>NC_081359.1:54266780-54580064 GCF_030684315.1 Stegostoma tigrinum | reverse complement strand
GTTTTTCCTCTCACCCAGCCCTTCCTCGCCCCCCACAAGCTGCACCTCCATTTCCTACCTACTAACCTGATCCCGCCTCCTTGACCTGTCCGTCTTCCCTGGGCTGACCTATCCCCTCCCTACCTCCCCACCTATACTCTCCTCTCCACCTATCTTCTTTTCTGTCCATCTTCGGTCCGCCTCCCCCTCTCTCCCTATTTATTCCAGAACCCTCACCCCATCCCCCTCTCTGATGAAGGGTCTAGCCCGAAACGTCAGCTTTTGTGCTCCTGAGATGCTGCTTGGCCTGCTGTGTTCATCCAGCTTCACACTTTATTATCTTGGATTCTCCAGCATCTGCAGTTCCCATTATCTCTAACAGAATACAATGCTTATTCATCTAGATGGACATAAGATCACCAGGTCAGCATCAGCTGTCAAAACTCCAAAGTGTTTGAAATGTTAAGAATTGAAATCTCTGTTTTACCTGCCTATATAATTATCAAATTGACCATATTTGCCTGTGTATAATTGTGTCTATTTGTTTGGATTAAGAATTTTTCTTTGCAAAAAAGAGGGATGGGATGTTACATTATATCTCACAATCAGTACATCAATACATCTTTTCAGGACACAATGGGCTGAATCTTATCATAGAATCCCTACAGTCTGGAAGTAGGCCACTTGGCCCAACAAGTCAACATTGCCCTCTGAAGAGTATCTCACCCAAACTCATTCCCCTACCCCTGCATTTCCCCATTTCTAACCCAAGCATCCCTGGACACTATGGACAATTTAGCATATCTGATCCATGTAGCCTGCACATCCTTGGACTGTGGGAGGAAGCTGGAGCACCTGGGGGAAACCCATGTAGACATGGGGAGAATGTGCAAACTCCACATAGATGGTTGCCCGAGGGTGGAATTGAACATGGGACCCTGGCACTGAGAGGCAGCAGTGCTAGCCACTGTGCCACCATGCTGCCTGTATATACTTGTCTACATGCAAATTACATTGCGTTGTGTGGAGTGACAGTAGCCACAAAGTGCAGCAAATTTTCTAGCTGAGCTTGGCTCATTAACTTTCTACACTGTCCCTTTGGCACAAAACACAGCTGATTTCTGTCCCTTCTTACCATGTGCTGTACCTGGAATAACTTGCCATTCAGCAGATACCACAGAATTCACGACTAAACCTTCCACCCCACCATTTTAAAAACTTGATGTACATCTGCATGAGAACATTCAGTCTGGAGATGTTCTGTATGGTTCCCCAGCCTTGCCCCAGACATGGCAGACAAGAGGTAAACAGCACCCTGCATTTCAGACAGGGTTTTGGAGGTACTGTTAGATGTCTGGACATGGATTTTCGTTCTCCACAAGGACCAGAACACCAGGCCGTGCCAGCCTGGTCCAAGTTTCTACCCAGGTTGATGTTATCTCAGCTATCTGATGGAATGCCCATTAGCGGAGGAAGAAGATCAATGTCCTTCTGTACTTCACTAGGGTAACTGCCACCACAATTCAGATAATAGGTCTCTCCACAGCTTCCCAAAAAATTAATCTGTACTTAGCCAGTAGAGTCACTTGAGGGGGAGTGTGGGGTTAAGATAAAGAGAGTTAGGTTTTGCCTTTCACGAAGGCAAATTATTTTGCGTGTATGAAGTCTGATACAACAGTAGATTTGAAAACACAATATTAAATCAAAGTGACTACAAGTCATTGCAATGGATTTGTGCTCAGTCAAACTTTCGTGGAAGCGCACGAAAAGGGCCAACAAGAGGGGAGGCCACACTGAATCTGGTACTTAGTAATGAACCAGGCCAGGTGTTTGATTTAGTGGTAGGTGAGCACTTTGGAGAGAGTGACCATAATTCGGTTATGTTTACTTTAGCAATGGAAAGGGATAGGAACATGCCACAGGGCAAGAGTTATACATGGGGGAAGGGCAATTATAATGCGATTAGGCAAGACTTAGGAGGCATAGAATGGGTTAGCAAAATGCTGGGGATGGGGACAATTGAAATGTGGAACTGGTTTAGGGAACAGATATTGCGTGTCCTTGATAGGTATGTCCCTGTCAGGCAGGGAGGAAGTGATAAGGTAAGGGAACTGTGGTTTACTAAAGAAATTGTATCTCTTGTTAAGCGGAAGAGGGAGGCTTATGTGACGATGAGGCAAGATGGTTCAGATCAGGCATTGGAGAGTTACAGATTAGCTGGGAAGGATTTAAGGAGAGAGTTAAGAAGAGCAAGGAGGGGGCATCAGCAGACATTGGCAGGTAGAATAAAGGAGAACCCTAAAGCTTTCTATAGGTATGTGAGGAATAAGAGGATGGCTAGGGTAGGAATAGGGTCAGTCAAAGACAAGTGGGAAGTTGTCTGTGGACCCTGTGGAGATTGGAGAGGTGGTGAATGATTATTTCTCATCTGTTTTCACTGAGGAACTAGCGAATATTGTAGAGGAGATGACTGAGTTACGGGCTACTAGAATTGAAAGGATTAAGATTAGTAAGGAGGAGGTGTTATCAATTCTAGAAGGTGTGAAGGTAGATAAATCCCCTGGGCCAGGTGGGATTTTTCCAAGGATTGTCTGGGAAGCTAGGGAGGAGGTGGCGGAGGCTTTGGCCTTAATCTTTGAGTCCTCATTGTCTATAGGTTTAGTACCAGAGGACTGGAGGATTGCAAATGTTGTGCCCTTGTTCAAGAAGGGCAGTAGGGATGACCCAGGTAATTATAGACCTGTGAGCCTTATGTCTGTTGTAGGAAAAATTTTGGAAAGGATTACAAGAGATAGGATTTATAATCATCTAGCAAGCAACAATTTGATTGCAGATTGTCAGCATGGATTCTTCAAGGGCAGGTCGTGTCTCACTAAACTCATTGAGGTTTTTTGAGAAGGTGGCCAAGCATGTGGATGAGGGAAGGGCAGTTGACGTGGTGTACATGGACTTCAGTAAAGCCTTTGGTAAGGCTCCACACGGTAGGCTATTGGAGAAAATACAGAGGCACGGGATTGAGGGAGATTTAGCAGTTTGGATTAGAAACTGGCTTTCTGTAAGAAGGCAACGAGTGGTGGTTGATGGAAAATATTCAGCCTGGAGTCAGGTTACTAGTGGTGTGCCTCAAGGATCTGTTTTGGCACCACTGCTGTTTGTCATTTTTATAAATGCCTTGGACGCAGGCATTGGTGGATGAGTTAGTAAGTTTGCAGATGACACTAAAGTCGGTAGAGTGGTGGACAGTGTGGAAGAATGTTGCAGGTTGCAGGGAGACTTGCATAAGCTGAAAAATTGGGCCGAAAGGTGGCAAATGGAGTTTAATATGGATAAATGTGAGGCGATTCACTTTGGGAGGAATAATAGGAAGACAGAATACCGGGTCAATGGAAAGATTCTTGGTAGTATGGATGTGCAGAGGGATCTTGGTGTCCATGTATGTAGATCCCTGAAAGTTGCCACCCAGGTTGAGAGTGCTGTTAAGAAGGCTTACGGTATGTTAGGTTTTATTGGTAGAGGGATTGAGTTCTGGAGCCGTGATGTCATGCTGCAACTGTACAAAATGCTGGTGTGGCCTCATTTGGAATTCTGGTCGCCCCATTACAGGAAGGATGTGGAAGCATTGCAAAAGGTGCAGAGGAGATTTACCAGGATGTTGCCTGGTCTGGCGCACTGGCCCTATGAAGAAAGGCTGAGGGACTTGGGTCTGTTCTCATTGGAGTGAAGGAGGCTAAGAGGGGATTTAATAGAGACATACAAGATGATCAGGGGATTGGATAGGGTGGACAGTGAGAGTCTTTAATCGAGGATGATGACGTCAGCTTGTATAAGGGGGCATAGCTACAAATTGAGGGGTGATAGATTTAAGACAGATGTCAGAGGCAGGTTCTTTACTCAGAGAGTGGTAAGGGTGTGGAATGCCCTGCCTGCCAATGTAGTTAACTCAGCCATATTAGGGGCATTTAAACAGTCCTTGGATAAGCATATGGATAATAATGGGATAGTGCAGGGAGAGGGGCTTAGATTAATTCACAGGTCGGCGCAACTTCGAGGGCCAAAGGGCCTGTTCTGCGCTGTATTGTTGTATGTTCTATGTTCTTTGTTCTATGTTCTAAGCAGCAATTAAAGCTTAATTCTGGAGTCTGCTCACAGTTCTGCTTGCAGCTATTTTTGCTTTTGCACAATAAGAGTTCAGGTAAAAGATAAAGTCACCATAGTCTTCCCAGACGATAGGGCTGCTGTCCCATTATAGAGAAATGACAGGGTGGTTTAGCATAAGGGTCTTCAGGCAAGGAGAGAGGTTGAGAAACAGAAAAACAGCTGGCAATAGGGCATAAAGATTCAAGACCAGTGGCAGGATGCTCAACTTTCATTTCCTCACCCCTAATGTAGAGAATATCCTGACTCTGACCGCCCCAAGTGACTGACTGACCATGTCCAAGCCTCTGAACTGGTATCAGAGGCTGCCCATGATTTAATGTGATGGATCCTTTCAGCAAAGCCTATCAGTCTTGAGAGAGATAGTAGGAGCTGCCGATGCTGGAGAATCTAAGATAACAGGGTGTGAGGCTGGATGAACACAGCAGGCCAAGCAGCATCAGAGGATCAGGAAAGCTTGACGTTTCAGGTCGGGACCTTTCTTCAGTCTTATCTTACATATCAGTCTTGATGACTGGAGACTGTCTAGTAGTGTTCATGCACATAAGAAAATATGTACAATTTGACCATCTGTCACAAACTAATACAAGTGTTGTAAATTCCAAAAGCTGACATCTGTATGTAACCTATTTTGAAGAATAGGATGGATTTAACTCAACCACTCAAATCAATACAAAGAGCTTGGAAACTAAAGTGTAAGAAACTTGGGCATAAATCACGCACTTAAAATTTTCTTGCGTTTCACAAATTTTCAAGGAGGTAACCAGGTTTACAGATGAGGGTAATTCATTCAACGTTATCTCCTTGGACTTTAGCAAGGCCTTTGATAAGGTCCTGCATGGAAGCATGATGGTCAAGGTAAGAGCCCATGGGATCCAAGAAAATTTGGCTAATTGGATCCAAAATTGGCTATGCGGCAGGGAGCGAAGGATGATAAGCGAGGGTGTTTTAGTAACTGAAAGCATGCAATCCAGTCAGGTTTTGCAGGGATCAGTGTTGGTGCCTTTCCTATATTTATGTACACACACATACATATTAAAAACAAATCAGATATGAATGTGGGAGGGTTGATCAGTAAGTTCGCAAATGTTATAAAAATTGGGATGATAAATAGTAAAGAAAGCCCTAGATTACAGGAGGATATAGATGGGCTGATCAGTGGCAAATGAAATTCATCCTGGATAAATGTCGGGTGAAGCGCTTGGGCAGGACAAACAAGGAAAGGGAATACATAATAAATGAAAAGACCCTGGGAAGGATTTAAAGACCTTGATGTGCATGCCCACCAGTCCCTTAAGACAGCTGGGCAGCAGGATAAAGAAGTTAAGAAGGCATTTGAGATACTTAGGTTTATTAAGCAAGGCGTAGAATGTAAAAGCAGGAAGGTTATGCTGAAACTGCATTAAAAAGTTGATTAGGCCATAACTAGAGTACCGTGTGTAGTTCTGGAATCCACATTATAGAAGGGATGTGATAGCATCTTGGGAGCAGAGAAGATGGAGACATATGAAATTCTGAAGGCACAGAGAGGGTAGACAGGAAGAAACTTCTGTTTTTGGTGGACGGATCAATGAGCAGGGTTCATATATTAGGTATAGGGTAGGAGGGTCGAAGGGAATGTGAGGATTTCTTTTCACCTCGAGTGGTGGGTATCTAGAACTCACTGTCTATAAGGGCGGTAGAAAAAAAACTTGCATAACATTTTTCAAGTACTAAGACATATAGATGTGATGCTACATGATGGAAAACAGGATTAGAATAGTTAGGTGGTTATTTATGACTGGTGCAGATCTAATGGGCTGAAGGGCTTTGTCTGTGCTGTAAACCTCCATGACAATAATTTGTCTATTATTTATGTGAACTTTATGTCCCAAGACCCCCTACTTATACAATATAAAACATAAATACAATTAAATAATATATATAAATTGACTTAAACTTCATTTGAAATGGGAACCAAATCATTGGAACATTCACATAAGGTATTTTTGACACTTTTCTATAAACCTGCACCAGTGCATTTAAATGCAGATATTTAAAAATAAAACCTTTGAATTCTTTAAATGTTACCGCACAGAAATATTTTTTGAAAGAAGCATGGATGACGTTTACAATATGCCTTCTGCAATCAATATGGAGAAGCGGATCAATCTGATAAAAAAAAACCTCCCGTGCTGATTTTTAAGTGCTTCACCTGAAATGTCTTGCTCCTCACAAGACTGTTTGATCATAATCTAAAAATATATCATGCAGACAATCTTAATATGTTTCATAAAATTTACTGAATTCTATCTTTTCAGAACAAAGCGTTGCTGGTTTCTAAAATTAGATGTATGGATTGTTTCATGAATCAAACTGAAATAAATCCAAAGCTGCATCTTTTCTTCATGTCAATAAGCTTCCTGAGGGAGCATGTTTTTAAGTCCATGAGTTTACTGATGAATTGAATTTCAATATCAAAAGCCTTTGACATTTCGCACATAAACAGGAACTTGCCATAAATAACAGGTAATTACAATGATCTCATATGAGGAAAGTGTAAAAAGGTGAGGCCACCAGGAGGTTTCTGTAAAGTTGATTTTCTTCCCATTGTTGTTGTCAGAAGTGAAATTGAAAAGTTCACAAATGTCTGTTTGGAAAATATTTTATTGTGGCAACTGTTGGAAGATCACAATTTAAGTGATAGTAAAATGTGAGGCTGGATGAACACAGCAGGCCAAGCAGCATCTCAGGAGCACAAAAGCTGACGTTTCGGGCCTAGACCCTTCATCAGAGAGGATTTAATTTAAGTGGTCTTGTTTGGTTATAAATTAAAGTTCCATGGAAATTTGTATTATTAATATTTTAACTGCAGCATTTATGCTGGTATTCACTGCATAATAAGGAGAGAGAAATTGATATTTTGGTGTTAGGAAGTGTGATTGTTCCTCCTTGTCTCCATAAAATCACGTTTCATGATGTTGGGTTTAAACCTGACATCATAACTCCTGGCTATATGCGGAAGGTGAGTGGGGGCTGAAATAGGAAGCACAATCATTTTCCATAAATGAGCAGTTAGCAACTGATTAACAAACTTATATCAATTGAAATTCTATGTGGAATGCTGATGTACATGAGCATGAATAGGGTGAGGAATTCTCAGCAGTATGGACACAGGAAAGGGTGAAAGTGAATCCATTCTGTGAAGGTGGAGACAGTAGCTGATTTGGCTGCTAGAAATGTGAGGAGTTTGAAATGTTTCTTGGAACAACCCTTACAGCTGAAACACCAGAAGGGAGCCTCCAGAAAGTAATGATTGGTCAAGGGGCTCGGAGCTAGGAAGATTCTTGAAAGGGAAGGGTACAGCTGAGAAGTTAAAGGTTACTTTCCCCCCGGGCATTATGCACTCTGATGGATGATATTCCATTAAGGAGGACAGTAGACAAAGACAAAAAGGGAAGCTAGTTAATGACAGCTGCATTCTGCTGACCTGATGCATAAGGCAGTTTGTGCTGCTCAAAAAATATAATGCTGCTAGGACCACTCTCATTAAGCCTGTCCACACCTATGGGAGGATGTGATAGCAGACAGGAGCTAAACTCCCTGCATTACTGTAGTGATTGGAACCAGGGCTGGGTTGATCCACTGACTACAAGATCCTTGGGTTGTTACCCTGGGCCAATCAGAGAGCCCTGGCTGATAGATATAAACATGAGAGCCTCTGTGCAGTTATTTCAAGGGATAACCTTAATCAACCGAAAATTAATGCTGAATTTGGTTCTGTACTGTCCTTGGACCTTTGAGCCTGAATGAGTTAAGGTTCACAATGGGGTTTATTTATGTCTACTTGTTTATAGCCCTTGACCTATAGAATGACATGTAACAAGTTTAAAAATGTATATATACAGGAGATTCAGAAGGTCTCCTCAGTCCAGAGAATGCTTTGAGCTGGCTGTTCCAAGCCTATCTACTCTGAACATGTAAATAAAGGGTGATTTGGTGATGGGATACCAGCTTGATGCAGTTATTTCAGTGGCGATGAAAGAAAATAGTACATGTCTGAAGAAAATTTGCTCATAACAGTCGTCTTTGAGTTGAGGTTAGCACTTCTGACATCTTGTTTTTATTTGGGAAGTTTGGCTTGTTCATTCCTGCTGTCAAAGACAAGGCACAGTATGTGAAAATAATGTAATATTTTATCCAGGCAAATGACATTGAGGCAGATGCAAAGCAATGAGTAATCCTTCTCACTACTTGTGGACCTGCATATTTTTGGTTATTAGGAGTGGGACTTTCCCTGAGGCACTAGATAATACAACCTTTGACAGAGTTGACAGATTTAGTTAGGGAATATTATGACCCCAGACCTTCTTTAATTCTGAGATGCCATTTGAGAACCAGGGGAAACAGTATCAGGATTTTTGATGAGATTAAGACGATTGGCAGAGGCATGTCCTTTTGTATGGTTGTGTCATTAAATGCACACAACAAATGAACTCTCAGCATCTCATTCGGGGATAATCCAAAATCACATGCCTCTGTCAGTCATCTTGATTTCTTCAAACATTCTGAAATGGATTTCTTTGTTTCTTGATCTGCCGAACAAAACCAATAGCATCTCAGAATTAGTGGAGGCTTGGGGTTATAATATTCCTTAACTAAATTTGTCAACTTTCAAAAGTCTTTAGTATCTGAAGCTTTGGGGAAGGTTGGACTCCTAAAAACCGAAATAGCTGCAGGTCTGCAAGCAGTCAGAAGAATTACTCATTAGTTTTCCTCCACTCGAATACTAATTGCCCAGGAAAAAAATAATGCATTCTTTCCACATACCGGGGTCAATATTTGTTGGCAGGATCGAACGAGTCTCGCTTCCCAAATAACCGCATATTGCTAGAGGTGCTTACCCAATTTAAAGACGACTGTTGTAAATGAATTTTCTTCAGGACCATACTGTTTTCTCTCATCACCACTGAAATAACTGTACAGAGACTGGTATGCTGACACAAAGTTATTCTTTAATTACACATACACAGTACATGGACTTGGACCAGCTAGCTCAGATCCAGTCCCTAAAACGATGAGATTCACTGAGACTTCTGTTCATATCTGACAGCTATGCTTCCCTAATTGGCTCTGGTTAACAACCCCAATCAGGGATCTCATGCTAGATGAGTTCCAGCTGACCAGCCTTGTTACAAACACTACAGTTTGGCTTGGCCTTGACACTTGTCCTCTGTTTGTCTAAGGACATGAAATGCACAGTTCCAGGAGGTTCCTTTGTCACCCAGGCATCTGGCTAAATTGGTGTCTTTGGCAGATGGATGGAGGAGCTGTTGTTAACATTGGGAGTGACTAGGAGAAATCACCAGATACAGGCAGCTGATGTTTAGGGCACTATCTTGAGATCCAACTGGCCCTCCCTGCTTACCAGAGATAGTTAACAGACTAATGGAAACTCCAAGTGTTAATATCTCTGTTAAGGACTAGACCAGACTCCGCTAAAAACATATTAAGATGGCCTAAAGCTAAACTTTTTTTATTTTAAAGGCAAATGCCAGGGTTTGCATTCTGGATACAATTTTGTTGGTCAAATTACCAGATTTCAAGCAAAACACTCTTTTTCATACACTATTGTAAAGATACAACAAAAGAAAGAAGATATTGGACTGACAACTCTATTAGAAACCTTAACAGATTAATAGATTCTTTTACTACTCTAACAGTAACTATTCCAACATAGTAACAATCCATAAATACACCTGAGGGAAAAGGCAAGTTCAAAAAACAGACTGCCTCTTAGGCAATTTGCTAGTCCAGGAGGGAAAGAAAGAAATTGAGAGAAAACTCAGAGACAGAGTAGCAGGGAAGACGTGCTGCAGCTTCCAATTAGCTTCAAGGCTCAGCAACTACTACTACTGAAAAACTAAAACTAAAAATCCTGGTTCTGTGGGGGCTTGACCCCACCCATTCAGGCTGCTTCTATTGTTCCAATGTAAAAATAACCCAAAGTGTCACAAATTGTTTACTTGAGTAGACTGCTCACTACCTTGGCCTTAAAACATCTCCTCAAAAAAAAGGTAAAATGCAGGTCTTAGCACCATTGTATCATCACACTTCCTTCTTATCTTGATACTACGTACAAGTCTATACATTTCTCCAGCAGCCACTGGCTGTTGACTTGAATCTGGCTTTGATAAGCATAAGCAGTTTCTTATGGTCACGTGTGCAGAGAAGAGGGCAATCAAAACTATCATGGCCTTCATGGACTCCACCACTGTCCTTGTTTGGCTGCACCTACCTTGCTGAATGTTTGCCAGATCTTCACAGATCTCATTCTTGACATGCAGCATCTTCTGGTCAACTTCAGAGTTTTGTCAACTTCTTGGGGCTCAACATTAATCTCGACTCCAGTATTCCTTTGAAAGTCAGTGGCCTGGACATTCACAGCATCAGACAGCTGGTCCAGATCTTATGTGCTGTGAAAGCAGTTTAGGTTTCCTATTTGCACAAACTTATCAAGGTGTGTGTATCAGAACTGGTGGAATGTGCAAAGCAAGGATGAACAATGCACACTCTGAAACCCCCTTGTCTTACTTAGAGCTTAATATTGCACTCATGCAGCTGTTTTTTTGCTGTAGATAATGATGATCTTGTTGCAGAAAACATAAGGTTTAGCAATGATCCTCTCTTCAAATGAAGTTGAGAAAGTAATCACGGGATTCCAGAGAGACACTTCCACCATTTCACCTAAGACCCAGCCTTCAGGTGAGGCACTCACATTCTTGCCCCTGCTACTAAAACACACCCCACCCTTGGATACATTTCTTGGACATGTTTCCTAACACTCAGTGTGAACTCCAGCCTCACTGTGTCACTATTGGTGACAGACCAGCTCTAGTTGCATCAGCTAGGACACACCTCCACTTCTGGGTATGATGGGCGCTTTTTGTTTGTGAAGACTTTGAAAGAATGACTAGTGTCAGGCCTGAACAAATTATGGCCTCAAAGATGGATAAACAATATACCAAGACTAATTCTAGCACTTGGTAATGCTCTTTAAATGCACCATTCCTTTCCATCCACCATCCTCAAAGCTAATGCTGGATATCAATGCCCCCTGAGAATGAATGCTGGCTGCGGCCAATCATTGACTCATTTCTCAGTTCCCATGCACACCATGTACACCATGCATATACTTTTCACAGCCATGTGACTACATTGAAAATTATGTACGCCACTCACTCTTGAAGAAGGCTGTTAGACCTCTTGTGATATTGCAGACTGGTCTTCTGGGCAAAAGTGTTGGCTCTGCTGCCACCTCCATTTAGGTTGCTTGGTGTGGCAGGAACTTCCCTTCTCCCATCTTGTCATATAAAAACATCCCACCATTCAATTATAGCCCCGAGGAAGTTACCCAGGAAATCATCACCTAGGTTTATCCAAATTTACACCTTCTTCATTGCTCCTAAGGAGCAGTTGATATTTCCTCACTCTACGTAGTGAAACGCAGTTGCTACAAGTGTTCACTGACATGACATCAGGTAGAGTGCCAAAGTTTTTAAGGGCATGGAAACAGGACTGTGACAGAGCCAGTAATCACATTTGCATCCACTCTCACCTTATTTCCTTGCACTTTGTCAATGTCTGTATGCTATGGCATTTCAAGTGCACATCCAAATAGTTATAGAGTCATATGGCACAGAAAGAGATCATTCTGTCCAACCAATTTGTGCCAACCATAATCCCAAACTAAAGTAGTCCTACCTGTCCAAGCTTGGCCCATATCCCTGAAAACATTTATTGTTCATGTAATTATCCAAATGTCATTTGAATGATGGAACTGTATCTGCATCTGCCACTTCCAATGAAAGTTCATTCCACATGAGCCACTCTTTGTGCAAAAAAATTGCCCCCCATGTATTCTTTAAATCTTTCTCCTGTCACCTCAAAGATATGCCCCCCATCCGTCTTCAAAGTCTCACCCTGGGGAAAAGACAGCTGCCATTCACCTTATCCACACTCCCTAATGATTTTATAAACCTCTTTAATGTCTCCCCTCAATCTCTTATGCACCACTGCAAAATGTTACACCCTATCTCGTCCTACCTTTTCACTCAAACCCTCCATTCCTGGTAAAATCCTGGTAAACCTCTTCTGAATGCTCTTCACCTTAACAATATGCTTCTATAAAGGGTGACCAGAACCAGACACAGTATTCCGAAAGAGCCCTCACCAATGTTCTCTACAACTTCAACAAGACATCTCAGTTGCCATGCTCAAAGGTCTAAGCAACGAAAGCAACATGTTAAATGTCTACTTAACCACCTTGTCTACGTATGACACAAACTTCAAAGAATTATGCACCTGAACCCCTAGGTCTGTTTGTTCTGCAACGGTACCCAAGGCCATACTTTAAATTGTGTAAGTCCTGCCCTTGTTTGTTTAACCAAAATGCAACACCTCACATTTATCCAAATTAAACTCCGTCTGCTGTACTTCAATCCACTGAACGAGTTGATCAAGATCTCTTTGTAATCTTGAAAAACCTTCTTCACTGCCAACTATATCACCAATTTTGGTGTCATCCAGAAATTTATTAACTGTGTTTTCTGTGTTCTCACCTACACAATTTATATAAATGACAAGCATATGTGTTCCCAGCATCAATCCTGTGGAACACTGCTGGTCACAAGTCTCCAGTATTAAAAACATCCTTCCACCATCACTCTGTCTCCTACCGTTAAGCCAATTTTTGTATCTGAATGGCAAGTTCACCCTGAATCCCATGTGATCTAACTTTATCAGTCAGTCTACCTTGCGGAACCTTGTCAAAGGCTTTACTAAAGTCAAAGTAAACAACACCTAGCACTCTGCCCTCATCAATCTTCTTGGTTATTTGCTCAAAAAACTCTATCAAGTTTGTATCGCTGGAGTAAGGCCCAAATAATCTAACAGGAAACTCAGAAGCCTGGAGAAGCCCAACGGTGCGAAAGGTGAGTGGCTCCAACTCTGATAGAAGTTCTCGGCTAAGATAATACATGATCTCCAGGATGAGGAACCTCATTGCTGCATTTTCAGGCCTGAGATAATAAGCAATTTTAACTCATGCAGAGTGAGAACTATAGAAATAAATAAATTTACTGAATGCATCAAAGATAATTTTCTAAAACAAGACGTTTAAAACCCACAAGGGAATAAAGAGTTCTGAAGAACGGTCAAACTGGACTTGAAACATTAATTCTGTTTCTCTCTCCACAGCTGCTGCCTGACATCACTAACATTCTCTATGCTTATTTCATGCATTGATTGTAATCTTCCAAAATTCTTTTTCCATCTGGAGATGTATTAAAGAATTGGGAAGTAGCATTATGGGATTAAAAGGCTAACACTCAAGCTTAATATCTGGCAGTAAATGGGAACACTGTCTCTGAACTGATACGCTATACTGATGTTCCCCTTAGAAGCAAATCTTTGAAGTATTGCCCTATTACAAATGAGCACTTAGACAAATAAATGGTAAAATGTGTAGATTGCTCAAACTGACTTTTGCTATATTTAATATGTTTGCTTACATTAATATATACAAGTATTGTCTAGTTATTTGCTCTGAAAATCAGTTGAAATCTTGGAAAAATTTCAATTTTATAAAAATTTTGCAATGCTGACTAGGATGCTGGATACAAGTTATCCAAACAACAATTGACTCAAAGTTGATAATTTTCAAAACAGAAATCTCAAACTACTGGTCCAGCTCAAGTACTTCTATCAATGAGTTGCTTCGCTAACCTCAAAATATTTGTTGCAGTATTGCTTGTTAAAATAAACTGTCAACTGGAACTTATCAAAATTCAATCTGTAATATTGTGAAACACTTTATTATTAATAACTTTTTGAGCATTCATGTTGAAACAACTGTGAACAGTGATTCATTTAGAATGCTATGGAGAAATCAGCCTTGGGGTTGAGCCAGAGTAAATCTTAGTGATTTGTTCAATTGTGGTTAGGGAATCATCCTGGCAGTCCGTGGAATCCGAACTAAAATGGGAAAATCAAGTGCAGGAATGGAGTTCGTTGCATTGGGTCACCGAGCGGCAGATTACATTGAAAGGAGGCAATTTTAGACTGAAGGGTTGGATCTCCTTGACCATACAAGGGAATGGAAACCACTGGGGAAGGAGATGCTTACAGATTGTGGTTACTCTGGTGTTGCCATAGAGAAATTGTAGGGCAAACAAGGGTATGGTAATTCACAAAGTCATGGGCTCTAATGGTAAGGTGAGGATATTAATATTTATATAAATGGGCTTAACAAAAACAGGAGAATGAAGGGTCAGAAGGGCCACAGGAATAGCAAACCAAATTAAAGGAAACATAAAATATAGGGTGGTGGGGGTCATCTTGCATCTCAGGTAGAGCCTACAAGTCACACACGAGGCTACAAAGTTAGAACTTTGTCATCATGGATTGAAGTCAATTGCACAATAATTACGTGAAAAAACTGACACTGCAGCAAAATGGACAGAATATGTTACAGTTTTGCCCTTTGGGGAGGCAGAGTAAAAGCTTTGGAAATGCATGCCCTGCTACCAACAGATGCAATAATCATGACTGCATTGATTTAATAATGCCATCTACTTGGCTTCAATTTGTGCTTCATCCATAGACCATTCATTATCTAAAAGCGTATATTAAGAAATATGGCCTCAAGCACTCATAACTGTTCAATTGTGCACACTAATTGTTTCCTCCTTGTCACGTTAGTTTAGATTAGTGTGGAGCAGATGAGGGAGTCACAGAGTGAGCAGTCCCTATTAAAAGCACGTAAGGATGAGGAAGGAAATATCTCTTTGGTGGTGAGGCCAGATTGCAGGTGGCGGAGGATGGTGCACTGGATGCGGAGGGTGTTGGGATGGTATGTAAGAATTAGAGGAACTCTGTCCTTATTTTTGTTGAGGGAGGGGTTTTGAGAGCAGAAGTGTGGAAATGCAAGAGATGTGGTTGGGGGCATTATGAATCAATGGAGGTGGGAGTAAAGTTGTGGTCCTTGAAGTATGAGGACATCTGGGATGTCTGAAGTGGAGTGTTCCATCTTGGGAGCAGGTGCTGCTCCAACTCCACCTCACCAGCAAAACCGCTGATGGGGGGTGGGGGGGGGGGGGCGGGAAATCAGTGGTGGTATGGCATACTGCAAGCTATGTTGCGGAAGTCTGGGGCCAACTCTCTAACATCTCCTCCTACCATCCCCTTGAATGTGACCCCACCCCAATCACCAAACCACCATCTCCCAGACTATCAATAACTTTATCATCTCAGAAGACCTCCAACCTACAGACTCCAAACTCATCATTCCCCAAGCCCACATTGCCCATTTCTGTCTCCTTCCCAAATCCGTAAACTTTACAGCTCCAGTCGACCCATTGTCTCTGCCACTGCTGTCCCACTGAACTCATCTCTGCTTACCTCAACTCCGTTTCTTCCCCTCAGTCCAAGAACATCCCACTTATGTTCAGGATACTACACCCACCTTCCACCTGCTCCAAACTTTCAATTCCCCAGCCCCAACGCCTTATCTTCATCATGGACATCCAGTCCCTATACACCTGTATCCCCCTGCAGATGGCCTAAAAGCCCACTGTTTCTCCCACAAGTCAAACCAGTCCCCCTCCACTGACACCCTCATCTGCCTAACGGAACTTGTCCTTACCCTCAACTACTTTTCCTTCAATTCATCCCATTTCCTAGAAATAAAAGGGGTGGCTATAAGGTAGGGGCCTGAGCTACGCCTGCCTCTTCGTAGAATACGTGGAACAGTCCATCTTCTGCTGTTACACTGGCACAATCCCTCACCTCTTCCTCTGGTACCTTGATAACTGAATCCACACTGCCTCATGCTCTTATAAGGATCTTGAACAGTTCATTAAATTTACTAACATCTTTCACTTCAACCTAAAATTCACCTGGACCAGCTCCAATACTCCCTCTCCTTCCTGGACGTCGCCTGTACATCCCAGTTGTCCTTCTTCAAGGACCGCAACTTGCCCCCTCCATTGATTTATAATGCATCTTTTGCATTTCCTGCACTTCTACCCTCAAACCCACTCCTCCAAACAAAAATAAGGTCAGAGTACCCCAGTCCTCACATTGCACCAACCTCCAAGTCCACCGAATCATTCTTGACCACTTCCAGCACTACAATTTGAACCTACCACCAAAGTGTTATTTCTCTCCCCACCGCATCTGCATTTCATAAGGCCTGCTCACTCCATGACTCCCTCATCTACTCCATACTCCCCACCACACCCAGCATCTTTTCCTGCAACCGCAGGAGGTGCTAAACCTGACCGTGCACCTCCCATCTCACCTCCATCCAAGGCCCTAAACAATCTTTCCAAACTCGACAAGGATTCACCTGCACATCCTCCAAACTGGCGTCCTGTCCCTGTTGCTCTCGATGTGTGCTCCTTTACATCGGTGAAGGCAAAGATGGACTTGGTGACCAATTCACCAAGTATTCTGGTGTATCACCTGTATTCTGTACGCTATAATCAACAACACCTTTCAGTTGCCAACCATTTTAACTCTCCCTCCAACCCCCTTGGTGACATGTCCATCTTGGGCCTCCTCCACTGCCACAATGATGCCACAGGCAAACTGGAAGAGTAGCACTTCATATTCTGCCTCAGAACTTCCAGCCTGATGGCTTCAAAATAGCATTCACCAATTTCAAAACCTCCCTACCACTGACCTCATCCCATGTCCAACACTCGCTTGTTTCCAGCCTCCTTGACCTGACACAACCAGTCCATCTTCTTTCCCACTTATTAGCCCCACCCTTCACACTGACCAATCTCCACTACACCTACCTTCCCAGCCCTACACCTCCCCATTTATTTCTGAGCTCCTTTCCCCCTCCCTAGTTCTGATAAAGGGTGTAAACCCGAAACATTGACTTTCCTGTTCCTCTGATGTGGCCTGACCTGTTGAGTTCCTCTAGCTCCACACTGTATTGATTTGGGCTCATAATGACTGGGTGACAATTCCAATCTGTGGCCAACAAGGTCACAACTGTTCTGGGTTTTTATGCGAGCGAATTGTTTCAAAGACCAACTAAGGGGTATGTGTGTGGCTCCCAATCTATGATTTATACATGCATCCAGAATGTCACAGATGCCATTTTATCAAGACCACAGCTGTTCATATCCTTCCTCCATGATGAAAAATTAAGAAGTAGGGGCAGTCAGATTCCCCAAGGCGCAGGACACTATCAACTGCATCCATGTTGCTTTGACAACTCATTATCACCAATTTGCAAAGTTGATCAACAAAAAAAGCTTTCATTTCATCAATGTTTGAATTACAAATGACCACTGATACCAGGGAACAGCACTGAGGCTCAGTGGTTAACTCTGCTGACTCACAGTGCCAGGGACCCAGGTTCAATTCCACCCTCTAGCAGCTTTCTGTGAGGAGTTTGCACATTTTCCCTGTGTCCACATGCGTTTCCTCCAGGTGCTCCGGTTTCTTCCCACAGTCCAAGATATGCAGATTAGGTGGATTGGCCGCGCTAAGTTGCCTGTAGTGTCCAGGGCTGTGTAAATTAGGTGGATTAGACATGGGAAATACAGGGTCACAGGGAAAGGGTAGGGGGATAGGTCTGGGTGGAATGCTTTTCAGAGGTGCAATGTTGACTTGTTGGGCCAAATGGGCTGTTTCTACATTGTAGGGTTCTATGAAATATTGGAGAACTGTGCCAGATATTCTATGAACTGTCATAGTATTACAGGGGAGCTCAGTTCTATGTTGCAAAGACTGCAGTATATGGGAAATTTTCAACATTCTTGAAATCTGGATGGTCACAACCTTACGAAATGCCACCAGTTTGACCAGCTTCAGCATTGGCCAGATGCACAGCAGTGATCAGTAAGGCTGAGGATGTTCAATCTGTGAGTGAATGGATGACTACCAGTCAGAAGAAGGGAAGCCCCAGTGTGCATGTTACTCAATAACAGATTTTCTATTTGGTTGATGGTGATTGCCCTGGATCGTCAGGGGCGTACAGTCAGAGCCAAGCTGCACAAGGAGGGAGCAGAAAGAAAGGGAGAACAAAAGCAATAGGAGATTCAGTAGTGAGAAGCACAGATAGGCATTTGTTACAGACTCCAGGTGACCCTGGAGTGTGGATGAAGGATATATGGAATGGCTGGAGGACACTTTGAAGAGAGAGGGTAGACAGTCAGTGAATGCGGTTCTCATTGGGACCAACAACATACTTAGAATGAAGTCCTGCAATAATAATTTAGGGAGGTGGGTGGTAGATTAAAAAAAGCAGGACCTCAAAGTTTGTAATTTCTAGATTATTCTCAGCATCATTTTGAGTTAGTATGAGGATAGGCTGTTTGAACAAATATATGCATGGCTGAAGAGTTGGAACAGGAGGGAGGAATTTAGATTCATGGATCACTGAGACCATTTCTGGAGAAGGTGGGACCTGTATAATCTGATCTAATGCAGATGCATTGAGGGTGTTGATTAATTTATTGTGGATGAGATATCATTGTTTTCCTGGTGACATGTTTGATGGAGGGAATCTGGCTGTTGAATTTTCTGGGATATAGAATCTTCAAGTGAGATCTGAAGAGAGAAGGTAGTGAGAGGGGATAGAGCGTGTCAAAAAGGAAGTGGTGTCACAGTATTGATCAAGGAGTCAACTACCACAATAAGGAGAAATGATATTCCAGAAGATTTGTCAAATGAAGCAATATTAGGAGAACTTAACAAAAAATGTCAGCAATCACCACTTGTGTGCACTATAGACCTGAAACAGTCAGGGGAGAACTAGATTTGTCAGCCAATCTGAGAGAAATGCAAAAGTAATAGCAAGGGATTTTAACTTTCCCAATATTAACTGGGATAAACAAAGTGTGAAAGCCCTAGAGAGGATAGAATATTTAAATGTGTCCAGAAGAGCCTTATAAGCCAGCATGCAGAATGTCCTACAAGACAGGATCCAATGCTGGGCCTAATTTTAGGGGGCGAAGCTGCACATATTGTAGTTGTGTCATTGGGAAAGCATTCCGGTGATAGTGGTCATAATTCAGTAAGATTTAAGGTAGCTGCGGATGAGAAAAAAGTTGGCTCAAAATAAAGATTCGGAATTTAGAAGTGGCCGATTTTAATCTGATAAGACAGGAAGAGGCTAAAATAGACCGAAAGCAGCTACTGGCAAGAAAATTCACATGAGCGCTGTGGAAATTGTTCAAAAGGATAATAGTGAGAATGCAGAGTCAACATGTCTTTGTAAAGGTGAAGGTTGAATCAACAAGTCCAGACAATCTCGAATGTCAGGGGACATACAGATTTGGATAAGGAAGTAAAAGGAGGCTTATGGCAGATATTGCAGACTCAAAACAACAGATGCCCTACAGAATAATAGAAAATGCAAGAGGTTATCTAAAGAAGATGCATCTGTCCATGGCAGCACCAGTGGAAATAACTATTGGAAAGTCCTTGTGCAGACAGAAGTCCATCTTCACATCCAATGTGCTGTGTGGCACTCATACAGTGGCGAAATAGTTTGAACTTTGAAAACAGATCTAGCAACTAAAGACAGGGCATCCATGCGGAACTGCGAGCCACTGGGAACAGCTGAATTACATTCAAGCACAAGCTGCAAACTCATGCCCAGAATATCCTTGCTTTATCATTACCATCAAGCCTGGAGAATAACCTACATCCAGTGAAGAGGGCAGGAAGGCATGGCTGGAATAGCACCAAGCATACCTAAAACTGAGGTGTTAACCTCGTGAAGATATAACATAGGATTATTTGTATATCAAACAGCATCAACAGTGGGTGCTAGATAGATCTAAGCGATTGCACAACAAAGGTGCATAGTTCTTCAAAACTGGAGTTGTAGATAGACAGGGTGGGGAAGAAGGAGTTTGGAATGCTTGCCGTCATTGACCAATGCATTGCGTATTGGAGTTAGGACATCATGTTGCGGCTGTACAGGGCATTGGAGAGGCCACTTTAAGAATACTACTTTCAATTCTGGTCTCCCTAATATAAGAAAGATTTTGCTAAATTTGAAAGGGTTCAAAAAAGATTTACAAGGATTTTGCCAGGACTGGAGGATTTGAGTTATTGGAAGAGGCTGAATAGGCTGGGGTATTTTCCCTGGAGCTTCAAAGGCTGAGTGGTGACCTTATAGAAGTTTATAAAATAATGAGGGATATGGATAGGGTGAATAGCCAAGATCTTTTTTCCAGAGTAGGGGAGTCCAAAACTAGAGGGCATAGGTTTAAGGTGAGAGGGGAAAGTTTTAAAAGGGACCTGACGGGCAACTTTTACGCAAAGGTGGTATGTGTATGGAATGAGCTGCCTGAGGAGATGGTGAAGGCAGGTGCAATTACAGAATTTAAAAGGCATCTAGATAGAAATAAGAATAGAAAGGGTTTAGAATGTCAAAGAATCTCTTGTGTGGAAACAGGCCATTCAGCCAAACAATCCACACTGACTCTCCAAACAGCATCCTGCTCAGATTCACACACACCTCCCCCGCCTGTCCCTGAATTTCCAATGGTTAATTCCTCAAACTTATGTACCTTTGGACACTATGGGCAATTTAGCATGGCCAAACCACCCATTTGTACTGTGGGAGGAAAGCAGAACACCTGGAGAAAGCCACATGGACATAGAGAGAATGTGAAAGCTGCAGACAAACAGTTGCACAAGGCTGGGATTGAACCTGTGTCCCCAGCATTTCGAGGCAGTGATGCTAACCACTGAGCCACTGTGCCAGGATATGGGCCAAATGCAGGCAATTGGGACTAGATCAGTTTCGGATTACTAGTTGGCACATGCAAAATGGATTGAAGGGTCTGCTTCTGTCCCATTTAACTCATTGACTCTATAAATGGATCAGATATAAGCTCTGCAGTACTGTCACATCGGGTCAGGAATGGTGATGGACAACTAAATAATTCACTAGGAGAGAAGTCTCCATAAAACTTAGTCCTCCTCATTGATGAGGGATGCCCAGCACATTGATGCAAAAGAAAAAGCTGAGGCATTTGTGACATCATCAGCCAGAAGTGCTGCATGAATGATCCAGCTAATCTTCAGCAAATTTGAATCACTTCACGTGTCAAGTAATGGTTGAAAGCATTGGACACCACAAAAGCTATGGGACTTGAAAACATTCTGGCAATAGTACTGAAGACTTGTGATCCAAAATGTGTTATGCCTTTAGCTAAGCTGTTTCAGTACAATTACAAACTGGCATCTACCTGACAACATGGAAAATTGCCCAGGTATATCTGTACACAAAAAGAAAGATAAACTGAACACAGCCAGTTAACTTCCCATCAATCTACTTACAACCATCAGTCATGTGATGCCTCGGGACATCAACAGTGTTCTCAAGCAGCACTTGCATAACAATAACCTGACTCACTCATGCTCAGTTTTGTTTCCACCAGGGCCACTCAGTTCCTGTCTTCATTGAAGCTTTGTTCCAAATATGCACAAAACAGCTGAACTGTAGAGGTGAAGTGACAGTGACTCTGTGTCATTAAAGTCATATTTGACTGTGTGCACCCTCATGGAGCCCTCACAAAATTAGATTAAGTGGGATCCAATGTAGAAACCCTATACTGGTGGGAGTTATACCAAGGACAAATTAAGATTATTGTTGCTATTGGACATCAGTAATTTCAGATCCAGAATATTCCTGCAGGAGTTCCTGCCCCATTGATGAGGAGACAGAGAATGGTTGGGCCTAGGGCTCCAACCATTCTCTGTCTCCTCATCAATGACATTCCCTCCATCATGAGTCAAAAATAGGGATGTTGGCTGATTATTGCACAATACACAACACCATTTGCAACTCTTCAGATACTAAAGCATTTCTAATTGCAGCAAGACCTGGACAATGCTTGGACCAAGGCCACAATGAGGTTAAGAACTGAGTGGCTCTGCTGTAGCCCAAACTGAGCATCAGTGAGCATATTATTGTATATACTGTTCTGACAAAGGAGATGAGAGGCTAGGAATTCTGTAGTTAATAATTCACCTCCTGACTTCCCAAATCCTGTCAAACAGCTACAAGGAACAAGTCAGGTGCATGTCTTTTTTGGCTGGAAGTGTGCAGCTCCAAAAACACTCAGAAATCTTAACATAATCCAGGGCACAGCAGCCCCCTTGGTAGGCACCACATCCACAAAGAATGACTCCCTCCGCAACCAATGCTGTGGTGAAGCATTTTGTACCATGTACAATCTGCACTGCAGGAATTAATCAAGGCATCTTAGAAAGTATCTTCGAAACCTACGAATACTACTAACTAAAATAACAAGAGCAGCAGATACATAACATAAGAAGTAGGAGCAGGAATAGGCCATCTGGCTCTCCCAACTATCATGGCTGATCTCATGGTGGACTCAGCTCCACTAACCCCCAGTCACATAATCCTTTAATTCCATTATTGTTCAAAAATGTAACTTTCCCTTAAAAAGATTCAGTGAGGTTAGCCTCAACTGCTTTACTGAGGAATTCCACTGATTCAAAATCCTTTGGGAGAAGAAGTTCCTCCTCAGCTCAGTCTTACACTTGATCTCCTTTATTTTGAAACTATGCCCCCTAGTTCTAGTTTCACCTACTTCCCTACTTCAGTCTGATATATTCCTTTCATAATTTTATATGTTTCTATAAGATCTCCCTCATTCTTCTAAATTCCAATCAGTATGGTCCCCATCTACTCGATCTCTCTTCATAAGCCAACCCCTCAACTCTAGAATCAACCAAGTGAGCCTCCACCGTACTCCTTCAGTGCCAGAACATTCCTTCTCGAGTAAGGAGACCAAAACTATAAGCAGTACAACTGGTGTGGTCGCACTAGCCCACCATACAGCTGCAGCATAACCCCTGTTTTTAAACTCCATCCCTCTAGCAACAAAGGACAATATTCCTTTGTCTTCTTAATTATCTGCTGTACCCGCAAACTGACCTTTTGTAATTTATGCACAAGGGGACCCAGGTCCCTCCGCACAGCAGCATGTTGCAATTTTTCACCATTTAAATAATAGTCCATTTGCTGTTATTCCTACCAAAATGGACAACTTCATATTTACCAACATTGTACTACATCTGCCAGACCCTTGCCCGCTCATATCAGCCTATTTACATCCCTCTGCAGACGTTCAGTGTTCTCTGCACACTTTGTTCTGCCACTCATCTTAGTGTCATCTGTGAACTTTAACACACTACACATGGTCCCCTACTCCAAAATCATCTACGTAAACTGCAAACAATTGAGGTCCCGATACTGATCCCTGAGGCACACCACCAGCCACTGATCTCCAATCATTTATCACAACTCATTGTTTTCTGTAAGTTAACCAACCCTATATCTGTGCAAATACATTATCCATAATGCCGTATACATTTATCTTATGCAACAGCCTTTTGTGTGGCATTTGTTTAATACTTCCTGGAAATCCAGATACACTACATTCTCTGGTTCCCCACTGACCACTGCACTTGTGATGTCCTCAAAGAATTCCAGTAAATTAGTTGAACATGACCTGCTTTCATGAACCCATGCTGGTCTGCCCGCTGGAACAATTTCTATCCAGGTATTTCACTATCCCTCTTTGATGACAGATTCAAGTATTTTCCTCACTACAGAAGTTAAGCTAATTGATCTATAAGTATCCACCTTTGTTTACCACGTTTTATAAACAGTGGCATAACGTTTGCTATTTTCCAAACTACAGGAACCACCCCAGACTTCAAAGAATTTTGGTAAATTACCAGGAGCACGTGTGTTATTTCCCCCACCATTTCTTTTAATACCCTGGGATGCATTTTATCAGGGCCAGGAGACTTGTCTGCATGGCAACATCACCATCCACACCATGTCACACACCATCCTGACTTAGAAACATTTATCGCTGGGTCAACATCATAGAACTCCCTTGATAATGGCATTGTGGGTCCACCTATACCAAATGGATTGTAGTGGTTCAAGAAGGCAACTCAAACCACTTTCTCAACTGCAACAAGGGATAGTCAATAATTGTTGGTTCAGCATGGGAAAACCACCCCCCTTGGATAAAACAAAAAACTACTATACTGGAGGATCAGCTCTGTGCTCAAGCCATTTTCATGTTGTTCAAACTCAGAATCTTATTACTAAAGCAAATGGGCTATCAACAAAGCCACAAATGACATTTCATATTGAAGATCTGACAGTATTTCAAAATCCTATATATTAGGGTTAATTTTGCAAGGCTACTTTTCTAGCTGCTACTATATATCATAAATGCAGGCATATGCTTTCTGAAATTTTTCTACAATTATGATTAGTAATTTGAGGAAACTATTATTTGGAATAGACAATGGTTGCAGCTGAACATGTGGCTACAGAGCTGGTATAGGAGGGAGGGCTTCGGATATATGGATCATTGGGACACTTTCTGGGGAAGGTTGGACCTGTACAAGAAGGACGGGTTGCATCTGAACTGGAGGGGCACCAATATCTTGGGCCGGGGGTTTGCTCAAGCCCTTCAGGAGGGTTTAAACTAGTTTAGCAGGGGGATGGAAACTGGAGCGATGGATCAAAGGATGAGGCAGCTAATGTTCAGGCAGATACAGCATGCAGAGAGTCTGTGAGGAAGGATAGACAGTTGAAAAGGCAAGGCTGTAGTCAGTGTGATGGGTTGAAATGTGTCTATTTTAACATCAGAAAAAAGGGTGATGAACTTAGATCATGGATCAGTACTTAGAGCTATGATGTTGTGGCCATTATGGAGAATTGGATATCACAGGGGCAGGAATGGTTGTAGATGTTCCGGAGATTAGATGTTTTTAAAAAAAGGGAGGGAGGTAAAAGAGGTGGAGGAGTGGCTTTGCTAATCAGGGATAGTATCACAGCTGTAGAAAGGTAGGTCATCGAGGATGGTTTGTGAACTCAGTCAGTGTGGGTGGAAGTCAGAAACAGGAAAGGACCAGTCACTTTACTGGGAGTTTTCTATAGACCCCTCAATAGCAACAGAGGCACTGAGGAACAGATTGGAAAGGTGCAGAAGCAATAGGGTTGTTGTCATGGATGAGTTCAACTTCCCTAATATCGACTGGAATCTTCTTAGTGCAAAAAAATTTGGATGAAGCAGTTGTTGTCAGGTCTGTCCAGGAAAGATTCCTGACTCAATATGTAGATAGGCCAACTAGAGGGGAGGCCACATTGGATTTGGTATTGGGCAACAAACCAGGCCGGGTATCAGATCAGTGGGAGAGCATTTCGGTGAGTGATCACAACATCCAGACCTTTAGCATAGTCATGAAGAGGGATGGGAGCATGGTAAGGTAAAGTATTGAATTGGGGGAGGGGGAATTACAATGCTATTAGGTAGGAAACATGGAACAGATGTTCTCAGGGAAATACACCAACAGAAATGTGGAAGTTGTTTAGGGGGCACTTGCGATGAGTGCTGGACAGGTTTTTCCAACTGAGGCATGGAAGGGATGGTAAGATGAAGGAACCTTGGATGGCAAGACATGTGGAACATCTAGTCAAGAGGAAGAAGGACGATAACATAAGGTTGAGGAATTAAGGATTGGACAAGGCACTCGAGGGTAGTTGGGAAGGAACTGAAAAATGGACTGTGGAGAGCTAGAAGGAGGCATGAAAAAACCTTGGCAGGTAGGATTAAGGAAAACCCCAATACATTCTATACTTATGTGAGGAACAAGAGGATGGCCAGAGTGAGGGTAGGGTTGATCAGGGATAGTGGAGGGAACTTGTGCCTGGAGTCGGAGGAAGTAGGGGAGATCCTTAATGAATACTTTGCTTCAGTATTCACTAGCGAGAGGGGCCTTGTAGCTTGTGAGGACAATGTGAAACAGGATGATATGCTCAAACAGGTTGATGTTAAGACGGAGGGTGTGCTAGAAATTTTGAAAAACGTGAGGATAGATAGGTCCCCTGGCCAAATGGGATAGAACCAAAGTTAATATAGGAAGTGAGGAAAGAGATTGCTGTGCCTTTGGCGATGATCTTTGTGTCCTCATTGTCCATTGGAGCAGTATCAGATGATTGGAGGGTGGCAAATGTTATTCCCTTGTTCAAGAAAGTGGGTAGGGATAACCTTGGGAATTACAGACCAGCCAGTTTTACTTCTGTGGTGGGCAAATTATTGGAGAGGACTCTGAGAGATAGTATTTATGATTATTTGGAAAAGCATAGTTTGATTAGAAATAGTCAACATGGCTTTATGAGGGGCAGGTCATGCCTCACAAGCCTTATTGAATTCTTTGAGGAGGTGACAAAAAACATTGACGAAGGTAGAGCAATGAATGTGGTGTATATGGGTTTTAGCAAGGCATTTGAAAGGTTAAGGTTCCCTATGGTAGGCTCATTCAGAATGTAAGGAGATATGGGATTCAGGAAAATTTGGCTGTCTGGATACAGAATTGGCTTTCCAATAGAAAACAGAGGGCGGTAGTCGATGGAAAGTCTTCTATCTGGAGCTCGGTGACCAGGGGTGTTCTGCAGGGACAAGTTCTGGGACCTCTGCTCTTTTTAGACTTTATAAATGACTTAGATGAGGAAGTGGAACGGTGGGTTAGTAAGTGTGCCGATGACACGAAAGTTGGTGGAGTTGTGGACAATGTGGAGGGCTGTTGTAGGTTGCAATAGGACATTGACAAGAGCTGGACAAACAATGGACAGATGGAATTCAACCCGGGAAAGTGTGAAGTGATTCATTTTGGAAGGTTGAATGCAGAATGCAGGGTTAATGACAAGATTCTTGGCAGTGTGGAGGAACAGAGGGATCTTGGGGTTGACATCCATAGATCACTCAAAGTTTCCACCCAAGTTGTTAGGGTTATTAAGAAGGCACACAGTGTGTTTCCTTTCATTGGCAGGGGGACTGAGTTTAAGAGCCATGAGGTCATGCTGCAATTTTATAAAACCCTGGTTAGACCACACATGGAATATTATGTTTATTTCTGGTTGCCTCATTTTTGGAAGGATGTGGAAGCTTTAGAGAGGGTGCAGAGGAGATTAACCAGGATTCTGCCTGGACTGGAGGGCAGGTCTTACAAGAAAAGGGTGAGAGAGTTAGGGCTTTTCTGTTTGAAGCAAAGAAGGATGAGAGGTAACTTGACAGAGTGTACAAGAGAATGAGAAGCATAGATAGAGTGGATTGCCAGAGACGTTTTTCCTAGGGTGGAAATGACTATTACAAGGGAGCATAATTTTAAGGTGATTGGAGGAAGGTATAGGGGAGATGTCAGAGGTAGTTTCTAACACAGAGAGTGGTGTGCGCATTGAATGCATGGCCAGCGGTGGTAGTAGAATCTGATGCATTAGGGACACGTAAGAGACGCTTGGATATGCACATGGATGATAGTAAAATGAAGGGTTTGCAGGTTAGTTTAATCGTTGTGTAGGATAATAGGACAGCAAAACACTGTGGGCCAAAGGGTTTGTACTGTGCTGTATAGTTCTACGTTTTATGTTCTATTAGAGTGAACGTCCTACTTTGTTTCAATAACAACAATTAACTCAGAGCATATAGCCAATGTAAAAAAAAATTATTTGGGTGGAAAGTTCTGGCTCATCTGTAATGGACAAAGAGAAAGCTGAGCTTGTAATGCATTTTAAATACTACAAACTAGTTCATTTGTCACTTTATATCTAAAAATTTAGAACTTCAAGGAATACACTGTCATTATTTGTATCTAAGAAAGTGATATATTGTAAAAGATTTATAGAGTCTAAAATTCTAGCAACAAAATTACTGAGGCGTGAAATATTTGTAGCTGTTACCTGTGTGTTACTCTACAACATTATGTCTCCACCAATTTTGTGTGCAATTTTGTCCAGCACGTCCCAAAATGTGCTCTAAATCGCTACCGTAATTTGCCTAAACTCGAAACTAAATGGAATATTGTGCCCTTATTTTTGGAAACATGAAAGCAACAGTTTTGATTTATTATTCAGAAGAATGATAGACTCATTCCAA
Organism: Stegostoma tigrinum; assembly: GCF_030684315.1. Classification (NCBI taxonomy): domain Eukaryota; kingdom Metazoa; phylum Chordata; class Chondrichthyes; order Orectolobiformes; family Stegostomatidae; genus Stegostoma; species Stegostoma tigrinum. The sequence goes on along the minus strand of NC_081359.1, from coordinate 54,551,919 downwards.
TCACGAAAAAATTGAATTCGAGTATAACAGCTTGGTTTTGATCCCCTACAGTCAGCTATCCAAATGTATGGAATGCACTTCCTGAAAATGTGGTAGAGGCAAGTTCAGTTGAGGCACTTGAAAAGCATTGGATGATTAATTGAATAGCAATGGCATGCAGTGATATGGAGAAAAGGCAGGAGATTGGCACTAGGTAACTGAACCAGTGCAGGCATGATGGGCTGAATGGCTTGCCTCTGTGCAGTAACATTTTTTGTGATTCTGTGAAATAAAATCATTACACTCCTGGCACACCATAAGAATAAAGATATATGCTGTTCCAATTTGTGCTTATGCAATACTGAAAAACAATAGGTTTAAATTAATATTATTATTCAATAATGGTATTCTTCTTGATGATCTGTAATGCAATCCAGTGGATCACCAATATTAATCTTTTCCGTTCAGACAGTTTTACATGACTGATAGTGCCATCATGCATATCATTTGTATACTTGCCATTCAACATTCAACTTCTGTTCGCAGCAAAAGCCTGTTTCCAAAAGCAGAACCATTTGAGCTATGAACTGAAAGTTGAACTCTTTTATTGAATATCAGTGAGATAGCTTGCCACAACAGCAATTGCTGGCTTTAGGGACAGATTGTTTTAAGTATTTAATGGTGGAAAAACGCTGGAGAGGCTCAATTATGTAGGATTAACAAAGCTGAGTTCTCGTATCAATGTTGGGCCAAGGAAGATGGATGCATATGAAACCAGAGCCAGGAAAATAGAGATGTTAGATGGGAACATAGAGTGTGAACATTTTGTGCTTGCTCCAGGTGCCTGCTTCCCTTACTTCAGTACCGTGCCTCCTCCCCTTACTTGGACACTGTACCTCTTCCCTCCAAAACTGGAATTATCATTCTTTCTTTCAACATTGTTCCTGGCTGAAGTCAGAAAGCATGTCAGGCAAGGCTTTCAGTGGAGAGCTCATTTTCTCCTACCTCTGCTCAGAACTTCTCCTCTCTGTTGCCCTATCCCATTGCAGCCTCAGAAATGTAACTCCCTTTCTGCAGGCAAGTCAGACAACTGCTCTGCCTTCTTTTCTCAATATGCAGGAAATTTTAAAGGAATTCTGCCACTTCAGCCAACTGCAGCAACAAAGAAACTTCAAAGAACGCACAGAAATCAAAGAGCAAGCATAGGCTATGCAGACCATCAAGCCTCTATGGTATTCAGTGAAATCAAGACGGATCATCAAACACAACATCACTTTCCAGCACCATCTGCATATCCATTAATGTAAAGAAATTCCTCCTCATCTCCTTTTTAAACGACCTAAGGTTATATTGCCTAGTTTTAGACTCACCATCAAGGAAAACATCTCAGCTACATCAATCCTGTCATGGCCTGTAAGAATTTTGTAAATTTCAAAGAAATCATCACTCACTTTTTGAAACTTAGGAAACGTAGATGCAGTCTTCACAATGTTGCCAATCCCAGGAATTAGTCTGGTGAACCTCAGAACCACAGAAGATAAGAGCAGCAGCTGGACCTTCAACCTCTCAAGCCTGCTCACAAGCTTCCATGTGGTCACGGCTGATCATTAAGGTCCAATTATATCCGTATCCCTTTAGCCACAAGAGCTTCATCTACCCACTTCTCGAAAACACAATGTTTTAACCTCAAATACTTTATATGGTAGTGAAATCCAAAGGATCACTACTCTCTGGGTGAAGAAATTTCTCTTTATCTCAGTCCTAAAAGGATGTCCCTTTATCATTAAACTATGACCACAGATCTAGACTTTCCCACCATCAGGAACATCGTTCCTGCATCTAACCTGTTTAGTTCTTGTTAAAATTTTATGTTTCCATGATTTAACCCCCACCCCTTCACTTCCCCTATGTAAAATATGTCCTTCCTTACATAAAAGAACCTAAACTAAACAGTATTTCAGGTGAAGTCTCATGAAGACTCAAAGTAGTTGCAGCAAAATACCTTACTTCTGTACTCAAATCCTATTGTGAAGAAAACCAATGTACCATTCGTCTTCGCAATTGCTTATTAAATGTGCATGCTGTTTTCATGATTAATGGACAAGAAGATTTAGGTCCCTGTGGACACCTGCCATTCTGAAACTTCTCATTTCAGGAATATTCTGCCTTTGTTTTTTCCACCAGTAAATAAATGTTCCAAATTCATATTAAATTCCATCTGCTATGTTCTATTCTATTCACTTAAGCTGTCCAAGTCCTCTCAAAGCCTCCTTGCATTCTCCCCGGCTGAGTTTTGGGCCATCAGCAAATATGAAAATATTAAAACTGGTTTTCACATCTGTGGACCTTGCATGGATTATTGCGGTTTATCCTGATCGTATCAAACAAATTTTGACGAAATGTACCTTTCTCAACAATGCTAAAGTTCTGCACAACACCAACACAAACAGGGTGTGGGTACATGTGTCAGTGTGCAGCACACGGTTTTAATCTGAAAGAGTTTGTTGCGGCTCATTTAAAAACTGGACTTCAGAGACAGAGGGTTTTAGCCGAAATATATCATAGCCAATTTCAAAAAGGGAACAACATAAGAAAAAAATTAAGTAACATCTCTGCTTATGAACAAGAGGAGAAAAATGCCTGAAGAAGTTACCCTCCTCCCTCCGGATCTCTGATACAATTTTAACCTCACCGCGAAGCCTCTTCCAGGGATGCCTAACCTGAAGAAGTTACCCTCTGGACCAACCTCAAGGAATCTCTCTCCCACTGCGACTCTTCTCTCCATCTTCGGTCCGCCTCCTCCTCTCTCCCTATTTATTCCAGAACCCTCTCTTCAACCCCCTCTCTGATGTAGGGTCTAGGCCCGAAACGTCAGCTTTTGTGTTCCTGAGATGCTGCTTGGCCTGCTGTGTTCATCCAGCTTCACACTTTGTTATCTTGGATTCTCCAGCATCTGCAGTTCCCATTATCTCTGATACAGTTTTAACCTCACTGTGAAGCCTCTTCCAGGGATGCCTAACCTGAAGAAGTAACCCTCCTTCCTCCGGACCAACCTCAGGGAATCTATCTCCCACTGCGACTCTTCTCTCCATCTTCGGTCCGCCTTCCCCTCTCTCCCTATTTATTCCAGAACCCTCTCCCCATCCCCCTCTCTGATGAAGGGTCTAGGCCCGAAACGTCAGCTTTTGCGCTCCTGCTTGGCCTGCTGTGTTCATCCAGCTCCACACTTTGTTATATTGAGCAGATCCAGATGATTTTCCCACAAGTAAGAAAAGGAAATACATTTAAAGGAATTCCAGATGGTGTTTATGCAGTTGATTGTACAGTAATTTTGAAGGATAATTTGAAGCATATAATCTAGCCCAGATATGATAACCTAGCAAGGAGGACAATTACCTTAAGGATGAGCTGCTCTGTTGTTAGAATATGTATTCACATTTAACGGGGTGTATCTTAGACTACCGTCATTCACCACCCACCTCAATGGATAAGATGTATTAGTTCTATGACTTAATAGGCAATACAAATGACCAGTTACAGAACTGACATGCTTTACACTTAGCCCCAGTAAATCTATCTTCATATAGTCTTAATTTATTTTTTAATCCACTTTTTTTTAAAGTAATCCTTGTCTAACAAAGAATGTAACATCATAGCAGCTGATGATTACTAGATATATGAGATTTTTAACAATTCTATCAGTAACATTCCGGCAGGACAGTTAGAAAATTTGACTGAACTGAGCACATGCATCAACTCTTTCATGTCAGCTGAATAAACAAATTGCTGTGAAAAAGAAACAGCTATCAAAAAACTTCAGTGTGTATTAAAATTCTATACATTATATCTTTGTACTGGGATTTATTGCACCAAGCTCGGGTTGGAAAGCATCAGGCCTTGTTAAAATTCTTTAAATTTGTGGGAGTTTAAACAGTCAGACTTCGACTACAAAGATAACGCAGTAACACAATTTAAGGAGCTGATTCTTGAGTGAGGCTTAATTTTAAGTAAAACCCCACAGTCAGAACAAAATCCATTTCTGCTTGCTGTCCTTTCAGGTGGTCAAGGAACATAAAATACTTTGATTCAATAGAGACAGGAAGCAGAATCCATTAAGTAACAGTTCCCTGCTGTAAAACATGAATCATTTTGCATTGATGCCTTTTATTTTTTCAGTTTGCAGCTGTTTTCCACACCTAAAATCAATTTTGTGGGTGGAAATTATAAACTGAAACTGATTTAAAAAATCAGTGTCTAACAGTGTCATCACCGCAATCAAGCAATGGCTATGACAAGCTAAGGCAATGGCCACCAAGAGTACCGCAACTAATAGCTAGAAGAAACTCAAATAACTGTCAAAAACTGCTTTGAAATTGAAAATCCCGTAAAATGTTGATAAATGAACAGAACATTTTCACTATTCAAATAGTGAAAACAATGATCTCCCAAGCGAATTTACTTTTTCCAAAAACATGTTGAACAATGCTTCAAGCATTTCAATATTTCCAAATCAGATCAGCAAGTCTTTTACAGTTGTTGTCGACAATGATGATCTCCACAAACACAGCACATCAAGGACCATCTTAAGAATCCAGAGAAAATGATGACATTTGAAGACCAATTATGAGTAAAGTTCAATTTTAAAATAAATTGTCTGGAATTCACATGTTTTTGGCAATAAACAACAGAGATTATTGGTCAATTCATAAGTAGATGCTGAGAAAAAGGAAGTAATTATGAATTGACAACAGCAAAGCTACAGGGTAGAATAACTGAGTTCGGGACAATATCAACCCTAACAGAACCATTTCAAAAAGATCTCTTGGTTCAATCTAAAGGTTATACAGTGGAAGTATCACTACAAAACAGACCCAAGTATCAACAGGTGACAGTCTATAGCCTATGTGTAACTCACATCTCATTAGCAAAATAGTCAACACAAGCAAGCATACAAATCAATGCTGCTGATGTGGCCTCATAAGTGTGTTAAGGAAACAACTAGTTTTGAATGCTGTATGAAAGGCATGTGGCCCAGAGGACACCAGAAGCACTGGAAGAAAGTAAGGGTCAGAACATGTGGTACAACATTATATGAGGCCACATCCAAAAGCCAGACAGTATTCTAGTCAAACAAGGGTGTATACCAAACAACGAAATCAAAAATACAAAATCTATTGTCTATCCAAGATATATACTCAGATTATGGTAACCAAACCATTGCTATTCAAGTAAACCAGCATTCTGCACAGTAAATACCAAAAAATGTTTCAGCACAGTGGCACCATCAGAAACAATTATGACCATCCAGATTATATGGGCCATAAGTGAAGGGTCAACATAACCCTTATGCCAAATTGGAAACATGCAAACATATAAACACCTTTTCACTTCACACACTGAAATTTATGTCCTCACAAGTTTGACCAAATAACACCGAACACACCATGGGCAGTGTCTCTGAGATTCCATCCCTGGGTTCTATTACATTCAAATATCATTATCCTGGTTACCACAGACATTTTATAATGGCCCAGTTATTGCAGGTCTACCAGGTTATGACCTTGGTCACCATTTATGATATTGGTAAAAAAAAAAGACCGGAAACTAAAAGGGAAACTATTGGAAACCCAATGTTTATACTGGAAAGAGACCACCCAACTCTGCAATGGATGTCATCGGCCAGTAGGCTACACAATACTGTTTGCACCAAATATGTATACCCGCTCCAAACCTGTAAGTGACACAACCAATTGTATCCTCAGAGTAGCTGATGAATTAAGACTTTGCATACACTTGCATATGGACCCATTTGTTCTACTCATGGGAATTTCAAGGGAATGCACTGCCATTTAAGGCACATGTAGAATGTGTAATTCATATGTCCACTGCCTTTCACAGCACAGTGGTTTGCCAAGAAAAGCTGCATAATGTTTCACCTTTCACAAAGTTCAATACAATCCAACAGGATGCTCAAGCATTTCAGGGTAACCTTTTAGTCTCTGCAACACTGAAAACTTACCAATGGTCAAAAGGAGTTTCAACTCTTTCCTCTCACCTGCCGGCTATCATGAGTCACTTCATGGCACTAGATGATTTTCGGATAGCAACATAGGATCTACTGAACCTTAGCATCATGTAATGTTGATTCACCCACTCACTAATTACTGCATTTGTCCTAATCGTCAGCAGGACGAGTATCGTGTCAATACTTCAAGGTGGGATCATCTGAATATCTCAAGTGTACTATCAGATAGATAACAAGGCAATTATTCAGTAGCAAGAAAAGTTAAAAACTACAAAAGTAACAAGGTTTAAAATACTTTGCGCTAAGCAAGGGCTGCTTGCCACATACCATTACAATCTTAAATAATTAAGGAGAAACACTGGCATAGTTGTAATATAAATGGACTTACAATGCAGACACCCAGGTAACTCAATAGTTTAGGGGCATTAGTTCAAATTTCATGGTAGCACATGGTGGAATTTTAAATTGATTAATAAAAGTCTGGAAGTGAAAGATAGTCTCAGTGATGGTAACCATGAATGTATCATGAGAACCCAACTGATTCACTAAGACTTCTTTAGGGAATGAAATATGCCATCTTTAACCAGTCTGGTCTATATATGATAATAAAATGTGAGGCTGGATGAACACAGCAGGCCAAGCAGCATCTCAGGAGCACAAAAGCTGACGTTTCGGGCCTAGACCCTTCATCAGAGAGGGGGATGGGGGGAGGGAACTGGAATAAATAGGGAGAGGGGGGGAGGCGGACCGAAGATGGAGAGTAAAGAAGATAGGTGGAGAGGGTGTAGGTGGGGAGGTAGGGAGGGGATAGGTCAGTCCAGGGAAGACGCAGGTCAAGGAGGTGGGATGAGGTTAGTAGGTAGCTGGGGGTGCGGCTTGGGGTGGGAGGAAGGGATGGGTGAGAGGAAGAACCGGTTAGGGAGGCAGAGACAGGTTGGACTGGTTTTGGGATGCAGTGGGTGGGGGGGAAGAGCTGGGCTGGTTGTGTGGTGCAGTGGGGGGAGGGGATGAACTGGGCTGGTTTAGGGATGCAGTGGGGGAAGGGGAGATTTTGAAACTGGTGAAGTCCACATTGATACCATATGGCTGCAGGGTTCCCAGGCGGAATATGAGTTGCTGTTCCTGCAACCTTCGGGTGGCATCATTGTGGCAGTGCAGGAGGCCCATGATGGACATGTCATCAAGAGAATGGGAGGGGGAGTGGAAATGGTTTGCGACTGGGAGGTGCAGTTGTTTGTTGCGAACTGAGCGGAGGTGTTCTGCAAAGCGGTCCCCAAGCCTCCGCTTGGTTTCCCCAATGTAGAGGAAGCCGCACCGGGTACAGTGGATGCAGTATACCACATTGGCAGATGTGCAGGTGAACCTCTGCTTAATGTGGAATGTCATCTTGGGGCCTGGGATGGGGGTGAGGGAGGAGGTGTGGGGACAAGTGTAGCATTTCCTGCGGTTGCAGGGGAAGGTGCCGGGTGTGGTGGGGTTGGAGGGCAGTGTGGAGCGAACAAGGGAGTCACGGAGAGAGTGGTCTCTCCGGAAAGCAGACAGGGGAGGGGATGGAAAAATGTCTTGGGTGGTGGGGTCGGATTGTAAATGGCGGAAGTGTCGGAGGATAATGCGTTGTATCCGGAGGTTGGTAGGGTGGTGTGTGAGAACGAGGGGGATCCTCTTGGGGCGGTTGTGGCAGGGGCGGGGTGTGAGGGATGTGTCGCGGGAAATGCGGGAGACGCGGTCAAGGGCGTTCTCAATCACCGTGGGGGGAAAGTTGCGGTCCTTAAAGAACTTGGACATCTGGGATGTGCGGGAGTGGAATGTCTTATCGTGGGAGCAGATGCGGCGGAGGCGGAGGAATTGGGAATAGGGGATGGAATTTTTGCAGGAGGGTGGGTGGGAGGAGGTGTATTCTAGGTAGCTGTGGGAGTCGGTGGGCTTGAAATGGACATCAGTTACAAGCTGGTTGCCTGAGATGGAGACTGAGAGGTCCAGGAAGGTGAGGGATGTGCTGGAGATGGCCCAGGTGAACTGAAGGTTGGGGTGGAAGGTGTTGGTGAAGTGGATGAACTGTTCGAGCTCCTCTGGGGAGCAAGAGGCGGCGCCGATACAGTCATCAATGTACCGGAGGAAGAGGTGGGGTTTGGGGCCTGTGTAGGTGCGGAAGATGGACTGTTCCACGTAACATACAAAGAGGCAGGCATAGCATGGGCCCCAGCTATGCCTGCCTCTTTGTAGGTTACGTGGAACAGTCCATCTTCCGCACCTACACAGGCCCCAAACCCCACCTCTTCCTCCGGTACATTGATGACTGTATCGGCGCCGCCTCTTGCTCCCCAGAGGAGCTCGAACAGTTCATCCACTTCACCAACACCTTCCACCCCAACCTTCAGTTCACCTGGGCCATCTCCAGCACATCCCTCACCTTCCTGGACCTCTCAGTCTCCATCTCAGGCAACCAGCTTGTAACTGATGTCCATTTCAAGCCCACCGACTCCCACAGCTACCTAGAATACACCTCCTCCCACCCACCCTCCTGCAAAAATTCCATCCCCTATTCCCAATTCCTCCGCCTCCGCCGCATCTGCTCCCACGATAAGACATTCCACTCCCGCACATCCCAGATGTCCAAGTTCTTTAAGGACCGCAACTTTCCCCCCACGGTGATTGAGAACGCCCTTGACCGCGTCTCCCGCATTTCCCGCGACACATCCCTCACACCCCGCCCCCGCCACAACCGCCCCAAGAGGATCCCCCTCGTTCTCACACACCACCCTACCAACTTCCGGATACAACGCATTATCCTCCGACACTTCCGCCATTTACAATCCGACCCCACCACCCAAGACATTTTTCCATCCCCTCCCCTGTCTGCTTTCCGGAGAGACCACTCTCTCCGTGACTCCCTTGTTCGCTCCACACTGCCCTCCAACCCCACCACACCCGGCACCTTCCCCTGCAACCGCAGGAAATGCTACACTTGTCCCCACACCTCCTCCCTCACCCCCATCCCAGGCCCCAAGATGACATTCCACATTAAGCAGAGGTTCACCTGCACATCTGCCAATGTGGTATACTGCATCCACTGTACCCGGTGCGGCTTCCTCTACATTGGGGAAACCAAGCGGAGGCTTGGGGACCGCTTTGCAGAACACCTCCGCTCAGTTCGCAACAAACAACTGCACCTCCCAGTCGCAAACCATTTCCACTCCCCCTCCCATTCTCTTGATGACATGTCCATCATGGGCCTCCTGCACTGCCACAATGATGCCACCCGAAGGTTGCAGGAACAGCAACTCATATTCCGCCTGGGAACCCTGCAGCCATATGGTATCAATGTGGACTTCACCAGTTTCAAAATCTCCCCTTCCCCCACTGCATCCCTAAACCAGCCCAGTTCATCCCCTCCCCCCACTGCACCACACAACCAGCCCAGCTCTTCCCCCCCACCCACTGCATCCCAAAACCAGTCCAACCTGTCTCTGCCTCCCTAACCGGTTCTTCCTCTCACCCATCCCTTCCTCCCACCCCAAGCCGCACCCCCAGCTACCTACTAACCTCATCCCACCTCCTTGACCTGTCCGTCTTCCCTGGACTGACCTATCCCCTCCCTACCTCCCCACCTACACCCTCTCCACCTATCTTCTTTACTCTCCATCTTCGGTCCGCCTCCCCCCCTCTCCCTATTTATTCCAGTTCCCTCCTCCCATCCCCCTCTCTGATGAAGGGTCTAGGCCCGAAACGTCAGCTTTTGTGCTCCTGAGATGCTGCTTGGCCTGCTGTGTTCATCCAGCCTCACATTTTATTATCTTGGAATCTCCAGCATCTGCAGTTCCCATTATCTCTGGTCTATATATGACACTGGTCTCACAAAAAAAGTGGTTGGCTCTAAAACAGCAATGCAAGTCACTCAGTTCAAGGGGCAGTTAGGGATGGGCAGCAAACTGTTAGCCTTGCCTAGCTGGAAAATAATTTAAAAATATAAAGTATTATTCCAAATCATTTATCATGGAAGCAAGTCACAATGGGCTTCTCCTGGGCTTCTTGCATTTAATGCATTATTTGATCATGTTTTTTTCACATGTTCCTCATCATCAATGCCTAATCCTCATCTTCAATTTCAGAAGATCTGCTATCAATGCACCATTTTGTATGCTTCCAGGACACACACCACCTCCACTCCTCCTTTATTAACTCCAGTTGTGAAGGGCAGGGCATGCCACAAAGATGCAGGACACTCTTTCTGGTCTGTATGGCAAGGCTCAGTTGGAGCAGTACATCTTCTGGAGATCAATGGTTCATTCCACTTTGGCTTACACTTCATGAGCGGTATTGTGTTTGTTTTATGGTAGTCTGAGCAGTTCGTAGAGGTATCATGAGCAATATTTCGAGTAATTAACCTGTCTCCCAGCCACAATTGTTCTTCATTGCGAGGTCCTTGGAAGGGCACAGAAATCGGCTCTCCAGTGTGTACATATAATGGCATCTATCTGAACATCCAATGCAAACCTCCAAGATTGGGCATCAATACTCACATATAATTTCAATATTGATGGAGTGGAAGCCTTTTCTGTTGACAAACTCTGCAGGTTAGTGACAGGATGCTCTTACAGCAAAATGGGCACTCCTGGTAGAAACAGCAGTGGTTGGCAGCAATGGTGGCAAATCACTTGCACATCACAAACCATGTCCTGGCACACTTACAGTTCAGAATGTAAAAATGGCAGTTGTGAAGCGTTGTTTTCCAAAGCTAGCTATGCAAATGTTTGTGATATGAGGACTTCAGATGAGCTTTTAAATACATTTATCTGATTATGTTTGCTCAGATTACATGATGTGGAAATAGCAAGTATGCATAACATAATGGGCATGATTGCTTGAGGTCATAATTCTTAGTATTCATTGAATGATCAGCCAATCAAGTGCAAATTGAAGCCTGGTGGATGGCATTACTGAATCACTCTTACTGCAATTTTCTTTACCAGGACCTCAAACTCCAAAGGTTTTACTTCTCTACCAAAGAAAAAAAGTGTGCAAATTTATTGAGGCATGAGTGATATAACCTATGAAGTGATCTGCAACAGAATCAGGTGAAAAATCTGGCAAGGCTTCTCTCTACATTGGGAGAAAATTGCTACATCTTTTATTTGTTTATTCTTTTGCTGACCGACATGACAAATTTTGCTAGACAGTGCCGAGTTGCTAATTGAGGAGGACTATAGTTTGTCAAATGCTAATTAACAGTCCAGCTTGCCTAGCAAATATTCAACTTCGTATCTTACCAGTTGTGCCAAACAAGCCATGTCAAGTATTCTCAACATGGAAATCAAAGCGAGTAACCGGTGACTTCAGACTACTGCTTATTCCAAAGGACCTCCATGTTGGACATTGAAACTAGCATCTCAGGGCATCTTCATATGCATAACAGTCACATGCACCCAAGTCTAGGGACACTGGCATCTGACATTTGCCAGTCTCTAAGATCTTTCATGGTATACCTGTGATCTAGTTACTGTATGCTTCTGTACTTCATGCTGTGCCAGCAACTACTATTGTAATGCTGTTGCAAGGACACTATGTGCTTAGGGACACACATTCAGTTCATGGACAAGGCTGCATCTCTGAAATATTCATTTGCTGTTATAATGTTCACTCATCCTCAGTATACCTGGATGTTCATATCAGCCCTAGACTGCACTGTCAATATGCATTTTTCTCATCAATCTGGAATATCAGGCTTACATTACTGCTGTACTGCCATGCTGTTCAGCCTAGACATGGAGCTTGTCATGGTTGTCTGCAGTCCTCAGTCAAGCATTCAGTCAGGGGTCCCAGAAACAGTAGGTCAAGGGCAACCTTCAATAATATTTTTGGGGCTTGGACACAGTCAGTCAGACATTTGGGGCAGAGTCAGCATGCTGTCCACTTATTGGGTGAGGAAACAAATGCTGGTCAGTTCACCACCCAAGTTGCTATTGGATCCCTTTGGATGTTCTTTTCATTCTGAAATGAGAGAGGAGAAGGTGCTAATGAACATGAAAGTGGTTGGCAATGCTGTTACTCCTGGTGCAGCTGGGGAGATGTCCTGAGTGAGTGAATAATGTAGACAGCATGCTATATTCGTGGTACCTGATCTTGGGGTGTCAGACAGTGAGTAAGACAAGAAATGATAATGGTAGAGCAAGAATCTTAGTGAGAGGCGTATACAGCAGCAGAGGCAGGGTGAATGTGAGGCTTCAGACACAAGAAGGTGGCACTTACATTGACCCAGATGCCAATCTCAGACCAGGCTGGCATATAGTGATTTGTTCTCCTCTGTTCGACTTGGGGGAAGTGAGCATTCTGCGTCTGCACCAGGTCCCTGACTGCAAAGTAGTGTGCCAAATCATCCTTGCCTGCTGCATCCAGGGCAAATGTCAGGAGCCACACAGAGCCACTCTGGGCTGACAGTTCATGTCTATGTACACAAAGGCCTTTAAACATTTTACTGTCATCAGGGATATCGGTCAATTTCAGGATATCATGGTTGCAGAGGGTTTTCTGGGGAATCATTCATGGCTAGATGGAAATGAAAGGAATGTCGCTGCAACATGTTAGGTACTTAATAAGGTAAATCTGGTACGATACAGTGAGAGATCTCACTAGGTCTCATGGTAAAAAGTGAACAAAAAACTTAATGCAACTTGTACATAGCAAGAAGACAATATGAGTCAGCACAGTAATTTATTCCACCTACTTTGCACGTGGTAGCAAACATTTTATACGTTTTGCATTGTTATCCTTGCAGGATTTGCCTGAGAATCAAGATGATCCCCCAATGTTTCATGCTTCCCTCTGTTTTGCAGTTCCTTCTAGTCCCTATGACCACTATGGCCTTTCTTCACTTCTGTTGAGTCCCTCTAATCAAATATTAGATTTTCTGCCTCAAGTCCAGAGTCCATTTGAGAGTAGCCAAGCCCTTATGGGCCATATAATTTCTCCATGTAGAGGTCGGAGTGACAAAGAATTATGATAACTCCATTCCTCTAGACCCCTACTACACTGCAAGCAATCCCATTTTTCTAACTCAAATTAACTTTACCTGCAATAATTTGTTTAGCAACTAAGTGCAATGAGCCCATCCCTGGACTATTGTTGACTGTTTGTCCCGAACTCAATGAATTGCTCTCCTGATTATCAGTGGATGCCGTAAAGGACCATGTAAGGTTTAAAGGGTCATTTAAGAAAAGAGTTTAGAAAAGGGATGAGGGACCTGAAAATATAGTTGCGGGTTAAAAAAATTGAAAAACACTTGTAAGTACATTAGGGGCAAGACGATAGCCAGAGCAAGAGTGAGGCCCATGAAGAGCATAAGTGGCAATTGTGAGTGGATCTGCAAGACAAAAGTGAGTTTCAAATTAGTACCTTACAGTTATATTCATGATAGAGAAGAATGATGTAGGAGTAGAACTCAAGAAGAGGACTGTATTATACTTGAACAAATTACGATTGAGAGTGCGGAAGTATTAGTGGTTTCAGCAGATTTAACAACTAATATGTCCCTCGGCCCAGAAGAGATGTATCCCAGGCCATAAGAGGCAAGCAATTATAATGCAGGGAAACTGACATTAATCATCAAATCTTCTCTGGACACAGGAGAGGCAGTTTGGAGGACAGTAAACCTGGTATTATTATTCAGGAAACTGAAGGCCAGTGAGTCCATCATCAGTGGTAGGAAAACATTCTGAGGAACAGAATTATTCTCCACAGGGGGAGGAAAGGATTTATATTGGAACAAAACATGGCGGTCTTAAGAATTTCTTTCAAATGATCAGGAATATTCCTTTACAAATAAATATTTCAGCCCACATTCTTTGCAGAAGTATCTATGTTAAATCATCACACTTAAATGTCACCTGTATTATGATTTCGATTGATTTTCTCTCTTAAAATGTATTATTTTACTTGACTTGAAATATACCGGCCATATGAAATGAGATGCAATGAAGGCACCATTTTATCTTGAGAATTGGTGACAACATTATAGTAATTCAAACAGAATTTACATCATTACACTAAGCATTATTCCATGTGAAAAGCTGGCCTTACATATTTTCAGGGGTGGGAATGCACAATGAAAATATTATCTTAGATATGTGAAATTTTATCACTGAATTCCTACAATGTCCTATCACATCCACACCGACCCTCAGAAGAGCATCCTACCCACACCAGTCCCCCTACACTATCTCTGCAACCTTGCATTTCACAGGGCTAATCAGCCAGTCTGCATATCCCTGGATACTATGGTCAATTTATCATGGCCAACCCACCCAATCTGCACATCTTCAGAGTGAGGGAAGAAATCAGAGCACCTACAGGAAACCCACACAGATGCCCGATGAATGTGCAAATTCCACAGTGACCGACACCTGAGACTGGAATTGAACCTGGGTCCTGGCATTGTGAGGCAGTAGTCGTAACCACTGAGCCACATGGACAAAGCATAAAAATCTGAATATGTCTTCCCTTTAAAGATGCAGTGGGAAATGACATACTGGAATTTGAAGGGTTAATTATAGTATCTGGGAAGTGACAATAACACGGTGACAGCAGACCAGAAGTATTTTGCAGAATTAAAACAGTTCAGTCGCATAAAATGCATTTGCTTACATTCCTTTATGACAAAGCTATTGTTCAACTGTGATTAATATTACAGCCTGGCACCATTAACAAAAATCTCGGTCAAGATAAGGGTAGAAGCAACCAACAATTAAAATAGTTTCCAAATGCACAGTATGGGTTTAGCAAAAAAGATCATTAATTGAACTAATTAAATCACAAATAATAGATTTTTTAATGGGCTGTTGAGCTGCAAGCTTTAATTGACTTGGTTTGCTACCTCATCAATGAGGAAAAAAAATCCTTCCTGTTACCTTCCAAAGGGACTACAGTAGGCACCATCTGGATAGATACTGCAATGCAGCAGTAGTTTAATTTACTGTAACTCTTAAGGGCTCAACATTATTGCCTATCTTCTACCAACAGAATGCACTAAATTTTCCAGAGAAAATGCTAGGAAGATAACTAAATATTCACTTTAGCAGGCTCAATTAGGATCAATTTGGAATAGGGTCTAACATAACAAAAGAATAATTTTAATGAAAGCTACTGATTGAAACAGCCAAAACTTTTGGGTTTGCAAATAGCTAATACATGTCATCTATTATATTTTAACATATTCTGGCAAAAATCTAGGATTTTACAGTGACAAAATTGTATCAAGATTTTTAAATCTTTGCAGTTTGTATAGCCACATGCATTCTAATTAAATATTAAATGATATGCTATTTTAAAATAATTTAATTGATCATTTCCTTCGCCTTATTTTAACGTGTTGTTCTAGTATTTTTTAATACGTGAATATAACCTTAGGGCAAAATTATTTCTTATGTCATTTGCATTATCGTGGTAACTTGCACTGATCTATTTCAGAGAGTGAACACAACCCAGTTTGAATCATCCAGAAAGACTGAATCATTTTGACTCAGCCCCAGGTTTCTCACATTTAATTTTCTATACTTAATCTCTTGAAATGAATAACTGAGGTTGAAATATAGATCTGCAAGTGGCAGCCTGAATGCTTTTGCTCAGCAACACCGTTCAGGTACAAGCCTGGACAAGTATCCATTCAGTTGACACCATTCTGGTCAAAGTATTCAAGTCCAACCAGACCTTCACACTATCTACATTCATACACTTCTATTAGAGTAACATCATAATGAGAAGGGATCTGGATGTATTATCCTCCCAATCCTGATTACGATGATGACTAATCACAGGCACAGCTCATGCAGAGAAGGTGGAACACTCTTCTACAATACTATGCTTGCAATTGTTAAAAAATTCTTCTATAGCAACTATTAAATGCTACAACATAACATTAACAGATTCAAGTTTTAAACAGTTGTGATGTCACAAATGCATGTCGATACAGCTTTATTTCCTCTGAGTTCTTGCAGAAGACATTTTGTGACTGTAACATATATTCAATTACAATACAAGGGACAATTTCTATGCTCTATTAGGAAAAAAAATGTCTGTCATATTTCTGAAACCATTGCTGCACAAAATACATAATTTCTCTGTTAATGAATTTTCATATCTAATCATATAACTACATAAATTATTATTCAAGATTGCATTGATATACCAAAACTATTACACTGTATATATCTCATTGCCTTTGGAAAATACATTAGCTGGTTACATTAGTTTAAAATATCCATGGATATTATATAGCTTGTAGTTAGCAATGATCGATTTTGAACCGCAAATTATAAGAAAGCATGCAAGTGTCCATCAGGTGACAGTAAAGATCACAACGACCACACATTTTCCGCTCAACAAGTTGAAGGCATATGCTTCCTTTTAGTATACAGAAAAGAAAACTCCACATATGCAGCACTTAAAAAATTAATTTCCACCCCATCAACTTCCTAGGCAATCCAGCGAGAATGAAGATGACTTCTTTCCATTTCAATTTAATGGGTTCTGAGCTAAGTCAAATATGCAAATGGAAGACTCAGGCATGAATGGGACAGGCAGTATTGGAAGTTAGGATAGGTGAAGGTTTTTGTTTTAAGTTTGTATACTGTCTTTAAAGCCTTATCTTAGCCTTGGAGATAGTAGGAACTGCCAATGCTGGGGTCAGAGATAACACAGTGTGGAGCTGGAGGAACACAGCAGGCCAGGCAGCATCAGAGGAGCAGGTAAGCTGACAGTTCGGGTTAGGACTCTTCTTCAGAAAATCTGAAGAAGAGTCCTGAGCCAAAACGTCAGCTTTCCTGCTCCTCTGATGCTGTCTGGCCTGCTGTGTTCCTCCAGCTCCACACTGTGTTATCTTAGCCTTGTATGCTTCCAGTGAATTATCTCAATGTTTTGGTACATTCACAAATGAGCCTTTACCATTTCAATCTGTCCAAGCCAAGGTGTCCCCTGACCTCTTCAGGGGTGATTTGAAGAAATTTCTAAAATATTTCTGCTGACTTCCTTGAGCTTCCTGCTGCGACTGAGGTTCAAGAAGTGCAATTGCTTTAGGAGTCAGGCATATGAGCCACATGTCCTGCTCATACATCCAGTATATACTACGCTTTGAAAGATTTACATTGCAAAGAGAAATGCTTATTTAGCCAAGTTTTTATCCTAAAAGAAAACATTGGACTAAATTATTAAGTAAATTTTATAATCCTGATCTTGCAATGTATAAAATAAAAATTATTTCCCACCAAAACATCATAATGTATATTCATTTCGTCTTATCATTTTATGCACAATTATACAAAAGTTAAAGTAGGCATGCATACGTTGTGCAAATCTGCATTGAAATCTCATGACTTACAGTGGTATTTATTACTGAGTTTTACTTACTAACAAGTACAATTGGAATAGGGATCTCAATTATTCATGAGGGCAATGGCTAATGAATTGACAACATTAATAAAACTGAAAATTTGTTCTGTGCAATTTTTATGTTCTAAATTAGAAGCCTTCTATTTGATCACCAACAGAAATGTGTGTAAACATCTTACAATTGCCAAATATAACATTAATTCTATTTATACTTCTTTTTATGTACCACATTTTTAATATTAGTTAATATTAGCCAAGCAGATTTATCAAACCTATGTAAATACATGTAGAGATCTAGTATTCATTTAACATATCTTTGACAAGACAAAAATTCTCAGTTTGTTGTACATACACATAGATGATTGTAAAACTTGAATTTTTTTCAACCAATTTTTTTAGGCAAAGTTAAGGGTCAACCTTTTCCTGAGAAATTTGCAAGCCTGCTAAATACAGGCACAAATG
Source organism: Stegostoma tigrinum (assembly GCF_030684315.1). Lineage (NCBI taxonomy): Eukaryota > Metazoa > Chordata > Chondrichthyes > Orectolobiformes > Stegostomatidae > Stegostoma > Stegostoma tigrinum. The sequence goes on along the minus strand of NC_081359.1, from coordinate 54,534,077 downwards.
ATATCCTGCGCATGGATTGATCAGCAACCCCTGTCCTATCACTAAAAGGTTGATGGGTGTGGAATGTTGAGAACAGTGTGCTATAATGGGTAGGTTGAGCTGTTTAGCTCTGAGAACCATGTAGCAGGGTTAGATCAGGAAATTATTTAGTTACGGCTGTGTCTCCTCAGGGATGCTGTGATTTGAGCTGTCTGCCAGTGATGATGCTAATGGAGTTTCAGCAACTGCATGTGAACAATCAGAATGGCACCAAGGCTTTCCTCAATAGTATCTCCTGCTGACACCTATATCACTGAATGAGTGAAGGACTCCCAGAATGGGGGAGGAGTGTGGGTAGTGAATGAATTTGATCTCTAAAAATCTAATATTCTCTTTTACCTGGAAAATCTGAAGACTTATGATCAATTATGATCAATATTTATAGAGAACATATGTTTACATAGATATATGTGGTAATTAAACCTTTGAACATTGTACTTAGACAAATTCAGCAGAAATAAAATTTTCCAGCAATGACACTAAACCATCTGCCATACTAAAATGCTTTTCTTGTCAAACTGACATTATTGTTTGAAGAAAAACAAAACTCTAAAAATTGTCATTAGACCTGAGATTAGATTTTTGCAAAGAAGCCTGTTAAACGAGAAGATGCTGCTTGTGTTCATCCAGCTCCACTTTGTTATCTCAGATTCTCCAGCATCTGCAGTTCCCATTATCATTGAAGATGTCACGCTATTAGCCTTAAAATGTCTTGGCCTCAACAGACCATAGGGCCGCTCTCTTTTTAGAGAGAGAGAGAGAGATAAAGAGAGAAGGCTGGTGGTGGTTTAGCCTGAGGGTCACTGCACCTCAAGAGAAGGGAGAGGTTGAAAATGAGAGACTTTCACAGTAAACTCAGCCAGCGTGGAAACTGAACTCTGTGTCGCACACCAGTCATGGTGTGCTAATCGACCCCTGGTAGTGAAAGGTGAAACACAGAGACAATGTAGGTCATTAAAACCAAAATTACCAATGAAAAAATGTTTTGGGCTATCACCTTAAGGTGAGTTAAAGCACTGTTTAGTAATTAAATGTGTTACGTGAAATTGTAATGTGAAAATAAGAACTTTTGGTATCTTAAAGATAATGGGCAAAGTGAAAGGAAAATCTAAAAATAATTACATTCAACTTACTGTCATAAATGGCTGCTTCTTAGTACAAGTGAAGCCAATTAAGATTTAAATAAACATTTGGATTGTTGTTATCAATTTATATTTAGGCTTAATATATTGACTAAGTCTTCTGTTATGATCCTTTTACAGACTGATAGCTTCCAAAGAAGTTTTTTTTATTCATTTACAGATGAGGGTGTTGCTGGTTAGGCCTGCATTTAGTGCCCATCCCTCATTGCCCAGAGGGCATTGATGAGTCAACCACATTGCTGTGATCAGAGATAATGGGAACTGCAGATGCTGTAGAATCCAAGATAACAAAGTGTGTAGCTGGATGAACACAGCAGGCCAAGCAGCATCTCAGGAGCACAAAAGTTGACGTTTCTGACCTAGACCCTACATCAGAGGCTCTGATGAAGGGTCTAGGCCCGAAACGTCAGCTTTTGTGCTCCTGAGATGCTGCTTGGCCTGCTGTGTTCATCCAGCTACACACTTTGTTATCTCACATTGCTGTGAGTCTTGAGTCACATGTAGGCCAGACCAGGTAAAGATGGCAGTTTCCTTCCTGGAAGGACATTAGTGAACGTACATCCACTGAACATATCAAACAATTTCAAGCTCATCGATAAAAAGCATTCCTAAAGTATATGTAAATGAGAAATTAAAGCAAACACTGTATACTTAACAGAATAGGTTATAAAGAGATGCCATTAACTCAGTTCTACTTTTTACCCCCTTTTCCAGAATCCCCTCATTTTATGGAATCCTGAGCGTTCATTCCCTTTTCCTAGGACCAACCCATTTGTATGCCACAGCTGTGATAATGGGAACTGCAGATGCTGGAGAATTCAAGATAACAAAGTGTGGAGCTGGATGAACACAGCAGGCCAAGCAGCATCTCAGGAGCACAAAAGCTGACGTTTCGGGCCTAGACCCTTCATCAGAGAGGGGGATGGGGAGAGGGTTCTGGAATAAATAGGGAGAGTGGGGGAGGCGGACCGAAGATGGAGAGAAAAGAAGATAGGTGGAGAGGAGAGTATAGGTGGGGAGGTAGGGAGGGGATAGGTCAGTCCGGGGAAGACGGACAGGTTAAGGAAGCCGGCTGACGTGGTAGGTAGGAAATGGAGGTGCGGCTTGGGGTGGGAGGAAGGGATGGGTGAGAGGAAGAACATGTTAGGGAGGCGGAGACAGGCTGGGCTGGTTTTGGGATGCAGTGGTGGAAGGGGAGATTTTGAAGCTTGTGAAATCCACATTGATACCGTTGGACTGCAGGGTTCCCAAGCGGAATATGAGTTGCTGTTCTTGCAACCTTCGGGTGGCATCATTGTGGCACTGCAGGAGGCCCCTGATGGACATGTCGTCTGAGGAATGGGAGGGGGAGTTAAAATGGTTCGCGACTGGGAGGTGCACTTGTTTGTTGTGAACTGAGTGGAGGTGCTCTGCAAAGCAGTCCCCAAGCCTCCGCTTGGTTTCCCCAATGTAGAGGATGCCACACCGGGTGCAGTGGATACAGTATACTACATTAAGCAGATGTTCACCTGCACATCTGTCAATGTAGTATACTGTATCCACTGCACCCAGTGTAGCTTCCTCTACATTGGGGAAACCAAGCGGAGGCTTGGGGACCGCTTTGCAGAACACCTCTGTTCAGTTCGCAACAAACAACTGCATTATGTGGAAGGTCATATTAAGCAGATGTTCACCTGCACATCTGCCAATGTAGTATACTGTATCCATTGTACCCGGTGTGGCTTCCTCTACATTGGGGAAACCAAGCGGAGGCTTGGGGACCGCTTTGCAGAACACCTCCGCTTAGTTTACAACAAACAACTGCACCTCCCAGTCACGAACCATTTTAACTCCCCTTCCCATTCCTCAGACGACATGCCCATCATGGGCCTCCTGCAGTGCCACAATGATGCCACCCAAAGGTTGCAAAAACAGCAACTCATATTTCGCTTGGGAACACTGCAGCCCAATGGTATCAATGTGGACTTCGCAAGCTTCAAAATCTCCCCTTCCCCCACTGCATCCCAAAACAAGCCCAGTTCTTCCTGTACCCCCACTGCATCCCAAAACCAGCCCAGCCTGTCTCCGCCTCCCTAACCTGTTCTTCCTCTCACCCATCCCTTCCTCTCACCTCAAGCCGCACCTCCATTTCCTACCTACCACGTCAGCCTGCTTCCTTAACCTGTCCGTCTTCCCCGGACTGACCTATCCCCACCCTACTTCCCCACCTATACTCTCCTCTCCACCTATCTTCTTTTCTCTCCATCTTTGGTCCGCCTCCCCCACTCTCCCTATTTATTCCAGAACCCTCTCCCCATCTCCCTCTCTGACGAAGGGTCTAGGCCCAAAACGTCAGCTTTTGTGCTCCTGAGATGCTGCTTGGCCTGCTGTGTTCATCCAGCTTCACACTTTGTTATCTAGTATGCCATAGCTGGGTTTCTCAAGGCGCAAGACAGATGGAATCCTTCCATTCACTTTTATCTAAGTGATCTTCCAATTCTCTTTGCGTGACTGTGGACATTTTGGCTTCTTGTCGTGGCTTTGGATACAAACAGATTGATTGTTTTCAGTGTGCTTCCACAACTTCTGTATAGCTACCTCAAACCTAACCTTTCAAGATGAATGCTTTCTGCCACAAGTTTTAGTAAAGACATTGTAGACTTCTTCTCTAGTTACAAACTAGGCAAATCATTCAATATCTTGCACTCCCCTCATGAATTTTAAATCAAGATTGAGCTCCCACAGACATTCGACTGGATGAATGATAAATTTAGCAATTTCATTCCTTCAATTCTGGTCTGATTAAAATTTATTTGTTTTGGCTGAGTTGTGCCTATTCAGTGAGTTGTGGTCTACACGAAACCAGATCCGCAACTACTGACAGTTCCCAAACTGAACTGCTTGGATCTTTTCCTTTCGCATCCCATCTTCATGATGATATGGCATGTCGCTGGATGCTTGAAAACAGGCATGAATACTTTCTTTTATCTTCAATGCCACTCTTTGATTCAGCATCCCGCAAGAATGATTTATATTTCTGATAGATACAATGATCCACTTTTTAGACTCCCTGGCTCGATTAGAAGCTTATAAATGGATCACTCATTGCTCAGGTTTTTTCACTTACAAGCCACACTTTGCAAGAAGAACACAAGCTACCCGGTAAATGTAAAGAACCTAGATTTGTTTGAGGTGCATTTATATCAGAATTGTTTTTGAAAGTTGCTTAACCATTTTTTACAATAAAAACTTCACTTTTTGAAACTAGCAGATATAGTTTAAAAATATGAATTTTAATTGTGGACAAAAATGAGGGCAGCATTGTTTTAAAATTAGAGACAGTGGATGGAATTGCTGCACTTTTAAAAACAAACTATTGGAATTCATTGTGAGTCGTGATTGTACTGTTGCTTTGCAAGCAGTGAGGTGGTGGGGGGCAGAGGGTGGTGGTGGTAGTGGATCTGTCTGGAGTGAGATTTGTTCAAACGTTTGCTGATTGGTTTGTGCAGTTTTGGATGCTAGAGGCCGCTATCTAATGACAGTTTTCTGACTGGATCCTGGGCAGGTAAACAGACTGAGCGTTCACTAAAGAGAGAGAAAAACCTCTATTCTGTTGTAGAAGCAAGTTCTATCTCTCGACAATAAAACTGACTAAAGCCTGAGGAAAGCCAGCTATCTTTTCTTACCAGTTGATAAAAGCTGTTGTCTTTAACTAATAACCTGAAGACTTTAAAATTGCTTGACCTTCCTTTACAGCATGAATGAATCCAGAAAGAAGATTCAAGGACAGAAGGTCAATGTTTTCTCTTAACATGAGTCCATCAGACAGGTAAATTTCAGACTTTGATTAAATCATTAACTTTAATGGGAATAGTGGGGCCTGAGGGTAAGTGCACTTTCCCAAGTGAGTTATAACTAAACAGATGTGCACAATTTTTAAAACAATCAACAAGGGAGTTCTAAATTGAGTTTCACTCTAAGTAGGATGAAGTAGCCGGAAAATTAAAATATGGCAACTTTACTAAGATATAAACCAAAACTATGACATGTTGCAATGAAAAATATTAAACATACTTATTGATCACAAACAAATTATTCCATGTCCCAGCATAATCGTCAATGTTATAAAAGAATTTATTTTTTCTTTTCATTGAAGGCGTGAATTGATGTATTTAGAGTGGTAATCCAGATATAGATTTTTCTTTACAATTCGGATGAAACTGCATTTGATTTTTTTAAAAAAAATTGCTTGCAAGATGGATTAGTCCTCCACTTCACAAAAAGTTACCTAAAACAATAACACTGACCATTTTGGTCTCATTGGTATTAATGAGTCAGTTTATTGTTAAATGTAATATTTATAATGCTTAAAAACACACCAGGAACAAAACAGGTCAATTTGAAGAGCTTCCTTCAACAGGTGGATTTAGTGGAAACACATTGTCTTCATTATTTTATTCTGGGCAATGGTTAGTTTTGCCGGTGGTCCTAGGTTGCTCAACAATTTTAAACAAGGTTATAGACTGAAGAAATCAGGTCTATAACATTTAATATTTTGCACATGTTAGACCAAATTATCTGAAACTCTCCGCGCAGAATTTTGGTACTAAGATAGTGAGTTTGAGTTAGAAATTTCTCAATTTAGCAGGTCTACCCGAGCAGAAAGTGCCTATGAGACATAATCCTCATTCTTGGGGTATGGGTCAGAATAAAGTCAAGCTGAGCACCCCTCGGGTGCACATGTCTGCAACCCAGGAACTGACCTACTACTCCGTCATTTTTATGGATGTTGTAGAAAGGGAAATGGCTGCCTGCTTTGGAGAAAGGGGTCTGGAGGTGACAGTTGAGAAGAGGGTCATTCTTTCTCTGTGGTTTATAGAAGGAAGCCACAGCACCAGACACAGTCAGCTGACCCAGACAGCAGGCAGGTCAGTGCCACTTCAAGCATCAAGAAAATGTACATAGACTGGGTGACTGCTTTGCAGAACCTCGATATTCTGCTCACAAAAAAGACCCTGAGCTTCCAGTTGCCAGCCACTTTAACATACCACTCTGTTCCCTGGCCAACATCTGTTTCAGGCTTGCTGCAGTGTTCCAGTGTAGGTCGATGCAAGCTGGAAGAACAACACCACATTTTCCACTTGGGGACACTGTAGCCCTCTGGATTCAATATCAAGTTCAATAATTTTAGGGCCTAAACTCCTGAAGAAGGGTACCAACCTGAAACGTCAACTTTCCTGCTCCTCTGATGCTGCCTGACCTGCTGTATTCCTTCAGAGATAATGGGAACTGCAGATGCTGGAGAATCTGAGATAACAAAAGTGTGGAGCTGGATGAACACAGCAGGCCAAGCAGCATCTTAGGAGCACAACAGCTGACGTTTCTGGCCTAGACCCTTCATCAGAAAAGGGGAATGGGGAGAGGGTTCTGAAATAAATAGGGAGGGGGGGAGGTGGATTGAAGGTGGATAGAGGAGAAGATAGGTGAAGAGGAGACAGACAAGTTAAAGGGACGGGGATGGAGCCTGTAGAGGTGTGTATAAGTGGGGAGGTAGGGAGAGGATAGGTCAATCCGGGGAGGACGGACAGGTCAAGGGGGCGGGATGAGGTTAGGAGGTAGTGAATGGGGGTGCGGCTTTATGTGGGAGGAGGGGATAGGTGAGAGGAAGAACAGGTTAGGAAGGCGGGGACGAGCTGGGCTGGTTTTGGGATGCAGTGGGAGGAGGGGAGATTTTGAAGCTTGTGAAATCTACATTGATGCCATTGGGCTGTACGGTTCCCAAGCAGAATATGAGTTGCTGTTCCTGCAACCTTCGGGTGGCATCATTGTGGCACTGCAAGAGGCCCAGGATGGACAACTTCTCTTTCGATTCCTCCCATTTCCTATAGACAAAAGGGGTGGCCATGGGTACCCGCATGGGCCCAGGTTATGCCTGCCTCTTTGGAGGTTATGTGGAACAGTCCCTCTTCTGTAGCTACACTGGCCCTAAACACCACCTCTTCCTTTGTTACATTGATGACTGCATTGGCGCCGCCTCATGCTCTCAAGAGGAGCTCAAACAGCTCATCCACTTCACCAACACCTTCCACCCCAACCTCAAGTTCACCCGGACCATCTCCAACACATCCCTCCCCTTCCTGGACGTCTGTCTCCATCTCAGGCAACCACCTAGCAACCGATATCCATTTCAAGCTCACCGACTCCCACAGCTACCTGGAATACACCTCCTCCCACCCACCTTCCTGCAAAACTTCCATCCTCTATTCCCAATTCTTTTGCCTCCGCTGCTCCCAGGATGAGGCATTCCACTCCCGTACATCCCAGATGTCCTCGTTTTCAAGGACCGCAAATTTTCCCCCCCCAATGGTTGAGAACACCCTCGACCATGTCTCCTGCATTTCCTGCAACTCATTCCTCACACCACATCCTCCGCAATAACAGCCAAAAGAGAATCCCCCTCGCCCTCACATACCACTCCACCATCCTCCGTACACACGCATCATCCTCAAACACTTCTGCCCTCTACAATCTGACCCCAGCACCAAAGACATTTTTCTATCCCCACCCTTGTCTGCCTTCTGGAAAGACCACTCTCTCCGTGACTCCCTTGTCCGCTCCACACTCACATCCAAGCCCACCAAACCCGGCACTTTATCCTGCAACCACAGGAAGTTCTACACTTGCCCCCACACCTGCTCCCTCACTCACATCCCAGGCCCCAAGATGACTTTCCACCTCAAGCAGACGTACACCTGCACATCTGCCAATGTGCTATATTGCATCTGCTGTACCCGTTGTGGCTTCCTTTACGTTGGGTAAACCAAGCGGAGGCTTGGGGACTGCTTTGCAGAATACCCATGCTCGGTTCGCAACAAACAACTGCACCTCCTAGTCGTGAACCATTTCATCTCCCCCTCGCATTCCTTAGATGACACATCCATCCTGGGCCTCCTGCATTGCCACCATGACGCCACCCGAAAGATGCAGGAACAGCATCTCATATTTTGCTTGGGAATTCTACAGCCCCAGGGTATCAATGTGTGACAAGCTTCAAAATCTCCCCTCCCCCGACTGCATCCCAAAACCAGCCCAGCTAGTCCCCACCTCCCTAACGATTCCTCCCACCTCAAGCCCCATCCCGCCCCCTTGACCTCTCCGTCCTCCCTGGACTGACCTATCCCCTCCCTCACTCTCCACCGACATTCACCTTCACTGGCTCTAACCCTGCCTCTTTGACCTGTCTGTCTCCTCTCACCCTATCTTCTCCTTTATCCATCTTTTATTTGCCTCCCCCCGTATCCCTATTTCTTTCAGAATCCCCTTCCCCTCCCTCACTTCTGAAGAAGGGTCCCGACCTGAAACATCAAACTTTCCTGCTCCTCTAAAGCTGCTTGGCCTGCTGTGTTCATCCAACTTCACACCGTGTTATCTCAGTTCCTTAGAACCTGTTCCTTTCTTTATGAAGCAACCAGAAAAATTAACTGCTGCCTCCTACATATTTCAATTTGCTGATTTCTCCCTTCTCTGGCATCTGTTCTAAAACTGTAATATCAATCTTCAATCTTTTCTCATTGACATATTTTGTTGAGTGTCATAATCCTATCCTGACTTAGAATTGATCTAGCACATAATGGGTACTGCTGCTTAATATCTTTTCAGAGTTTCTTTCAATATTTTCACTAGGAAAAACTGTCATATATACCACCTCAGCAAGAGCAAGAGTTTCTGTTATTAAGGTGCTTCTTACCATTCTTTGATTATTTAGCTTCCTATGTTAAAGGGCAATATTTACCTCCTTTCCCCACAGGAAACATGAGAAACCTTTCTGCACTTAAACCAATCACAGATATTTGAAAAAGGTACATTACTAAATGTAACAAGATGCATGTTTTTGGTATTTCTGAATGACGAAAATTTTAAAAAACCAAGATGGTCTAGTCCTTTGCCTCATTAAAAATTACTTAAAGCAACAATACTGACCATTTTGGACTCATTGGTATAAATTAGTCAGTTTATTGTTAAAAGTAATATTTATGATGCTTAAAAACAGACTATAATTTTTTTCAACATTTTATTCACTTGAATAAAATCTTCCACCTTGAAATTTTTGATGGTTGTACTCAAATTTAATACTACAAAACAGGTAATTTGGCAATTATTCAGGTCCCCAGCTGATACATCTGTCCAATTAGACTTTGCAATTCCTCCATTTCAGCTTTTGGAATGCACAACATTTTGTGTGATACCTTTTCCTGACGAAAACCAAAGTCTTCACACTTTCCAAATAACATTCCTGATGCTATGTGGCACTTGATCCATTCTGCTTGATTTCCATTCCAATGTATCTAGAAGCCCCAAAAGCCTGACTTGCAACTTTGAATAAAAACCGAAAGAACTGTGGATGCTGTAAATCAGGAACAAAAACAGAGTTGCTGGAAAAGCTCAGCAGGTGTGGCAGATCTGTGAAGGAAAAAACAGAGTTAACACTTTGGGTCCAGTGACCCTTCCTCAGAAAAGGGTCAGTTGGGAAAAATGTCAGTTTATATTCAGAAAAATGGTGATGGGGTTGGGAGTAAATGACAGAATAAGAGAGAACAGCAGTTGGACAGACAAACAGTTGATAATGATCAGGTCGGGAGGGTGAACATTCTGTACTCAGCAAAGGTCTCAGCTTTCTTCCTCTGTGTCCCCACCTTAATGAATTTTGGGCATGACATGACACCGAATTTCTTCCGCTGTCTTTGCCTCTGTGCTAATTTCTTTGGACAACAGTCTGCTCCCCGTCTCACAGATCCCTTCATCCAGTTCCAACACTCTTCCCTCCACCTGGATCCATCCCTCCAGCTTTTACCTGTACTCAATCTGTTCATTGAGAACTGCTAACGTGATATTAGTCACCAGATCTTCTCTGCGCCTCTCACCAAATCCAACCTATCTCCCTCTGAACTGACTGCACTCCCTGCACTCAAATCTAACACTGAATTTGTTATTAAGCCTACCGCTAGGGTGGTGCTGTTGTAGTCTGGCGTACTGACTTCTACCTTGCAGAGGCTGAACGCCAACTCTCAGATACATCCTCCTATCTTCCCCTGGCCCATGACTCCACCATGACACATGAGGCCATTGTATCTACTACAGTAACTGATCTCATTTCATTCAATGGTCTCCCCTACTCTGTTCCAAGCTGATAGACCCCAGTCCCGCACACCTTGCTTCTACGTCCTCCCAAAAATCCACAAAAACGACTGTCTGGTCAGACCCATTGTGTCAGCCTGCTCCTGCTCCACAGAGCTCATCTCTTCCTACTTTGACTCAGTCTTCTCTCCCCAGTCCAATTCCAACGCACATACATCTATGATCCGTCTGGCACCTTACTCGGTTTCAAAACTTCCAGTTTGCCAGTTCCAGCTGCCTCATCCTTACCATGGACGTGCAATCCCTTTACACGTCCATTCTCCACCAGGAGGGTCTTAGGGCTATCTGCTTCTTCCTGGAGCAAAGACCTGAACCATCTCCACCCACCAGCACTCTCCTATGCTTGGCTGAGCTCATCCTCACCCTGAACAACTTCTCTTTTAACTCCTCTCATTTTCGTCAGGTGAGCAGGTGGCCATGGGTATCTGCGGAGGCCCTAATTATGCCTGTCTCTTTGTGGGGTACGTGGAACATTCCTTGTTCCAGTCCTATTCTGCCCCCCACCCACAACGTTTTCTCCAATACATCAATGCTATCATCGGTGCTGCTTCCCTGTCTCATCTGGAACTGGAAAACTTCATCAATTTCGCCTCCAATTTTCACCCTGCCCTCACTTTAACCTGGTCTATCTCTGACTCCTCCCTTCCCTTCCTCTACATTTCTGTTTCCATTTCTGGGGATAGACTTGCCACTAATATCCATTACAAACCCACCAACTCCCACAGCTACTTGGACTATACATCCTCACACCCCACTTCTGGTAAAGACTCCATCCCATTCTCTCAGTTCCTCCGTCTCTGTCGTATACATTCAGATGAAGCCAACTTCGAAAAGGGAACGTCCAAAATGTCCACCTTCTTCCTCAACCAAGGATTCCCCAGCTCTGTTGTTGACAGGGCCCTCAATCAGCTCCAACCCATCTCCCACACTTCTGCTCTCACCCCTTCTCTTCCCTTCTGCAACAGCAATAGTTCAAAATTATTGAACTCGATAATGATTCCAGAAGGCTGCAAGGCTCCCGAGCAGAAAATGAGGTGTTGTTCTAGGGCAGAGAGTTACCCTTGTCCTTTCCTACCATCCCACCAGCATTCATATCCAGAAGATCATCAGGCACCATTTCTGTCACCTCAAGCAAGATGCCACCACCCGACACATATTCCCTTCCCTTGTGTGCTTTCCGCAGGGACCGTTCCCTCTGGGACACCCTGGTCTAAACTTCCTTCACCCACAACACACCCCCACAGTCTGATGGCATCTTCCCCTGTAACCGGCAAAGGTGCAATGCCTGATCATTTACCTCCACTCTCCTCAATATCCAAGGGCACAACACACCTTCCAGGTGCAGTAACACTTCTCTGCACTTCCCAGAATCTAGCCTACTGCATTTGTCGCTCACAATGTGGTCTCCCCTACACTGGGGAAACAAAGCGTAGACTGGGTGACCACTTCGCAGAACATCTACGCTCTGCTCGCATGAAGAAGAACCCTGAACTACCTGTTGCCTGCCACTTTAACACATCACCCTGTTCCCTGGCCGACATGTCTGTCTCTGGCCTGCTGCACTGATCTAGTGAAGCCCAACGCCAGCTGGAAGAACAACACCTCATTTTCTGCTCGGGAGCCTTGCAGCCTTCTGGAATCATTATCGAGTTCAATAATTTTAGGGCCTAAACTCTCCCGTGTCCCAGACCCCTACCCCACACACCAGGCCTTGTTACCACATAGCCATCCATTATACACTATCTATTATTAGTCACTAATATTCCCCATTAACAGCTATTCACCCTCCCAGCCTGATTGTTGTCAACTCTTTGTCCAACTGCTCTTCTCTCTCTTCAGACTCTATCCTGTCATTTACTCCCTATGCCATCCCCTTTTATCCTGAATATAAACTGACCTTTTTCCCAGCCACCATAAGAAGCTAGGAGCTCAACAAAGATCAGTCAGCTGCTTGGACACTCATCAGTCAGGGCCATTCTTCCAATATAGCTTGGGGTGGACCGTACTCAGGCCAGAGCATCAGCTCAATGAAAACCAGGGGTTCCTACTGGGGGCAACTGCTGTAGTGTAGAAGTTAAGCAATTGGAGACTGGAAACAGCAAATTAGGATGCAGAGGTTCCATCCCATCATTGTGTAAGTCATCTGTGATCATCAGTTCCACACCTTAGACGTATGTGCCAGGTACCCTGAAAGCTGCAACGATGCCACTATCTTTGAGAACACCCACATTTCTGTTTCATCTCAAAGACCTGATAATGCCTTATGAAGAAGGTTATTCGGAAACAGGGACTACCCCTTGCCACATTGGCTGATGAATTGGTACATAACTGCCTGACTGGGGATCAACAAAGATACAATGCAGCCAATTCTTCTATCAGAGCTGTGCAGATGGCAGTATACCTGAAGATGAGGTTTCAATGTTTGTGTGAGGAAATCTTGTGTGACACTCTAGATAGAATGTTCTGCATAATCCAAGCATGTTGTGATCTACACAACTACAGAAGGCAAAGAAGAGATGTGATAGAGGCTGACCAGCTGGGAGAGTGGTAACAGTCTTCTGAGGAGGAAGATGAGGACATTGGGTAGAATTGCTGAGGAAAGCTTTGTCACTTGGTTCTTAAATTCATAAATAGCAACAGATGTATGAATGAGAACTGCGTGATCAATGAAGTCTCAGCTGGGAAGCATTGGTTTGTGATGCTCTCCCACTACCTGTGGGGGGGAAGGGTAACTCCAGACGGCTAGAGCTTGAGTAGCTGAACTGTTGGGCTTCAAAGGATCCTTAAAGTGATGAGTACTTCCACCTATGGCAAGTGGGAAAATACACCTCCATAATGGTGTGGTGCATAGGAAATGAGGCAGGTTTGCAAAGGTAGTGTGAGAAGATTTGCGGAGAGAAAATCTCCATGAAATTCACCATAATTGACATTTAGCTGATTTCTATTAAGATTCAGCCACTGGCGTCAGAATTAAGCAGCCTCTTTACACATCCCAAGTAAAGAGATATTGCTGAACTCTGAAAGACATCCTGAACAGCAACAGATTTTGGACATCCTTCAACCCTTGCGATCATGACAGCAGCCTAGACATAACGAAAGGCCATTTTGTGGTTATGTTTATTTTTTCTACTATATGTTTGAATTCTGCCAAACTTACTCTATGTCAACTATCAATACATGAATGGCTTGTAAAGTATTATAGAACAGCTGTGGGCAGAACTGCTACCTGGACCACATGCTAGTAAGGTAAGGAAAAGAATGATAGGAGAGGTGAATGAATGACTAAGGAGCTGGTGCAGGGGACAGGATTTCATGATTATTGGCATCTCTTCTGGGCCAGGAGTGACTTGTGAAAGAAGGATGAATTGCAAACTTGGGGGGAACCAATATCCTTGCAGTGAATTTCACTAGTGATACTCGGCAGGTTTTAAACTAGAGCGACGGGGGCTGGGAACCAGGGCAGCAGGTCAGCAAGTGGAGGGATTGAGAGGAAAGTACATATTAGGACCAGTAAATCAGAAATAAAAGACGGGCAGAGACAAATAAATGAAGACAATGGTACTAATGGGCTGAAGTGTGTTTATTTCAATGCAATGAGTATTAAAGGTAAGGCTGATGAACTTAGAGTTCAGATGAGTCCATGGGACAATGATGTTGTGGCCATTGCAGAGACTTGATTGAGAAAGGGGTAGGACTGGCTGCTCAATGTTCTAGAGTTCATTGTTTTAGACAAGGTAGAGAGGGAGGTAAAAGAGTTGGAGGAGTTGCATCTCTAATCAGGGAGAATGTCACAGCTATACTCTGACAGGACATACTGGAGGGCTCATCCACGGAGGCAGTATTGGCAGAGGTCAAAAATAAGATGGGTGCAATCACTCTGAAAGGATTATACTATAGGACTCCCAACAGCCACCGAAACGTTGAGGAACAAATATATCGGCAGATTATGGAAAGATGAAATAAAAAACAAAGTTGTCATTGTGGATGACTTTAATTTTCCCAATAACAACTGGGTACTCCTCAGAGCAGGAGACTTAGATGGTCAGAATTTGTTAAGTGCATCCAACAGGGTTTCTTGAAACGGTATGTGGATAATCCTACAAAAGTAGGGGCCATACTGGACTCTGTACTGTCTAATGAGCCTGGCTAGGTGACTGACTTTTCAGTGGGAGAGCATTTTAGAGAGTGATCACAACTCCACACATTTTAAGACAGTTATGAATAAGGATAAGTCAGTACCATGTGGCAAGGTACTAAATTGGGGGAGGGCAAATTACATCAGTATCAGGCAGGAGCCGGTGAGTGTTAATTGGGAGGAGCTGTTATCAGGCAAGTTCATATTTGAGATGTGAAAGTTGTTTAAAGATTTGTTGATGACAGTTCAGAACTGGAATGTTCCAATAAGAAGCAAGGATAAGGATCGCAAGGTAAGGGACCCTTGGTTAACGAGTGAGGTTATGAATTTAGTCAAAAGTGAAAAAAGAAGCATGTGTAAGATTTAGGAAGCAAAAATTAGGCAGAGCCCATGAAGAATATAAATACAGCAGGAAAAGAACTCAAGCAGAGAATTAGGAGACCAAGAAGGGGCCATGAAATGACCTTGGGAAGTAAGGTTAAAGGGAATCCCAAGGCATTTTATGCATATGTTAAACACAAGAGGGTATCGAGGGAGAATGTAAGACTACTCAAGGACAAAGGGAGGAACTTGTACTTGGAGGCCAAGGATGTGGTTTAGATCCAAAATGAGTACTTTGTGTCAGTATTCACCCAGGAGAACGATATAGAGGACAGTGGGATTTGTGTCAAGCACGGTATGGTATTTTGAGATCAAGAAAGAAGTGGTGTTGGGTCTCTTGAAGACCATTAAGGTGGGTACGTCCACAGGGCCCAACAGTATCTACCGTAGTTTGTTGAGAGAGGCAAGAGGTTGCTAGGGCCTTGAACAAGATCTTTGTATCCTCTTAGCCACTGGAGAGGTCCCAGAGGACTGACAAATAGCTAATGCTGTTCCTCTTTTCAAGAAGGGAAATAGGGAAAATCCAGGAAACAATAGACTGGTGAGTTTTACATCAGTGGTGGGGAAGCTATTGGAGATAATTCTCAGAGATAGGATTTACGTGCATTTGGAAAAGTGTGGCCTAATTAGGGAACAGTCAGCATAGCTTTGTGCAAGGCAGATCATGTATTACTAGCTTAACTGAATTTTTAGAGGAGGTGACAAAAGTGATTGAGGGTAGAGCAGTGGATATTGTCGACACAAATTTCAGTAAGGCTTTTGACAAGGTCCATCACTATAGGCTCATCCAGAAGGTTGAGATGCAAGAGATCCATGGTGACTTGACCGTGTGGATCCAGAATTGGCTTTCCCATAGAAGACAGAGGATAGTGTTGGAAGGTTGTTTCTCAGGCCGGAGGAAGGTGACTAGTGATGTTGTGCAGGGATCTGTATTGGGACCTCTGCTGTTGTGATCTACATAAATGACTTGGAAGAAAATGTGGGTGGGTTAACAAGTTTGCAGACAATACAAAGATAGTTGGAGTTGTGGATACTGTAGAAGATTGTTAAAGGATACTGTGGGGTATGGATCAGTTGCAGATGTAGGTGCAGAAATGGCAGATGGAGTGTGGCATATGTAAGTGTGAGGTGCTGCACTTTCGCAGATCAAATGTTAAGGAAAAGTATACAGTTAATGGCAGGACCCTGAACAGCACTGATGTAAAGGGGGGGGGGTCTTTGTGGCCACGCAAGTAGACAGGGGGTGAAGAAGGTGTGTGAAATGCTTGTCTTTATTTGTTACGGAATTGCGTATAAGCATTAGCATATCACGTTGCTGCTTTTTAAGGCTTTGGGTTAGGCCACATTTAAGAATACCGCATTCAAGCTGGTTGTCACGTTGCAGGAAGGATGTGGAGGTTTTGGAGAGGGTGCAGAAGAAGTTTACCAGGACTGTGACTGGATTGGAGGATATGGCCTTTAGGGGAGGCTAGAATAACTAGGGGAGACAATGGCCCAGTGGTATCATTGCTGGACTGTTAATCCAGAGACCTAGATAATGATCTGGGGACCTGGGTTCAAAACCTGCCAAGGCAGATGGTGGAATTTGAATTCAATAAATATCTGGAATGAATGATCGAATAATGAACAAGAATCCATTGTCAATTGTTGTGGAAAAACTCATCTGGTTCACTAATGTCCTTTAGGGAAGGAAACTGCCATCCTTACCTGGTCTGGCCTACATGTGACTCCAGACCCACAGCAATGTTGACTCTGAATTGGATGGGCAATAAATGCTGCCAAGCCAGCAATGCCCTCGTCCTGTCAATGAATAAAACAAAAAACTCAGGCTGTTTTCTCTGGAATGGAGGATGCTGAGGGAGAACTTGATAGAAGTCCATAAAATTATGAGATGTATAAGATAGGGTTGACAGTCAGAATCTTTTCCCCAGAATTGAAATGTCTAAAACAAGGGGGCATGCATTTTAGGTGAGAAGGAGAAAGTTCAAAGGAGATGTGAGGAGCAAGTATTTTTATACAGAATGGTAGGAGTGTGGATCACACTCCAAGGGGTGGTGGTGGAGGCAGATACAACAAGGGTGTTTAAGAGACATTTAGATAATCATATGACTTTGCAAGCAATGTTGCAATATGGACCAACAGCATGCAGAAGGGATTAGTTTAATTTGGTGTCATGTTTGGCACAAAATTGTGGGCCAAAGGGCTGTGCATTTCTAACTAGGACAAGTTCTTGAGAGGGTCAAAGTGTAATGAAGTTCATATGGAAGCTCACTGCATACAATAGTGTCACTAGACTCCAGTTTCTTTATTGAACTTCTGTACCTAACTAGAATGGTTTCATGTATATTGCAAATCAGAATTTACATAAATATACTGTATCAATACATTTAAATACAATAAAATAGCACAAATTTGTCAAATTCTGCAATCATGCAAACCCAAGTGTCTCTGTTTTCAATTAGCTGAAATGGGTGTCTGCAAACCTGAGGGCTGGATTTTTGTAGAGTCAGAAAGATTTTGAATGATTTAAAAATGATTTAGGGGACCTGATTTTGTGAATAATGGCCTCTATTCCAGGCACACTGATTTGTCTAAAGCAGGGTGAGGGTAGCAACTCGGATTCTGGTAATTCATACAAAGATGGGTGTGCCAGGTCCACTCAACACGTTTGGATTAGTTGCAAAAGATCTGTCACTGAGTTTCCAAGTTCTTCTGCTAGAAATCAGAGGTTGTACATTGCTGAATCTCAGCAGCAAAGAAGTTCATATTGCTTGGATTGTTTCAGTAAATAATCAATCAAGTGTCATGAAAATGCTAATAATAAACTGTGAAGACAGCTGCACAATAAAACTGGGTTTTAGAAAATTGACAACCAGAGAATGAATATTACTGCCAGTTAATGTTGGGAGAACTGGTGACAGGAAGAAACATTCAACATATCAAGGTTAGGGTCAACAACATGAATATGAAAAGTGAAAACCAAATGCTACATAAATACTAAAGAGTGTTAAAAGGAGTAGGGCTAATTCGGGACCAAAGAAGGGATTTACACATGGAGGCAGGGGGCAGAACTAAAGTATGAGATGGATGCTTTGCAAAAGTCTTTATAGAATGCTATCAGGCCATGGAGACAGAGGTTATACCAGATCATAAAACAGCCATGAAGAAGTAGCTCTGCAATTTTCAGCAAGGTAGGGTGAATGTTGGACATGTGTATCACCTGTTCGAAGTACACCGCCAGTATACACTGCTATGTCAGAGGCTCTGAATCTTGCAGCAAGTAACTCACGTCCTGATTCCCCAAAACCTGTCCACCATCCACAAGGCACATATCAGGAATACGATTGAATATTCACTTATCACAGAATCACAGAATCCCTACAGTATGGAAGCAGGTCATTTGGCCCATCAAGTCCAAACCACCTCTCCGAAGGGCACCCCACCCAAATTTCCACCCTATCCCTGTAACCCTGCATTTTTCCCATGGCTAATCCATGAAGCCTACATATCCCTGGACACTATGAACAATTTTGCATAGCCAATCCACCTAACCTGCACATCTTTGGAGTGTGGGAGGAAACCTGGTGGAAACCCGTGCAGCCACAGGGAGAATGTGCAAACTCCATACATGCAGTTACCCAAGGCAGGAATTGAACCCGGGTCCCTGGCGCTTTGTGGCACCAGTGCTAACCACTGGGCCACCATCTTCCTGCTTATCTAGATGAGTGCAGCTCTAATGACACTCATGAAGCTTGACACCATCCAGGACAAAGCAGCCCATTTTACTGACATCACATCCACCACCGACGCTCAGCAGCAGGAGTGTGTACCATCTTCAAGATGCACTGTAGAAATTCCCGAAGTTCCTTGGACAATACCTTCCAAACACACAACCTCTACCAACTAGAAGAATAAGAGCAACAGATACATGGAAACACCACCAAAATCACCCGAAAATTCCCCTCCAAGCCATTCACCATCCAGACTTGCAAATATAGCACAGTTCCTTTAGTATAGTTGGGTTAAAATCCTGAAAATCACTCCCTATGAGCATTGTGGGTCTACCTATATGAAACAGACTGCAGTTGTTCAAGAAGGCAATTCACCAACACGTTTTCATGGGCAGTTAAAGATGGGCAATAAACTCTGCCCAGCCAGCAATGCCCACATCCCATGGATAATTTAAAAAATATGAAATGTAAGGTCCCGTCCTCCCTTGTTGTTTTTATTATAATCTTTTGCCAGGATGCTGTCTTGTCAGGAGTATGTTTTGGAATGCAATAAGGCAACTCTCTTAACATCATCTTATGTAAGCATTTTTCCAGATCACCAGACAACAATCAATATTTTAAGAAGATGCTATTTTGCCCACAAACATTATTTCCTCCTTCTACATTTACTTGCTTTCAGCATTTTTTGCTAGGTCTTCATTGTGTCCCACTGATAGTTTGTTTTTTTTTAGAAGAAAATTAGTTGTTCAGATGGGGCTTTGATCTCAGTACTCTATTGAGAATAAATCCTCAGAACTTAAAAGCAGAAACTCAATTATTAAAAGTGCGACAGAAACTCAGCAGGTCTAGCACATCTGTGGAGAGATAAACAGACTAAATATTTTGAGTCTTTCAGTTCTGAAGAGTCACTTTGGGCTCGAAACATTTACTTTGATTTTGTCTCCATAGTTACTGCCAGACCTGCTGCATTTCTCCAGCATTTTCAGTTTTTACTTCAGGGCTTCAGCATTTGGTGGATTGGCCATGCTAAAAAAATTGCCCGTAGTGTTCAGTGCTGAGTGGTGTCCTGCAGGGCTCTGTTCTTGGGCCTTTGCTCTTTGTAGTTTTTATAAATGACTTGGATGAGGATAGGTTGAGGGGTGGGTTAGTATGTTTGCTGATGACACAAAGGTTGGAGGTGCCATTGATAGTATCGAGGGCTATTGCAGGCTTCAGCGAGACATTGACAGAATGCAGAGCTGGGCTGAGAAATGGCAGGTGGAGTTCAACCTGGATAAATGCGAAGTGATGCATTTTGGAAGGTCGAACTTAAATGCTGAATATAGGATTAAAGGCAGGACTCTCGGCAGTGTGGAGGAACAGCAGGATCTTGGTGTTCAAGTGCATAGCTCCCTCAAAATTGCCACCCAGGCGGATAAGGTTGTTAAGAAAGCATATGATGTTTTGGCTTTCATTAACAGGGGGGTCGAGTTTAAGAGTCGTGAGGTTATGCTGCAGCTCTACAAAACCCTGGTGAGACCACACTTGGAATATTGTGTCCAGTTCTGGTCGCGCTATTATAGGAAAGATGTGGAGGCTTTGGAGAGAGTGCAAAGGAGGTTTACCAGGATGCTGCCTGGATTGGAGGGCTTGTCTTATGAGGAGAGGTTGACTGAGCTCGGACTTTTCTCTCTGGAGAGATAGAGGAAGAGAGGTGACCTGATCGAGGTGTACGAGGTAATGAGAGACATGAATAAAGTCGATAGCCAGAGACTTTTCCCCAAGGCAGGATTGACTGCCACGAGAGGTCATTGTTTTAAAGTGTTAGGAGGAAGGTATAGAGGAGACGTCAGAGGGAGGTTTTTCATCCAGAGAGTTGTGAGCGCATGGAATAGTTTACCAGTGGTAGTCGTGGAAGCGGAGTCATTAGTGACATTTAAGCGGCTGTTGGACATGCACATGGACAGCAGTGAATTGAGGGGAATGTAAGTTAGGTTATTTTATTTTTGGATTAGGAATATTCCACGGCACAACATCGTGGGCCGAAGGGCCTGTACTGTGCTGTACTTTTCTATGTTCTATGTTCAGGGGTGTGTAGATTTGCAGTACTTTATTTGAGCAGAAAATCAGTTGTTGCTCTCCACTGGTTGACTGAATTAAAGTGAATCAAAGCACTTAAGGATTACATTGCTTTAGGTCTAGAGAAGAATTTCTGGGGAAAAATCATTTTTGTATATTACTGCATTAATCAAGGAATTATTGAACACTAGCAAATGGTTCTCCAATCAACAAGTTGTTCAAATGTGTTCTATTACTTATTTCAGCTCCGGCCCTGTTGTAAATCAGGATACTTTTCTTATTATTCCTTTATTTAATTCAATCCTTTAATGTAAGTATTTCTTATGAGTCATGATGGTAGAAATAGTAAGTGTTTCTCCTTAGAAGTCTTCAGTAACTATTGACTGGGTAAATAACAACAGAATTAATTTTTTAAAAATTCTGGCTATGGAGTTTAATTTCATTATACATTTCTACAAATGGCATCAAGTATTACTCAAAATAAAAATGGGAAGTCTGATTACTTCAAATGTTCAGATTTTAGAAAATTTCAGACAATTAATTACTTTTCATTGTTAAAATCTTATCTACAATCTATATTTATTCAAATGAGATAAAACTGTAGGCAAGATTACAAACTAGAAGGAAGGTAAGAATGGAGTGATTTTTAAGACCATAAACAAATCTATATCTAATGCAAGAAAAAAAATATACTTTTGTCATTATGAAAATGTCAACAATAATGTTCCCTCTCCATGATAAATGACAAAATCACTCCAAAAACAAAATATTTTAAACTTTATGTAGTAAAGGCTGATCAATCACTACTCCGCAGAATGAATCCCACTGCAAATTGTCTGGCACAACTGGAACCACAAACGAGACAACTTAAGCCAGAAAGTGTAATAATTTCAGTTGCAATGAAATTTTAAAAAAATACAGTTGGGATATTTGAAATAATATTTAAGCTTTAGAATGATCTGAAAATTACTGTTTGATAAATGTACCAGCATAGTTTTAACCAAAGTATTATTGCAAATCCAGTTAATGATGCTAATGGCCAAGGCAAATTCAAAATTGAAATCTAGCTGGATAGATTTTTTAAAAAAATGTTAGTTAATGTTGAGGAGAGACAGTAGGCACTGCAGATGCTGGAGAATCTGAGATAACAAGGTGTAGAGCTAGATTAACACAGCAGGACAAGCAGCAGAGGAGCAGGAAAGCTGACGTTTTGGGCCTAGACCTGAAACGTCAGTTGAAGGGTCTAGGCCCGAAACGTCAGCTTTCCTGTTCCTCTGATGCTGCTTGGCCTGCTGCGTTCATCCAGCTATACACCTTGTTATCTCAGAATCTCCAGCATCTCCAGTTCCTACTATCTCTGAAACATTTTTACCCCCACTGTGAAGCCTCTTCTAAGGATGTCTACTTTGAAGAAGTTACTCTCCTCCCTCCAGAAAGACCTCAGTGGATCTCTCTCCTGCTGCAACTCTCTCGTAATCTCTTCGGCCCTGAAACTGCTCGACCACGTCCTGAAGCAAACTAGGTACCACAGCCACATTACCTTTCTTAGTACATGCCTATTTAAAAAAAGAAGGATCTAGGCCCAAAACATAAGCTTTCCTGCCCCTCTGATGCTATTTGGCCTGCTGTATTCATCCAGCTCTACACCTTGTTATCTTGGTTAATATTGTGGCTAGCCATTGAGACACAAGCATGTGAGGGTTGCAGGGTTTTCTTCATACCAGAACAGCAATTTATCACACAAAACAGATCAAAAGCAAAAAGACAGAAAAATCTTAAGGCAACTTCCAACATTAAATTTCTAACCCATTTCTCAACAACAGAGATTCAATTCCCAGAGAAAATAACCCTTTATATAGAATCTTTAAGTTCCAATTAACTGACTCCCGGCATTTACTTTGCCATGGACTGCGATGACAATTTAGTGAATCTTTTCCAAATCTTCTAACATGAATAGTTCCACAACTCTAGAAGCCAATGCTTTCTCAGTTATAGCAGATTTCTAAACAACTTTTTTGGTTTGGCAATTTCACAAAATATTCTTTTTTTGGGGCGACTGCATTTTCCCCAAATTACCAATACTCCTACATGGAAAGGAAACTGACTTGTTTTTAAACCCAGTAAGTTTACCTCTGAACCATTACCAAAAAATTCAATTCCTGGGTTTTCTAACCCAAAATCAATTTTGGACTATTCAGAACTGAAAGTTAAACTAATAACTTTCCATAATTACCCATCTGTTGTAAACCCCCATAGTATAAACATCTTTATTCCATTAACACTAAGGGTTCTATAGACACCTGCTTTCTGAGCAATGCTGGACTAGGTCAACATTCCGGAAGAACTCTCTGACTTTTTCACTATACTTACCAATACTCATTTGCAACATTTTTGAAATTCAAACTCTAAAAACTACCTTTTAAAATATATATAATATTATAGAGCAGACATCACAACGTAGATAATATCATATTAATATATCTTAGGTTACTACAGTGACTTTAAAATATTGCACTGACTGTAACATGCTACGACATTCTAATCATGAAAAGCTCTCCGCAAATGGCAAGTTTCTTCTGTAAGTATACTCAAGGATCAAAATATCATGGTAACTCATAATTATCAGTTATAATTATAGAATTTTTAGTACATTGGATCATGATGGGTGTTTTTATTAAGACTACAAAGAGTAGCTAACATAATTCTGCACAAATGTCAGCAATAAACACACTAGTTTTAGATATAGTTGCAATTTTCCAATCAACATGATAACAGTTCTGACCAACATTAATCATAACAAAAGATTAAAAACAAAACTTATTTGTCAGTAGCTTTTCAATTCAGATTTCTGATGCAAACTGCTCTCTGGAGCATTTGTTGTGGAAAATCTGACAGAAGAATATTTGAATTGTCCCAGACCTTGTCATTATGCTAAACTGAATGTTTGAGCAAATGGATAAATGTTTGGTTATGTAAGTATGCAAATGGTTACAATGGATGAGGTAAGTGATAAGAAGGGTGAGGTGCCAGCTGAGCAATGGTCCACAGTGGTAGTGTCGCAAATGGCAGGATGGCACTGTGTCCGGGGGCAGTAGAAATATGCTGCAGGAAGATAGGATACCAAATAGTTAGGGTGGTCTTGTTGCTGGTTGGAAAAGCAGTAGAGAGGCAGCTAGGAAATGTGTTAGTGTGGTACAGTAGCAGCTGAGTGAGTTGTCAGGGTGGTAGGTTAACAACTGGGTTGGGTGGTAGGGTGCAAGGGATGACACAATTCTAGCTGGTTAAGAAAGTGAAGTTGGGTTGTGCCAAATTGAGGAAAAGGTCAAAATGCCATGATGGCTCTGTGAATAAGGACAGGGAATGAAGCATTATTTGTATAGTTACCCTACCAACTAAGTATTTTGGAACCTTCTGAGTTGGAGACTTCTTTGGAGGCTTCTGAATTCAGGGTAATGTAGCCCATCAGAAGTTTAAACTTTCTGGGCAATTACTGAATAGTCATTGCGGATTGCATCGGTATTTCTGTGGGGTTACGATAAATTTCTTGGGGGTATTTCTGGTCTTGGACTGTTTGGAGGCAGGAAGATCTAGGCATTGCTAGTTACCGAATTACTAGGCTTTCCTTTACTCTGCTTTAACAATTCAACTGAAACACAGAGTGCACCTTCTGTTACACTCATTCATCACTTCCAATTTCCAAAATAGCTATTCTACAGCATTTGAGTTGAAGTGACATGATCAATTAATGCTAATTTATGTGAAGTTGTGTGTGGCAGACTTGCGCTGGATGTTAAAAGTGAAAGCATAATCTATAATCCACATTGTTATTCAATACTAATTCAGATTACTGTTGTTCATGTTCTAATGCATTTTTGTCATGATAGTATTACTGTTCTAGATATATTGATTTCTTAAAGATTTGAGAGAACCTATTTGGAGAACATCGGGAAGTGAGAAAAATGCACAGTTAGAGCTTGCATCTTGTGGCAGGGCTACAAGTTAAAAGTGTAACCCTGACATGCTTGATTTTTGGCCAGTTTATTCACTGACGGGAAACTGTGGATGGGTTGGTGGTGACTATTTCTTATGCTTGGTATTGTAATTTTCCTTCAGTATTTAAAGCCTGTCTAAAAATTTCAGCAATAGATTTCATATAGGTCTTGCAGAGCCTATATCTGCTGAAATTATGTTTAGATCCTTACAAACAAAAAAAATCATTGTAATCAATCTATTAATTAACTGGTTGTAGAAACTTACTGAAGATGCTGGAATCTGAACTGAAAAAAACAGATGCTGGAGATTGCAGTGGGTCAGGCAGCATCCATGGAGAGAGAGCAAGCTAACATTTTGAGTCCCGATGACTCTTCAGAGACAGATCAAGATTCACCTAAACTCGAAATGTCAGCTTGCTCTCTCTCCATGGATGCTGCCAGACCTGGTGTGATCTCCAGAATTAAGGGTTTTCAATCATTATTTAACTGGCCTGTGGTTTATGAATGAGGATTTAAAGATTTGATAGTTATTTATTCTCAGCTTTAACTCTGAGGAGCACATCTTTACAGATCAGACATTGCAATTACTTGACAGAAGCTGGTACCCATCTTGAACTTTAAAAAACTGTGTTTCCACAATATTTTGAGCTCAAACACTATACTTACACAAGATAACTTCCTGACATTAAAACAAGAAAACACCTCAATGAAGGCCATTTCAGAAAAAGAAAGTCTGTTCGGTGATTTCCGCAAAAGTTTGGATTTTCAAAGATAAATTATTTAATTTTTAGACATTCCTGCTTTAAGAAAGATTTACTTTTAAGTTCTCCCTAGAGTCTTAACAATAGGGCTTTGGTTGCCTAAAACTTTGGGTAGTTGTTTGTATATTAGTCTCCTCAAAGAAAACTCAGTACACTCATCTTTAGATATACATTGGTTCAAATTACAGTTCTTACCTTCAGGTCTGTACTGAGCAATCATAGTCACAGTCTGGCCCGCTCCTTTTAGAGCCAGTGCAGCCTGCTCATGTGTTGCAGTACGCAGATCTATGCCATTTACCTGGGTAAGAAAAAGAAAGCAGTTAATTTACACAACTTTTTAAACAAACTCAGTTTTTCATGGAAGATGATTTGTCTGTTGCAAGTGATGTAATGTTACATATAAATAGATTGATGAGTAAATGTGAAAAACCTAATGCAAAATAAAATTAGGATTAACAAACATTACAGTACACAAACTAACATATTTATAGAATATGAGTTTTAGCTTGGTGATCCGTAGCAATAATACTCAATGAGTCATGAATTACTGCTCAACAGTGCCGTATTCATCTGGTCACAATTAAGCACAAACACATCATCAGTTGGATCATCCGTTCAAACAGGGAATAAGCAGCCACAACAATTGCACAGGACTGCTGAAAGACATGACTGGGCTCCTTCCAGTATACATTTGGCATGAGTCCAATGGGAGTGTAATGAAAAGGATAAAAATCAAAATGTGATTGGGCTTACTTCTGCCCTCAGTGCAGTCAACCACATCAGCAGGAAGATGTCTGGGAAATAGAATGCCATGTAGGAGCTCTGTCCTTCTCAGTTGGGGAATTTACTAGGCATTGGTTTATTTAGCGAACCATCTTTTTGACTGGCATAAATCCAGCTCACCCGGAAACCTGCTCTTATTATTCTGATGTTGGAATCTGTAACATTCAATACTCTCCATAACAATATACCAGAACATTGGGGCAGATGTGTGCGGCTGAAATGACAATCCTTTTCCTGGTACTTTTACTCAAAATTAGTTCAAAGTTAACTTACAGTCATTTAAAATTCTCCTAATCAGTAAATTTCAGCATAAACAGAATATACAGCACAGACTAGGCAATTTAAAAAAAAACACTATTCAGAACTGGAGAGTCACATCTTGATCCAAAACATCAGCTTTCCTGTTCCTCTGATGCTGCCTGGCCTGCTGTGTTCTTCCGGCTCCACACTTGGTTAACTCAAAATATTAACTACTTTGTCTCTCCGCAGGTGGCTCAGTAGTTGACACTGGTTTGATTTCGACCTCGGACGACTGTCTGTGTGGAGTTTGCATCATTCTCCCCATGTCTGCGTGTGTTTCCTCTGGGTGCTCTGGTTTCACCCCACAGTCCAAAGATGTGGAAGCTAAGTGGATTTGCTATGCTAAATTTCCCATAGCGTCCAGGAATGTGTAGGTTAGGAGCATTAGCAATGGGAAATTCAGGGTTACAAGGACAGGGAAGGTGGATGGATCTGGTGGAATTCTCTTCAGAGGACCAGTGTAGACTTGTTGGGCCTAATGGCCCGTTTCCAAACAGTAGGGATTCTGTGTACACATGCTGCCAGACCTACTTTCTCCAGCATTTTCTCCTTTTATTTCAGATTTTTAGCTTCTGCAGTATTTTGCTTTATTTACACATTTTCCTGAAGCTTTTGATATTGCACTCATTAAGATGTTTCAGAGAATATCAATTCAAGAGAAAAACCAACATTTATATCGCATGAGAGAAGAATGTTGATTAGTTTACATGTGGGTTCTGACGAGTAGAAGCACTGACATGGCGAATGCACCCATTACTACTGATTAACAGTTTAGACTGAAGCTTGGCTTAAATTTTAAAAATTGACAGACTGTTCCAAATAGCACATCTCTTTGGCTGTTTGCTTTAAATGAGATACCGACCATTTATAACAGGCCTGTGCTTGAAAAACTCAGAACACAGTATCTAACATTAGATGTGACTCTGAAATTTGACAATACAATGTACTGGATATTTCTGAATGAATGAAGAATTATACAGGCAACCAATTTAGGATATCAGTCAAACCTGTCATGTGGCACACTTGAATGTACTGGAAGCTTTATATATTAATAAATAATGCCCTGTTCTTTGCAGACAGTAACAATCTGTATATTGACTGTGTCTGTTTCTACTCAACACATTAGGAGGTAGCCATTTGTTGTTTCATTTCTCATGCAAAAACCCTGATCAATCAGAGTTAATCCAGCGTGTTTAATGCTTAGACAAGGCCTGTCAACTGTCAATCCGCAATAATGGGTGTATCCCCATGGCAATGCCTCTACCAATCAGTGTCCGTCTGCAAACCAGTCAGCACTGTCCCCTCATGCAGAATAAATGTCAGTTTTCCCTTAATTTGTATTCTCGCAAAAATATCCTGATGACCGCAAGATGACAAGTGTCAAAAAATTGTCTTTTTCAGCAAAACTAAGGTAACAAATCAATATCAATACGCACTTTAAATGTAAGAAAAGACAGAATTTAAAACATACAAATGTAATTCTACCCCGTTAAATGATTCTGTTAAAAATGTTAGAAAACTATCTGGTGAGTATTGGAGCATCTTCAAATGTTTCACAGACCATAAAGAAAACAATATTTGATTTAGGTGGGTGAATTCTGCCCATTCGACGGAAGTGGAATGAAACTCAATCATTTGTGATTTACTGGTGATAATATATAGGCAATCACAAAATGGGGTGGAGGGTGAGTTCTTTCGGTTTTCAGTTAGGATGGCCACTGGTTTTAAAGGTTATCTAATGGCACCACCAGGTTATATGTCAATAGCTTTCCATTTTCCCACAAAAGAGTGTCCTAATTGGCCTGAGCTTTTATCTTGCTTTGAGGTCTTTCCTTAACTCTAGGAGAGATGAGGATGTATGTATTGTGATGTATTAAATGTTCTCAAACGAATCATACAGTAATAGGGCTGAATATTTGGGAATTTTCAAACTGGGATGGAAATGGGTAGTAGGATGTCTAGAAGTATAATACAAGTTGGCAAGTTCAGATTTCTGGAATCTTTGACGGCATTGGAGAGATGAGGTCAGGACATAAAGATTGGTCATCCCTTTGAAGCAGGCAGGACATTTGTCTCAATAAGAATCTGTTAAAGGGAGGTTTAAGAGATGTCCTTGAAGATTCCAGTTGTCTTCCAGTTTAGTGAAATAGTGGGAAGCAGATCAATTGGCTGGAAGCAGGCACTTAATGGCAGGCCTGTAGGCTTACCTTCATTAGAATGCAACCAAAGACTACCCTCTAGTGGGTTCCTCCCATTGTGATCGTCTGACTATACTGTACCTTAATTGAAGTTTATGAAAGTGACTGAGAAGTCATAAACTTGTTGGGCACCCTCCCAGATAAATATCTTGTATTGTAGCCTGGTTCTCCTCTGAAGCTAGAAAACTTCCAATTTAACCTCCACTTTGGAGAGCCTTCCTGCTGCCCTAACTAGATTGAAGACCTACCTGCCTGTTGATAAAGGGATGACTTCTTAACTGTGTGGCAGATTTCTGAGCCAGAAACAAAATTCCCTTGACAGTAGAAATTCAGCACATGGTAACAGGCATAATTTTACAATTCCAAAGGCAGGGTGAAATTTGAGTGATTTTTTTTCTCTTGCAACATATGTGCCACTGACGTGGCCAGCATTTATTGCTGATCCCTAAGTGCCCTTGAACGCAAGCCCATTTCAGAGGGCATTAAAAGTCCACTACATTCAACAGTCATATGTAGACCTTTGCAGTTAAGTGTGACAGATAATCTTCCCTAAACTTAGAGAAGTGAATCAGGTGATGGTTTCATAGTCACCATTACTGAGACAATCTAGTAACTTTGAACTAATTGATCCATTGAATTAAAATGTTTCCTGCTGCAAGGTGCACTTGATTCCTTATCTCAAGAAAGATTAGTCTGGGCATCTGGATTATAGGCCAGTGACATTGACCACGCAACCTCATGCTCAGTTGGAGCACTCAAAATGAGATCCCCTTAGTAAGTAAAAATTAAAAGTTAAAATTCAAGATTGTTGAGGTTGGTAGACTTGCTGTTTGCAAAGCAAATCCTTTGAGTTGACTGGGTGTTGGGGACAGTTTGATAGGTAGAGATTTCATTAGTACTAAGGAACTGCCTTTTATGCTGACTCTGGCTCTGGTGTTCCTGGACAACCAGAAGGAGTTGGACCTCCATGAAGCTGGTCACCTCTCCATCTGTTGGAAACAACTGCAAAATCAACAAAATGTCCACAGCTTGGTAAAATGGCCCTTTAATTCAATCTAATGATGCAAATCGGTTCCCTGCATCTGTTTGATTGGAAACAACCCATGTCATGGTGAAACAGCAGCAGAATTCAGTTTATCAGCCTCCAGCCTCAGTTCCTTTCACACCAGGGCAAGTAAAATTTAGCCAATGGAGTAATTATAAAGCTATTCAGTTGGCAGTTCAAAGCATAGGTTGGTAGTATAAAGGAATACTCTGTACTTATCTGGATGATTGCAGTTCCAAAAGCATCCAAGAAGCTTGACATACTCCATGACAAAGGGGCATGGCTTGAATGGCATTCCCCCCCCCCCCTCACCACTGTCAACATTCACTCCTTCACAAGCAACAGAGTGTACCAACAGTGTATATCATCTACAAGATGCATTACAGTAACTCACCGATGTTTCTCTCTGCCACCTAAAAGAACAAGGGCAGCAGATTCATGAGAAAACCACTGTTTGCAAGTTCCCTATCAAGTCACGCCATCCTGTCTTACAACAACATCGCTGTTTCTTTCCTGTCACCATGTCATAATCACTCTTTCTAACAGCACTATGTGTGTCCTTATATCCCAAGGACTGTAGTGGTTCAAGAAGACAGTTTACCACCACCAGGGTAATTAGTGATGAGCAACAAATGCTGGCCTAGCCAGTTGACACCCACATCCCATGGACTGGGTTGACAAGTGGCAAATAACATTCACATCACAAAAATGCCAAGCAAAGATCATCTTCAATAAAAGACATTCTATCCACTGCCCCATGACATTCAATGGCATTATAAATAACTGAATCCCCTATTATCAACATCCACAGGCTTTCCACTGACCACAATTTCAACTGGACGCACTATAAATCGTGGCTACAAGAGCAGATCAGGGACTAGGAATACAATCGCAAATAACTCAACTCCTGACTGCCAAAGTTTATCCACCATCCACAAGACACAGGTCAAATGTGTGATGGAATAATTCCCATGCCTGGATGGATGCAGTTCCAACCCAACATTCAACATGCTTCATACTATCCAAGACAAAAGAGCCTGTTTGATTAGCACCACACCCACAGGCTTCCACCCTCTCCACCACCAATGCTCAGAAACAGCAGTGTGCACTATCTACAAGTCGCACTGCAGAAATTCACCAAATATGCTGAGACAGCACCTTACAAATCCACTTCCATCTAGAAGAACAAAGTCAGCAGATACAGGGGAACACCACCACCTAAGAATTCCCTTCCAAGCTACTCACCATCCTGACTGAGAAATATATTGCTGTTTCTTCATTGTCGCTGGGTTAAATTCCTGGAATTTCCTCCCTAATGGCATTGTGTGTCCACCTACACCACAGGAACTGTAGCAGTTCAAGAAGGCAGCTCACTACCTTCTCAAGGGAAACTATGGATCGGCAATAAATACTGGCCAGACAGCAATGCCTATGTCCCACGAGATAATTTTAAAAAATGTAGATCATGTAGGGTGGATTAGCCGTGAAAATACAGGGTTACAGGGATGCGATAGGTGGGTGAGTCTGGAAGGATGCTCTTTTGAGAGTCGGTGTGGACTTGTTGGGCTGAATGGCCTTTTTTCACACTGTAGGGATTCTACGATTCTAGATATGAGTAAAAAATTCTCGATTCCCAGGATCTGCTTGTACTTCTCCAAACATACTGATTTGGAGATGTTGCCATGATTTTGTTGGCTACGGAGTTAGTTGTAGATTTGCAGATGCAGCTTAACAGTTTTTTAAAATTAAGTATATGTGCTTTACAGTTTCTAACAAACTCCCTTAAGCAGCAATTTATTGCTGGCCACCTGACTGCTTCAAGGGATCCTTGATTCATCTTTACACTCCAACGTCCTTCATGACAAGATGCAATAAATGTTACTGTAGTGCTTTCAGGAGACTTGAGTTTCATACACACAATATAAGTACTATCAAACAATTCAAATTAAATGTTTACTCTGTAGTACAGGACATTTCTCCCATTAGTTTGTGAAGCCATTCAGTTTTAGCACTGACTTACTTTCAGCAGTACGTTGACTGCCATGAATTCTGCCTTCAACTCCTCTTACTGTAACAGGATTCATGCCCATATAGAATGACTGAAATCATATACATTGCAATGTCACAAGTTGCTTTACTACCATTAACATTGCCTGCAATAGTATTGTGGCTAAGTAGGTCAGCTACTTCAAAAATTCAAAGTTATTGATGAAGATTATCTAACCATTTGTAGATACATAGAAGTCAATAATACGATTCTGGCATGGCTAACAATGTTATTACCTCTTGGTACATGGTGCAGAGAGTAAATATTCCACTGCAGCAACGTATATGCCTAATGTTCACAAGTGCTTATACAGGCTATTGCCTCCTATTGTCCAGCAGAGTAATTGAGTTCTATTTCTAACAATAGTCATGTTACATAAGTAATTGGATGTTTCCATCCCTCAATACACAGTAAGAATACAACTCTAATCACATTTCTTGACATTTGTCTTGACATATGATTTCATATGTGGGTTGAAATGAGTGAGACCTGGTGAAGGTGCTGTCAACACTAAAATAAGCTAAATTCTGATTATTGTTTGATCATCCATTGCCATTCTATATCTTTGCGCAGTGACATTTGAAGCACTTTGCAAACTCTGCATACTTCGGATCAAATTTCAGATAAAAATTAGCAGTACTGAGGAACAATGCGTATTCTTTCATATTAGAGCAGGTCAGAAGTGCATGAATGACTTTGACACAATTGTGTGTAGGTACAACTCCAGTCTGTACTCTCTAATTTAGGAAATGCAGTAGCCAGTACAGGCAAAGCAAAGAGTTAGGCTCATAAGTGGCCAGCAACTGTAGCATCTCACAAATGCCAGAAAGTTACCACCTTCAACAAAAGAGAATCTAACCATCTGCTTTTACAATCAAAACCATTACCACTCCCTGAATTCCTATGCTACCAACAACCTACCATTGACCAAAAATTGAACTGGACCACCATATAAATACTGTGATTACAAGAGCTGGTATGAGGGCATTTTGTAGTGAATAACTCTCCTTCTGACTCACTAGAAATATGTCCACTATCTACAATGCACAAGTCAAGAGCATAATGAATATTCTCTACTTACCTGGATACATACAGCTCCAACAACGTGAAAGAAATCCAATATCATCTAGAATAAAGCAGCCCACTTGATTACCACCCTATCCGCTACAATCAACATTTGTTCCATTCACCAGTGGCAACAGCATGTATCTTATACAAAATATACTGTAGCAATTTAAAGAAGCCTCTTTCAATAGCACCTTTCAAATCAGGGACCTCAACAAGGACAGCAGGTGCATGGGAACAAAACTATCTGCAATTTTTCATCCAAACCACACATCATTGTGACTGCTCCCTAAACACCATGTTTTTTCCACTGTCACTGGGCTGAAATCTAACTTCTTTCCGAACAGCACTTTGCTTTGAGGAATGGGCAAGAGCACAGTCCAGGATGCAGGCAGTTAGCAATAATTAAATGAATAGGTGAACAGGGGTTCACAACACTGACAGTCAAAAGCACCGAGTAGTAGAGCAGGTAAGTGGAGGACCTGAGACCAGCAGTCAGCAGCATCTGAAGGAGGGAACTACAGGAGGATGCAAGACAGGCAGTCAGCTGCACCTAGACAGTGAGATAGGCCGTTAAAAGCACTTACAGGAGCAGGAAAGCAAAGTACCTGGAGACAATTTGAAAGAAACAGTGAACAGTGACATTGCGGGAAAGCCATTATATGATTGTTTGGCAGAGGAGCAGACAGAGATAGATTTATGGCAGATACACAAGTGTGTGGAGAAGGATATGCATGCAAAGTTTGGAAGAAAGGTCAAACTGAGATAACGAACATTTTGAGCTGATTGCTTGGTGAGCAGCTGCTTATAGGAATTGTACGTAAAGAGCTGAATTTTACAAAAATGTTAGCAACCTGTAATTAGCTAACTTATGATTATTTAAGAGGTTCTAGCAAAACAGAAGCAACAAACTAATGATTCATTTATCTATCTTATTCTTAAGTAGTAAAGATTTTTTTAGGTTCTACGGTTTAATTTAGGACAGTAAGTCTCAGTGAAAATAAACATTAATTAAATTAATCTTTAATTAAGAAATAATAAAGATGGTTGAGCAGGTGATGTGTAGTGATTACAGAATGTGGTATTTCCTGGTCACTATTGTGATCTAGGGCAAACACATCTGCAGCAATTATTCAAAGCTCGAGAGTCTTTGACTCAGAGTTTATCAGCTGGAGGCTGAAAAATAAATACCTTATTTTACAGACACAAAACACATCAGGGAGGGGACAAGTTACATGGACATTTTATTCCATGAAGTAGTCACATCCCATAGATTAGATTCCCTACAGTGTGGAAACAGGCCCTTCGGCCCAACCAGTCCACACCACCCCTTGATATATCTCCCCAGACCCATCCCCTGATAACCCACACACCCCCTGAATACTACGGGCAATTTAGCTCGGCCAATCCACCTAGCCAGCACATTTTTGGACTGTGAGAGGAAACCGGAGCACCCAGAGGAAACCCACACAAACATGGGGAGAATGTGCAAACTCCGCACGGGAATCCAGGAATCAAACCCAGGTCCCTGGTGCTGTGAGGCTGCAGTGCTAACCACTGAGGCACCGTGTATGGTATTCTGATTTGGTCACTGGTTAAGGAAAGGTGGGTGTGATCCTGGCAAGGCAGGCAAACAGGAGCCTTTGCAAATGGCGAAAAGGTTGGTTGCTTGATTAGTTTGGGCATGAGAGCTGGGTCAAACAACTGACCATAGCACCATGGTCCAGGAAACCATTTTAATCAGGAAGCAAAAAAGAATGTAGTGTTAGTTTTTGACAGTGTATTGAAGGGGACTTAAAAATTTCTCTGCAGCAAAGAATAAGGTTCAAAAGGCTGCAAAGCCTACCTGGTGCCAGGGCTTAGGACAACTCCTCTGGTTAGAGATCAACTTACAGTGAAAACGGGAGAATCTAGTCATCATGGTACAAAGATGTACCAATGACAAAGCAGAATAAGGAAAGAGGTTCTGCTTAGTTAATATGAGCAGAACTTGAAAAGAGAAGGAATGGGAGAATTAGTTTCTGGTTTTGGGGCACTAACATCAGCACTTGTGTAGTGGGGGCTATGCTGTTGGGATGGTCAACCCCTAAAGCTATGCTGGGACCAGTGTTCTTGTGAACCATGGAACAGACAGGATATTAAATTAAGGTGTAGGGTAAGAGATCACATTTGGGAAGATGTGTAAATCAAGGATTAGAGATAAGGCAAGAAAGGTATTAGATGGGAAATAGTAAACAGATCCTTAGAAAATGTGTTGAGAATACAAATTCAACACCCAATTCTAGAGGGCATAAAAATAATAAAGGAACAAAGTTAATGGCTTTAGGCTGAATCTTACAACTTCTTTGGCTAAGTGTCATTTTCATTGAGTTTCAGGGAGGGTTTGTATCTATGGGGCCCAGAAGAATTCTCGAGCTACAGTTTCAAACACGTCATTAAGTATCTATCTTGTCCCCAGGTGCGTTTTTTGTCTGATGCTAGCCCAATTCTACTGCTCGCTGCAGCCTGAAGAACTTGCCAATGGCCTAATATCCCAAAATAGACTTACATCATTGGCACCAGATGCATCTTCGAAACACCGTTGCTCACCAGACAAGCACTGCCATTCTGCAGTTGAACTGCACAATTGCAGACATGTCCAGTGGAGAACAAGATAAATAAGGAGAAATTGGCAACATGATTTGAGGACAGGGACCTCAGGATCTTATCGGATGGGGTGAAGCTGTCTTCCCCCAGGATCATTGTAGGATGCCGAGATCCTAATACCCAAAATATTGACTTCTCCATTCCTCCTGATGCTGCCTGGCCTGCTGTGTTCTTCCAGCCTCCTGTCTGTCTACCTTATACAATTGACCTGGTTGCTTTGATCACCTGAGATGCCCAGGCAATTCATTTGGAAGATGTGGAAGTGGCTTTTACTACAAAAGAGAAGCAATGAAACTCAGCGAGGCATTAGTGACTTCACATCTGTTGTTTTATTTATACTTGCATGATAATTTTGAAATGATTCGCTGCCTGCAGTGTGCTCAGTTCAAGAAAAAATCTAGGATCCAAACCTGAAACTTGCAAATAAACTATATTTCAGCAACAGAACTCAAGTAATGCATAATCATGTACTGGTCCTGGGAGTTGAGAACTTTCTCCTTCCCTCCAGATGCTGCCTGGCCTGCTGTATACTTTCAGCCTGTCTACCTTGGATTCCAGCATCTGCAGTTTTTATTTTGTGTCTAACCAGGTCAGTAGTATGCTTTTCAAAACTATTTTTAATCCATGAAAGCGTCAAATGATGAAACTTGAACATTGATGGTCCGTTATAACAATAGGATAATTTTTTATTCATACATTGGGATGTGCACAAAGCTTGGGCTATTGTCCACGTCTAATTGCACTGGCAAAGGTGATGTTGAGTTGAGTTCTTGAATCATTGTAATCCTTTGACTGTAGGGACCCCCACATCATTGTGAAGGAATCCTGGAAGGAGTTCCAGGAATTTTAACAAACGACTGTAAAGGTATGGCAATACAGTTCCATGTCAAGATGGCATGTAACTTGAAGGGGAACCTAGAGGTAGTGTTGTTCCCATGCATCTCCTGCCTTTATGTTTCCAGGTGGTAGACTTTGTGGATTAGGTCTAATCTGTAACTAAGGATTGTATTTGAGGTACTCTGTACCTAAGATGGTGCCATGTTGGTGCACTGTCACTAATCTTGTAATTGAAGAAGCTGTACCTCGGTATCTTTGTACCTAAGATGGCGCCGTACGTGACGGCTTACAAACTTTTCACTGTACTCATTTGAGTAAATGTGACAACAAAGCTAATTCAATTCAATGTGCTGTTGAAGGAGCCTTAATGAGTTTCTGCAGTGTATCTTGCTGCTGCAATTAAGCAATGAAGGAATTAATGTTGAAGGCAATGGCAGAGGTGAACAAGTGGCTATAGAGTTCCCAACTCTCAGGACCAGGAAATGATCATCACATCATTTAAGTTCTGTTCACCAGAATAAAGTTGAACAAGAAGACATTATTTTCTCTCTGGGAAAACTTTTACTTCTATTATTGAATTAAATTGCTTAAAGTTAATGGAAAACTAGAGTTAATAACCGTTTTTAACCTAAAGAGATCACGCAGGATTACATCAAGAACAAACTGATATAAGATCATTGATATAAGAAGATTGCAGTCCTTGGGCCGTAGAGACACCCACAACACTAATAGCAAGTTCTGGAAGGAGTCTTAGAAGCATTTGATGAGGAATTGTGAAGGTATGGCAATATAGAATCCGGTCAATTGGGACACAGCAGTAGATGAGTGGGCAGAGGAGGGACGGTAGGGAGAAAATTAGAGGAAGAAAATAACTTAACGTACCAAGAAGCCTGAATAAGCCAACTGAATTCTACGTTTAAATGGCATATGTTTTCAGGTGTACCAGAATGGTTGGCTATTTAAATCTACAGAGACAATAGACAAACAAAGCCTACTCCTAACTTTTGTGTTTCTGTTCTTTTATTAACCTTCCATAATAAATGAAGGGCCAATCATTACAATTCTGCCATTTTTACTGTTTCTCTTATCAGACACCTAATAATCCAACAATTTCTGTTCATTATCCCAAAGCATCCTTTTATCCAAAACTATGATCAACATGATACATTAGTTACAAATTTTCTTAGAAATTTTGCAAAAATTTCTGTTAATTTGTACATCAATTTTACACCAAGACACTATCTTGTCTCTGCTACTACTCCGCTTGGTGTAGTAACTTACAAAGTAGGGGTTTCTCAAATGGGAAGATCACTCTAGCTACTCAGCCCCTTTGAGCACAAGGAGATAAATATCATGCCTTCCTGCATCTAAGATTTGGGGTGAGGAAATCTATACCAACCCATTACTGAATTAAATCTTGGCATCAGTATGTTCAGTTCATTCGTAATGGGTCCCTTTATATGAACATACAACAAATTTATCCACCAAACTTAATTCAGAAGTTATGCTAACAATCTGGGAAATTTATACAAAAGAGGCTGAATCTTACCAAAACTCAGCCATGTGTCATTTTCAGCAAGTTTCACTGTGGGGACTCTCTCTGTGGATCGTAGCAAATTTTGTCACATTATCCTCCCAAGGGCAATATAACCTTTAGGTGTTAACATTGCTCACTTTCAAATCTTACTGACACAGGCCCATCCAGAAATTTAACTTTAAAGGTAGGGTGTAATGGACTACTGAAAGCAGCGTACGAGTTAGTAGCGAGTTTTGAGAAGATTTGTAGCTCAGGTTGAGTTTCTGGATGTGAGTTTGCTCGCTGAGCTGGAAGGTTAGTTTTCAGACGTTTCATCACCATTCTAGGTAACATCATCAGTGAGCCTCCAATGAAGTGCTGGTGTTATGTCCCGCTTTCTATTTATCTGTTTAGGTTTCCTTGGGTTGTTGATGTCATTTCCTGATAAATAGAAAGTGGGACATAACACCAGCGCTTCATCGGAGGCTCACTGATGATGTTACCTAGAATGGTGACAAAACGTCTGAAAAGTACGAGTTAGTATTAGGACATTTTGCATTGATTTGTTAACACGGCCCAAGACTGCAGAGAAGAGAGATAATTGCATCTCTGAGCAGATAATGGGGTATGGAGGTTCAAGCAGATGCCAAACCATCAGATTTCCAGGTTAGTGAAGCTTGTTCTATTTGTATTCATATCCCAGTACTAATTTTTTGTCCTATTTGACTGTGCAGTACTTTTTACACCACATCCTTTACATCGAAAAGCTTACTTATTTACAACCTTGGAATATCACACATCTCTAGCTCTTTCTCAACCCATCTGTAAAATTATCATTTTTATTCTCACTTCCAGACAACCATGCTCATAGCCTTCTGGATGGCCTGGTATCGATCACCCTCCAATAACTTCTTCCCACTCTATCCTTTACTGTCCATATCCAAAATCACATTTAGTCCTGCTCATGCATCTCCCTAGTGGACACTGATCTACATTGGCTCTTGATCCTCCAGTATCTCCAAATTAAAAGTTCCTCCAGCCCTATAACTCTGGGCTGTTGCAATTCTGGCCTATTTTGCATTCCCTTCACCTCACTTCTACAGGTTCTGCCTAAGCTCTGGAATTTGCTCCCTATTACTTAGTCCGTCTCATCTGGTTTCATGTCCATTAAGACTTAAAATCCACATCTTTGACAAAGCTTTTAGTTACCACCCCATCTACCTCCCAATCCCCTCTTCATCAATATCTATTTCTCGCTTCAATGTCAATTTATGTGTTATTACATTTCTGTGAGGCACCTAGGGGTGTTTTCCTATAATAATATTGTTGTATGAAATGTAAATTGCTGTTAACACAGAATGCCAAGAATTTCTGTTACCCATAAGAGTAAACAATCATGTAAAGCAACGCATGAAATTCATGTTTGATTGGATACTGCCCTCTTCTGGCAGCATTCAGAATTCCTAAGAGAGAAAAAAATGATTTGAGGGCTTTTTTTCGAGAACACATCAAATTCTGTCAACTTAGTAATTTCAGTCTGCCTAGGAGCCTACTATGTAATATATATTTAAATACAATATTATTTGTTCTATAACTTACAATTATAAGAACTACTGGGAGCTAAAGACATGCAGTTCTCACTACTTACAGCTTCAATGAGTTGCTTTCATTTTTCCACGGGTATTAACAAAAACATTGTCTCTAGCTTACTTATATTTTGTTTTCATATAGACGGAGTAGAAAGATCAACAATTTACCTACGTAGCAACTAAAGTCTATGCAAAAATGTACATAGATATTTTATAGAGCAAACAAATTTATATCTGAATACACAGCTGAAATTTAATCTTGATAAAAGGTCTCACTGACAGTGTCTTCAAAACATATGTCATAATCCCAAACACAGGATGTAAAAAAAAAATCAAAAACAGAACATCTTGTGTGTGCTATTTCACTAAGTTTTGGAGCTTCTGTATCACTTTCAAAACATATTAATGCAAAAATAAGGACAAAACACAGCAATCAATTAGATTTAACTTTGTGACAAACAGAAAAACATCTC
The DNA here is from genome assembly GCF_030684315.1 of Stegostoma tigrinum. Lineage (NCBI taxonomy): Eukaryota > Metazoa > Chordata > Chondrichthyes > Orectolobiformes > Stegostomatidae > Stegostoma > Stegostoma tigrinum. Next base: position 54,494,165 of record NC_081359.1, on the reverse strand, counting down.
CACTTCCTAAATGTAATCTGTCATTTTTATTATTGCATCATTCTCTTTGAGGTTGGCAAAACAGGTGCCTTGAAATTAACACTGACATGAGAAAATCGATTCTTGTCAAAAACAGGAACAATTAGGTGCATGAGAATTATATGTTTCCAACTCTCACTCCTCGTATTTTTTATTTCATCTGAATGTAAAAGATCAGATTTTAAAAATCATACAATGATTCAATATCTGAATTCCTTCATTCAGCATTTGACAAGAAGTTCAATCTAACTAAAGTGTCAAACTGCAACACAATATTTCGTGCCAGCACAGAAAAGAATAAGCCATGTAGTAATTTTAAACATTCATGAAGGATAATTGCAATCAATATTTAAACTTCAGGGTCCTTACTTACATGTAGCATTTTTTGTGATTTTCCGTCAATTGAAACACTGAACTGGAGATTTATTTGGTACTTTTATTATGAATCAATGACAATAATGAGTTACATTTATAAGGCTCTTTTAATATAATAAAACATTTACATATTACAAAATTTAAATACAATGCGCGGATAATTATTCAAAGCAAAACTTAAGACAGATAAAATAAGCTATTTTTCAGGCAAATAACATATACTGCACTATGCAGGTTGTCAATCAGAGCATACCATACATAAGAGATAATGGGAACTGCAGATGCTGGAGATTCCAAGATAATAAAATGTGAGGCTGGATGAACACAGCAGGCCTCCAGCTTCACACTGCATTATCAAGAAGCAATGCTTTTATCATTGTAAGGTGAAATTTAAGCGGCAATGTACCCAAATCATAGTGTGTCAGGATAGCCAGGAAGGAAATCTGGATGAAACAAATTAAAAGTGTCAGACTGCAGCCTGCAGTTTTAATAAATTCATAGGTTCATAAGAAATAGGGGCAGAATTAAGTCATTTTGCCCATCGAATCAGCTCCACCATGTGATTATGGCTGATATGCCCCTCACCCCCATTTTCCTGCCTTCTCCTCATAAACCTTCAAACATTACCAATTAAACATCTATCTAACTCCTCTTTAAATTTACACACTGTCCCAGAATCCACAGCACTTTCGGGTAGTGAATTCCACAGATTCATCACTCTTTGAAAGAAATAGTTTCTCCTCCGTTCTTTTGTAGATTTGCTTCCCCTTATTCCTAGACTATGACCTCCAATTCTAGAATGCCTCATAAGAAGGAGCACCTGCCCCGTGTCTATTTTATCTATACCCTTTATCATCTTGAATACCTCAATTAGATCTCCCCTCATTCTTCTAAATTCCAGACGGTATAGACCTCAGCTGTTAAATTCCTCTTCATACAACAAACCCCTCATCCTTGGGATCAGTCTAGTGAACCTCCTTTGAACTGTCTCCAATGCAATACACCTCAAATAAGAAGACGAAAACTGTGCACAGTACTCCAGGTGCATTCTCAGTAATGCCTTGTGTAATTGCAATAATACTTCCTTACCTTTATATACTATTTCTTTAGCTATAAAAGCCAACATTCCATTTGTTTTTTTTTATTATCTGCTCTACCTGCATGCTAGTTTTCTGTGACTCATGAACAAGGACAGCCAGATCCCTGTGCACCAGAGTACCCCAAAGTCTCTCCTCATTTAGATGGTAGGTTGCCTTCCTAATTTTCCAACCAAAATGCATGACCTCATACCTATCCGCATTAAACTCCATCTGCTTCACTTTGGTCCACTCTCTTAACCTATCTATATCCATTTGTAAGGTTCTTATTTCCTAATTGCAATTTACTGACCTGCCTATTTTTTGTGTCATCTGCAAATTTGGCCAAAGTGCCTTCTATCCCTGTATCCAAGTCATTAATGTAGACGGTAAATAAGTGTGGCCAAGGACCAAACCCTGTGCCCTCCACTTGTCACTTCTTGCCATCTCGAAAAAAAGAATTTATTCTGACACTGTCTTTAGACCAACAGCCAATCACCTATCCAAGCTAATAAACTATCCCTAATCCCCAATCTTGTGAATTAATTGTTAATTAATTAATTAGCCTTTTATGCGGCACCTTACCAAATGACTTTCGGAAGTCCGGATATATTACATCTACAAGATTCCAATGATCTTTGCTTGTTACATCTTTGAAGAATGCTAGCAAATTAGTCATACATGATTTGCCTTTCATAAAACCATGCTGACTCTGATGGATAGCGTTTCAACTTTCCAAATGTCCTGATATTGCTTCCTTGATAATTGATTCTAACACTTTGCCAACAACAGATGTTAAGATAACCAGTCTGTACTTTCCCACATATTGCCTCCCCTCCCCGACCCCGGCCTTTTTGAAAAGGACTGTTACATTTGCATTTTACCAGTCCACTGGAACCTTTCCCATGTCCAGGGAATTTTGGAATATTGTGCCCAATGGATCCACTAACTCTGCTGCCACTTCCTTTAGTACCCTAGGATGTAGGTCATCAGATCTGGGGAACTTATCTGTCCTCAATCCTAATAGTTTGATGAGTACCTGTTCCCTATCGATGTTGATTTTTCTAAGTTCTGCCCCTTCTTTTACCTCTGACTTGCCCGTTCCAATAGAAACAGTACTATTGTCCTCCACTGTGAAAACTGAGCCGAAGTATTGATTTAGCATCTCAGCTATTTCAGTGTTCCCCACTATTAATTCTCTGGTTTCATCTTCTAAGGGACCAACATTCACTTTAGTGACTCTCTTCCACCTTATATACCTATAGAGGCTTCGGGTGGCATCATTGTGGCAGTGCAGGAGGCCCATGATGGACATGTCATCAAGAGAATGGGAGGGGGAGTGGAAATGGTTTGCGACTGGGAGGTGCAGTTGTTTTTTGCGAACTGAGCGGAGGTGTTCTGCAAAGCGGTCCCCAAGCCTCCGCTTGGTTCATTCTCTTGATGACATGTCCATCATGGGCCTCCTGCACTGCCACAATGATGCCACCCGAAGGTTGCAGGAACAGCAACTCATATTCCGCCTGGGAACCCTGCAGCCATATGGTATCAATGTGGACTTCACCAGTTTCAAAATCTCCCCTTCCCCTACTGCATCCCTCAACCAGCCCAGTTCGTCTCCTCCCCCCACTGCACCACACAACCAGCCCAGCTCTTCCCCCCCACCCACTGCATCCCAAAACCAGTCCAACCTGTCTCTGCCTCCCTAACCGGTTCTTCCTCTCACCCATCCCTTCCTCCCACCCCAAGCCGCACCCCCCGCTACCTACTAACCTCATCCCACCTCCTTGACCTGTCCGTCTTCCCTGGACTGACCTATCCCCTCCCTACCTCCCCACCTACACTCTCTCCACCTATCTTCTTTACTCTCCATCTTCGGTCCGCCTCCCCCTCTCTCCCTATTTATTCCAGTTCCCTCCCCCCATCCCCCTCTCTGATGAAGGGTCTAGGCCCGAAACGTCAGCTTTTGTGCTCCTGAGATGCTGCTTGACATACCATACATAATGTTGATTTGGTATCCCATAATGGTCTAGGCCACAACTCTATTTTTCTGAAAATTGGGAATCCAATGTTAATTTCAGCTCTCTTCCCAAAATTGGTTGATGTAGTGTAGTTTAGGCTGCTTCCAGAATAGTTCAGTACCACATTCAATTAAAATATATGCCAGTGAGGAAGAAAGATGGTAAGGGAGTAAAAAAACATGCAAGGCTAAACAAGGAAGTCAAGATCAATATAAAGTCAAAAACTAAGGGATACCAGATTGCAAAGGCCAGTGGCAGGCTGGAAGATTGGGAAACTTTCAAACATAAACATAGGGATACTAAAACATTAATAAAAATAGTTAAAATAAACTAGGAAAGAAAACTAGCTCAAAATATTAAAAAGGACACCAAAAGCCTCTATAGGTATATAAGGTGGAAGAGAGTCACTAAAGTGAATGTTGGTCCCTTAGAAGATGAAACCAGAGAATTAATAGTGGGGAACACTGAAATAGCTGAGATGCTAAATCAATACTTCGGCTCAGTTTTCACAGTGGAGGACAATAGTACTGTTTCTATTGGAACGGGCAAGTCAGAGGTAAAAGAAGGGGCAGAACTTAGAAAAATCAACATCGATAGGGAACAGGTACTCATCAAACTATTAGGATTGAGGACAGATAAGTTCCCCAGATCTGATGACCTACATCCTAGGGTACTAAAGGAAGTGGCAGCAGAGTTAGTGGATCCATTGGGCACAATATTCCAAAATTCCCTGGACATGGGAAAGGTTCCAGTGGACTGGTAAAATGCAAATGTAACAGTCCTTTTCAAAAAGGCCGGGGTCGGGGAGGGGAGGCAATATGTGGGAAAGTACAGACTGGTTATCTTAACATCTGTTGTTGGCAAAGTGTTAGAATCAATTATCAAGGAAGCAATATCAGGACATTTGGAAAGTTGAAACGCTATCCATCAGAGTCAGCATGGTTTTATGAAAGGCAAATCATGTATGACTAATTTGCTAGCATTCTTCAAAGATGTAACAAGCAAAGATCATTGGAATCTTGTAGATGTAATATATCCGGACTTCCGAAAGTCATTTGGTAAGGTGCCGCATAAAAGGCTAATTAATTAATTAACAATTAATTCACAAGATTGGGGATTAGGGATAGTTTATTAGCTTGGATAGGTGATTGGCTGTTGGTCTAAAGACAGTGTCAGAATAAATTCTTTTTTTCGAGATGGCAAGAAGTGACAAGTGGAGGGCACAGGGTTTGGTCCTTGGCCACACTTATTTACCGTCTACATTAATGACTTGGATACAGGGATAGAAGGCACTTTGGCCAAATTTGCAGATGACACAAAAAATAGGCAGGTCAGTAAATTGCAATTAGGAAATAAGAACCTTACAAATGGATATAGATAGGTTAAGAGAGTGGACCAAAGTGAAGCAGATGGAGTTTAATGCGGATAGGTATGAGGTCATGCATTTTGGTTGGAAAATTAGGAAGGCAACCTACCATCTAAATGAGGAGAGACTTTGGGGTACTCTGGTGCACAGGGATCTGGCTGTCCTTGTTCATGAGTCACAGAAAACTAGCATGCAGGTAGAGCAGATAATAAAAAAAAACAAATGGAATGTTGGCTTTTATAGCTAAAGAAATAGTATATAAAGGTAAGGAAGTATTATTGCAATTACACAAGGCATTACTGAGAATGCACCTGGAGTACTGTGCACAGTTTTCGTCTTCTTATTTGAGGTGTATTGCATTGGAGACAGTTCAAAGGAGGTTCACTAGACTGATCCCAAGGATGAGGGGTTTGTTGTATGAAGAGGAATTTAACAGCTGAGGTCTATACCGTCTGGAATTTAGAAGAATGAGGGGAGATCTAATTGAGGTATTCAAGATGATAAAGGGTATAGATAAAATAGACACGGGGCAGGTGCTCCTTCTTATGAGGCATTCTAGAATTGGAGGTCATAGTCTAGGAATAAGGGGAAGCAAATCTACAAAAGAACGGAGGAGAAACTATTTCTTTCAAAGAGTGATGAATCTGTGGAATTCACTACCCGAAAGTGCTGTGGATTCTGGGACAGTGTGTAAATTTAAAGAGGAGTTAGATAGATGTTTAATTGGTAATGTTTGAAGGTTTATGAGGAGAAGGCAGGAAAATGGGGGTGAGGGGCATATCAGCCATAATCACATGGTGGAGCTGATTCGATGGGCAAAATGACTTAATTCTGCCCCTATTTCTTATGAACCTATGAATTTATTAAAACTGCAGGCTGCAGTCTGACACTTTTAATTTGTTTCATCCAGATTTCCTTCCTGGCTATCCTGACACACTATGATTTGGGTACATTGCCGCTTAAATTTCACCTGACAATGATAAAAGCATTGCTTCTTGATAATGCAGTGTGAAGCTGGAGGAACATCGTAGGTAAGGCAGTATCAGAAGGGCAGTAAAGTTGATGTTTTGAGTCTGTATCCTTCTTCAGAAAGGACCCTTTCTCTAAAGAAGAGTCTGACCAAAACGTCTTTCCTGCTCCTCTGATGCAGTCTGGCCTACTGTGTTCCTCCAGCTCCACACAGTGTTATCTCTGACTCCAACATCTGCAGTTCTTGCTGTTTCACTATTGCTTCTTGAGGTGCGATTGCCTTCAGCAGCACACTGGTCACTTTCCAATCACAAGCAATTTTGAGCAGTATTCTTGCTCATCAATTTTGGTTTCGTGGTTTGAGAGTTGGGCACTAATCACTCTCTTATTCAAAGTTCTTTCCTTGTGCATGATTTCTGCAACATTCCTGTTCATATCATACATTGGATGCAATTCATCAATAATCACATAACAGGAGCTTTTAAACAAAGCTGCACCAAAATGCAAAAACTTACTGATAGAATTTGGTCACCTCTTCGCAGCTCCCCACTGAGATCTGCTGGGCCACCTGCCAGGATAAACGAAATGAATATTCCTTCACCATCTTCACCCCCAACAATGTTAAAGCCTAATCCACCAGATCCTCTGTGAAGCACAAATTTCCTTGGTTCCCTGTAAATATAAGAAAGTAATACGAAAGTCAGGGAATTTAAAGCTATTTTCTTTACTTTTAACCTGTTTGTTAAGAACATAGATTGGTGCCAGTGATTTACACCAAACAAACTAGTCACAAAAGTTGCATCATTAGAGAATCAATCATTCTGTTTCCAATTTCTGAAGGATTTAAAATTATTACATGGTTTATGATGTCTGCATTTTGTCAATGCTAATCATTAAGTTATATAAAAACAAATAGCTGATTAACTGGAGAAGTTTCAGGAATAGGAACCTTTGGCAAAAATAAAGAAAAATTCAAGTCAAATTAGATTTTAGTGAAATCATTCCTAATTTGAAAAATCTTTTTCAGTTTCAATGGATAAGATGGGTGAAGAGATAAAACCTTACATTTTTAATAGCTGCGTTATTCTTATAATTGTTCAGTTAAACTTGAAAATGTTCACCCTAACGTCACCTTAAATTTGAAAATAAGTCAAGTAGTTTTCCAGCAAGCACAGAACAAAACCTTTTTAAATTTGCAGAATGTACACTGCACTCAATTTTTTTCTCATAATTGTCAATGAATTTTCTCTATTCTGCCCAAATCTGTGATGACATTCCAGCCTTTCAAAATCTTCAGTTTTCCAGGTTGACGCTGGGAGAATATTTCCCCAAGTAGGAGATTGAGAACCAGTGGTCATAGCTACAGTCCAGAGCCCTAGTATTTAGAATTAAGATGAGGTGAAATTTCTTTATTTAAAAGATGGTTGTGAATCCTTGAAATTTGCTGTCTCAGCAAGCAGTGGAAGCTCCAACTTTAGTATATTAAAGGCAGGGATCAAGAGGCCTCTGGCTACTAAGCGGATCAAGCATAACGGGAACAGTACAGGAAGGTGAAATCAAGGTAAATCAGCCATGATCAAATTGAAAGAGACAGCAGGCTTGTGGAAGGGGTGGTCAACTGCTGTCCTTTTCTTCGTTCTTGTATTCTCATGTTCAAGATCTTTAGAACCTGCATTCTTCCACATTGTACCATCCTTCTGGTGTTCTAAGGTCAGGTTTAGCTCCCACAACATTTCAACCACATTGCAACATCAGTTTCAGAGGTCAAATTCGCTTTAACTAGTTGTAGGTAATCAAAACATTGGTCCCATGCTCAGGTAACTAGTCAATCAATATTTAATATTATCTCATGCTGAAATCACTCATGTGGTGCTTGTGTTGCAGCCAATAGATACAGTTAATTTACGCAATTCTGATGTTTAGTTTCAGGGATTAATTCATTCATTCCGTTTCATGTTTGTTTTCCCTTGAATGGCATGTAGCTAGAAATGTAGAAAATTATAAAAACTGAAAGAACAGTGGATGCTGTGAATCAGGAACAAAAACAAAGTTGCTGGAAGAGTTCAGCAGGTCTGGCAGCATCTGCGGAGAAAAGAACAGAGTTAATGTTTCAGGTCCAATGGCCCTTCCTCAGAGCCAGAGGAAAAAGCAGTGTTAATGTTTTGGGTCCAGAGACCCTTCCTCAGAATCAGTTCTGCTGAGCTTTTCCAGCAACTTTGTTTTTGTTCATGATATAGAAAATTATGTCTGATACCTTATAAGAAGTTTACATTGGTTAGAAGTAAACCTAATACAATTATATGTATAAATATATTAATATATATTTCATCCACATAAAAAGAACTATGCTCAAAAACAGTTGGAAACAATACTTAATCACATCCGCTTGCCTTCAGTTATATTTCAACATCTATAATTTTATTTAGCTATGAACTAGGTATTATACATTGTCTTGCTGTTTGAGGTTTGTAATATGAAATCCATGGATCAAACATGATTAAGTTTGTTCGGACAAAGATAGGTGCTCTGTTCCTTTGTTAAAATGCAACTTTTTGCCTATATCCATTTCTCAGCTACAAAGGCTAGGTCTTGCTTAGCTGTGATTTTACTTGCAGTGCCCACTGCTAAGATTCATACTTGAATGTCCATTCTTCATTTGACTGTGGGGGACATCATATTGAATGTGTTCTTGTCTAACAACAATAAATCAAATCATGTCTTCATTTGACACTTAAAACATCGTAAAAAAACCACTGAATAACAATCAAGAATGTGAACAATTGTAAGTTATATATTCCCTGGCTGAAGGAGCTGAAAGCAACTGTAGACCCATCTGCTGCACTGACAGGGATCAAATAACGCAGCAAAAACCATCAGGATGCCAAAAGAAATTTTCATCAAATACTCTTTATTCATTTTGTACCACTTCATGTGTTCATGCATTTAATTTATTTCTTTTAATAACTCTCTGAAAATTTGCATGGGAAGTTAAGTCAACCAAACAGCCTGCATATTGTTTTATATTCACAGTTAACATTAAGAATTTTAGGCTTTATAACTTTATGTTAATTTCTCCAATCATAATAACAAAACTGTATTTTATGTTACTTATGAAAGATTTTTTCAGTAGTTTATTTAAAATTCTGTTGTGCATATTTAAATTTTATTCTCAAATTTAGTTTGCTTCCACTCTTCTGAGATTACTGTTAGGCTGGCCATACAGTTTGGTTAACATCTTATCTCATCATGCTCATTAGCACTAGAATTAGAAAGTATAAATTTGACAATGAAATTTACTATTCTGAGCTTCATATTGATGACTTGGATTAAGGAAACAAATATAATAATGATTAGTAAAAACATAAAGATAGTCAGGAATGTAATATGTAAAGAGGGGACAGAAAGGAAAGGAGATCTAAGACAGGTAACTAAAGGCCAGATAGCTTAATATCTGCTATCGGGAAAATGTTGCAGCCCATTATTAAAGGATGTAATAGCAGAGCATTTAGAAATACGTAACAAGACCAAGCAATGTCAGCATGGGTTCTTGAAGAGGAAATCATGCCTGATAGATTTACTAATTCATTGATGAGATCATAAGTAGGACGTGTAAAGGGGAAGCAATGGATGCAATATATTTAGACTTTCAGAAAATATTTAATAAGGCATCATACATTAGGCTACTTCATAAAGAACCAAAGGCATCACAGTCATGCTGACTATGGGTAGAGGACTGGCTAACATACAGAAGACAGACAGTTGGGATAAGGGGAATATTTTCAGAACAGCAATCTGTAAATAATGGTCTGCCACAGGAATCGGTGTAGTGCTGTGGTTTCACAGAAGGAGTCTGCAATAGGATATGGTTAGATTAAGTAAGGGGGCAAAAATTTGACAAATGGAGTATTATGTAGGAAATGTGGAAAATGCCCACTTTGGCAGAAAGAATAGAAAATCAACCCATTACTTAAATTGCCTGAGATTGCAGAACTCTGAGGTAGAGAGATATTGGTACCCTGGTGCAGAAGTCATAGAAAATTATTATACAACAATTAATTAGGAAGGCAAATGGAATGTTGTCAACTATGGAACATAAAAGTTGGGATTCTTTTCCGCATTTATATGGATGACATATGGAGTACTGTGCTCAGTTTTGGTTTGCCTAATAAGAAAGAATATAAAGGTGTCAGAAGCAGTTCAGGGAAGGTTCACCCACTGATATCTGGAATAGATATTGGGGTGAGTGTCTGGTGGGAATTCCTTACGAGGGAGGATTGGACAAGCTGGGTTTGTATACTCTGGAGTTTCAAAGAGGTGAAACTACTGAGACATACAAGATCCTGAGAAGACTTGACAGGGAAGATGCTGAAAGGATACTTTCCCTGTCGAGGAAACTACAACTACAGAATATGACTGCTCCAGGATATGTCATGGAATCCCTGGACAGGCTGACTAAAACAAAAACAACTAAAATAAAGCACCTTCCTTTAAGATAACAATGGGAAATAGTCTCTGTGAATGTCATGACTCTCTGGGCTATTCTTCCCCAAAGTGCTGAGTAGGTTGAGTTACTGAATGTTTTTAAGCCAGAGGTGATAAATACTTACTAACAAGAGAGTCTTGGGTTATAGGAGATAGAAAGGACTGTAGAATTAAGTTCATAAGCAAATAAAATAGGATCTTAGTGAACAACAAAGCAGGTTTGAGGAGCTGAATGGTGCTGATTTCTATGTTTTATATTGAAATTATTCACATTGAATTTTAATAAGGAACCAATTAGCTGTCAGAATGAACTGAACCCTTCATGTTTTCAAGTGACCATTTTTTCTCCCTAAGGTTGATTCTCCCTCGTTATCCAGAAGTTATTTATCATTATACGGATATGGTTCTGCAGCTGTGATAATTGGCCTGAAGGTCAGTGTGGACAAACCAGGCAATTGTACAAAATGTTGGAGTTGTTGGTTGGTTCGCCAAGCTGACTGGTTTTTGTGCAATTGTTTTGTCTCCCTTCTAGGTGACATCTTCAGTGCTGGATGTGAGTTTGCTCGCTGAGCTGGAAGGTTCGTTTTTAGATGTTTCGTCACCATTCTAGGTAACATCATCAGTGAGCCTCCGACGAAGTGCTAGTGTTATGTCCCGCTTTCTATCTATCTGGTTAGGTTTCCTTGAGTTGGTGATGTCATTTCCTGTTCCTTTTCTCAGGGGATGGTAGATTGGCTCCAAATCAATGTGTTTGTTGATGGAGTTCCGGTTGGAATGCCATGCTTCTAGGAATTCTCGTGCGTGTCTCTGTTTGGCATGTCCTAGGATGGATGTGTTGTCCCAATCAAAGTGGTGTCCTTCCTCATCTGTATGTAAGGATACGAGCGATAGTGGGTCATGTCATTTTGTGGCTAGTTGATGTTCAGAGAAAAGGAACCGGAAATGACATCACCAATGCAGGAAATGACATCACCAACCCAAGGAAACCTAACCAGATAAATAGAAAGCGGGACATAACACCAACGCTTTGTCGGAGGCTCACTGTTGATGTTACCTAGAATGGTGACGAAACATCTGGGAACAAACCGGCAAGCTCAGTGAACTAGCTGACATCTCGAACACGATAAAGACCCACTCTCTTGTGGACCGAGAGGACGAGAGTGCTATCTTGGAGGTGAAAGGAGGACGTCGGGTTGGCTGTGCACCCTTGCGACCAGTGGATCTTAATGCTGGCTTCGGCCTAACGCTGGTTCAGGGGAGCAGCCAACCTGCAACGATGGCTGCGGCAAGTGCTCGTGCCCCAGGTCAGGGGGTCCGGAACACCATCCGTGTTTCTGTAAAGAAGGTGGATGAAGGTGCACCTGTGGACCGCACCTTCTTCATGAAGAGGGTCCTGTTGGACTGTTGTGGGTTCGCTGCTGCGGACATTTACTGCCTGCAGGATTTCCCCGGAGGGGGTTTTTACGACGTGACCTTCCGGAGTGCCAAGCTTTCCGAGCGCTTCCTGGAGATTTTCAAGGAGAAAGGAGGTGAGGGCCCCCTCTCTGTATTGACCGCTGTCCCACTGTTTGTGATGCCAGCACAGAGGAGCCGTATGGTGACTGTACACATGTACAACCCGCATGTGCCAGCAGTTGATGTCCTGACCTTCCTCGGAAGGTATGTGAAGGTGGAAGGGGACCTAACTGACATCGTGGACCCCTTTGGCATCTGGACGAGTAAGAGGCAGGTCAAGGTGACGCTGAGGATGGGCGCAGACGGGGATGTCGCACACCCACCGTCCAGCTTCGCGATCGGCGGGAGCAGGGGCTACCTGACCTATGCAGGGCAACCTAAAGTCTGCCATGCCTGTGGTAGGTCAGGTCACATGGCGGCCGACTGCAAAGCCACCATCTGCAGGAACTGCAGGGAGGAGGGACACCTTGCAAAGGGTTGCCCACGAGAGAGAAGCTGCAACCTTTGCGGGGAAGCGGGCCACTTCTATAGGGCATGCCCGCGGCGGGGTACCACCTACGCCCAGGTCGCCGGCAGGGGAAATGCGGGGCCAGCCCCCCCGGAGGAGAGGAAGGCACCAGGGCCAAGCAAGGACCCCACTAATGTGCAGGAGGGCCAGGCCGTGCAGGAGGGCCCAGCGCTGCAGGATGGGCCCAAGGCCAGCAAAGCACCCCTGCAGGCTCCGATCCCCCCCGACAACCCGGAGCCAATGGAGGCGGCGACAGGCGACCCAGGGGAGTGGACAACAGTACGGAAAGCGAGGAGGAAGGTGCGTCGACGGGCCCAGGAACCGCAACCATCAGGCGCGAAGAGGCAGCTACAGGGGGGCTATAAGAGCTCCTCTGACGAGGAGGATTCGGAGAGGGCCCACCCGAAGCAGAAGTTAAAGGTCTCGAGGGGGAAGGAACGCAGCACCCCGCTTCCAGGTGACGGGAGGCGTCCTGAGGCTCCCTCCGACGCCCAGTCAAGTGCCGCTGGAGCACTGGAGGGCCCCCCAGAACTTCCAGGCGGGAAGGAGGAAACAGCACATCCCCAGCCTGACCCGGAGCCGGACCCTCCTGCCTCCGCACCCCTGACGGGGGGATGCCACCCGGAAGGCAGCACGGATGGTTTTCTGAGCCCGGAGAGCGTCCAGCAGTTAGCCCGGGCAATGGGCATGAAGGGACAGATGGAGGGGCTGGACCTTGGACTTGGGGAGGGTACTGCGGTCACTGCCCACAATGGGGGTACGAGTTGCGAGCATTAATGTGCGCAGCGTCAAGTCAACCACGAGATGTGTGTCCACGTTGGCCTACCTGACCACCATCGAGGCGGACCTCCTGTTTCTTCAGGAGTGCGGGATACCGCACCTCGGCAGGTACGGGAAATGGTCCGGCGCCTGGACCTGTGGGCCTTCGATCTGGTCGGGGGGTAACGACTGTCGCTCCTCGGGCCTGGCTATTCTGCTGCGGGGGCGCGGCTTCACCATCTCTCAAGTTCACGAGGTGGTGGGGCGCGCCTCCTAGTGGCTGACATCGCCTACAGGAATGCTCCCGAGGCTGATCAACGTGTACGCCCCAGCGGGACGGAGTGAGCGGTCGGCCGTCCTGCAGCAGCTTCCACCCCTGCTGGCTACGTCCAGGCCGGTCATCCTAGGCGGAGACTTCAACTGCATCATTGATGCAGATGGAAGATCCGGCGTGGGGACAGCGGGTGGGGGGAGTCAACTGGATGTCACGTCCAGATTCCTGATGGGCACGGTGAAGGACGCCAAGCTGCTCGACGTCTTCAGCACCCCTGCAGACGGAGCGCAGCAGAGGTACACCTGGTCGCGTCCAGACGGGTCTATCCGCTCAAGGATAGACTTCCTGTTTGTGTCACGGACGTTCTCGGTCAGGTCCACCGGCGTCGAGCCAGTGTTCTTCTCTGACCACTGCCTCCTGCTGGCCGACTGTCACTTACAGGACGACCAGCCGACTGGCAAGGGGACGTGGAAGCTCAACACGACTCTGTTGACCCCAGAGAACGTCGAGGAGCTTAAGAGGGAGTACGCCGGTTGGAGAACCGTGAAACCCCTCTTTGAGTCTCCAGGCGACTGGTGGGAGACGGTGAAGGAGAACATCAAGAGGTTCTTTGTCCTCAAGGGTGTTCAGAAGGCAAGAGAGAGGAGGGGAAAGCTGTCGCGACTCCAGAAAAGGGTGCAGTACCTGCTCCTTCTGCAGTTGATGGGGGTCGATGTCACGGAGGACCTCCGCGAGGTGAGGGGCCAGCAAGCCTCGCTCTTCGCCGCGGAGGCCTCCAGGATAATCTTCCGGTCCAGGGTCCGCTCCATGGAGCAGGACGAGACGTGCTCGCGTTTCTTCTTTCAGAAGGTGCACAAAGAGAGCTCTGTGCTTAGCCGGCTGAAGGAGGACGACGGCTCGGTGACGTCGTCTCGGCCCGACATTCTGAGGATCAGCAGATCCTTCTATGCCGGACTGTACGACACGAAGCCCACGGACAGCACGGCCTCCGAGTCGTTCCTGTCGTCTATCACGGAGGTCTTAGACGACGGCACGAGGGAGTGGCTGGACCGGCCGATATCCCTGGACGAGCTGGCCAGAGTCCTCAAGTCCTTGCAGAGGAATAGGACTCCCGGAAGCGACGGCTTACCGGTCGAGCTGTATTCCGCTCTGTGGGTCCTGGTCGGCCAGGACCTGCTGGAGGTGTACGATAGTGCGCTTCAGGCAGGGGAAATGTGCAAGTCCATGAGGAAGGGCATCATCACCCTCATTTACAAGAGGAAGGGGGAGAGGGAAGAAATTAAGAATTGGCGTCCCATTTCACTTTTGAACGTGGACTACAAAATCCTGGCCAAGGTCATTGCCAACTGGATCAGGTCTGTCCTGGAGTCAGTGATTCACCCTGACCAAACCTGTGCTGTGCCGGGCAGGAAGATCGCTGAGAGCCTCGCGCTCATCAGGGATACGATCGCCTACGTACAGGACAGGTGGGTGGACACCTGCCTCGTCAGCCTTACCAGGAGAAGGCCTTCGACAGGGTCTCTCATGCTTACATGAGGGACGTCCTCTCCAAATTGGGGTTCGGGGAGGGCATCCGCAATTGGATCCGGCTGCTCTACGCCAACATCGTTAGCGCAGTCTCGATCAACGGGTGGGAATCAGACAGTTTTCCTGTTAGATCTGGAGTCAGTCAGGGCTGCCCACTCTCTCCTGCCTTGTTCGTGTGCTGTGTGGAGCCCTTCGCCGCCTCCATCAGGAAGGACGTGAGCCTGAAGGGCGTGACTATCCCAGGCAGCGGAGGCCTTCAGGTCAAGACCTCCCTGTACATGGACGATGTCGCTGTCTTCTGCGCCGATCGTCGGTCGGTGAGTAGACTATTGGACATCTGCGGCCAGTTTGAACTGGCCTCGGGTTCCAAAGTCAATAGGGGTAAGAGCGAGGTCATGTTCTTCGGGAACTGGGACGACTGCTCCTTCATCCCCTTCACCGTCAGGACAGACTACCTGAAGGTGCTGGGTGTTTGGTTTGGTGGAGCTGGGGCATGCACTAAGACTTGGGAGGAGCGTATCGCCAAATTGAAGCAGAAGCTGGGCAGGTGGACGCTCCGGTCCCTCTCCATCGCGGGTAAGAACCTGGTTGTCAGGTGCGAGGGGCTTTCGGTACTGTTATATGTGGCGCAGGCCTGGCCTATTCCCTGGACCTGCGCCGCTGCGGTCACCCGGGACATCTTCCACTTCATTTGGGGGTCGAGGATGGACCGGGTCCGCAGAGACACCATGTACAAAGACCTGGGAAAGGGCGTACCGAACGCCACCCTCGCCCTGATGGCTACCTTTGTGTGCGGCTGCATCAAGCTGTGCGTAGATCCTCAGTATGCAAACACCAAGTGTCACTACGTACTGAGGTTCTACCTGTCCCCGGTGTTGCGAAGGATGGGCCTGGCCTCGTTGCCGCGGAACGCTCCGAGTAGTTGGACCGTTCCGTACCACCTGTCCTTCGTGGAGAAATTTTTGAAAGGAAACACCTTTGACCACAAGGCCGTCAGGCAGTGGTCAGCACATAGTATCCTCGGGATCCTTCGGGAAAAGGAGAGGGTGGATCCTGTCGTGTGGTTCCCCACGCAGACTGCCAAAGTCATTTGGCAGAATGCCTCATCGCCAGAACTTTCAAACAAGCACAAGGACATTGCTTGGCTGGCGGTGAGAGGGGCTCTGCCAGTGAGATCCTTTATGCATGCCCGGAATCTCTGCACCACCGCACGCTGCCCTCGAGGTGGCTGCGGGGGGGGACGAGACTGTCGATCACCTCCTTCTGGAGTGTGCCTATGCGCAGGAGGTCTGGAGGGGGATGCAGTGGTATTTGTCGAGGTTCGTCCCTAGCAGCTCCGTGACACGGGAGTCCGTGCTCTACGGGCTGTTTCCGGGGACGCACACCGAGACCAACATCAACTGCGCCTGGAGGACCATCAATGCGGTGAAAGACGCTCTTTGGTCTGCCCGCAACTTGCTGGTCTGCCAGCTGAAAGAACTGACCCCGACCGAGTGTTGCAGACTGGCGCACTCCAAAGGTCCAGGACTACGTGCTGAGGGACGCGCTAAAGCTTGGGGCAGCCGCCGCCAAGGCGCGGTGGGGAAAGACCACCGTGTGAGCCCCCTCGTCCAGAAAATGGAAAAGAACCCTATCTGGTAACTGGGCCCAGCTGGCACCTTCCCCAACTGGTCAGGGGGCCGACTGGGACTGTGCGGGGTGACGACTGCCGGGGCGGTTTCTTTGCTTTGTTTTTTTTCTCTCTGTTTTGTTTTTTTCCTTTAGTTGGTGTACGTACCCCCGGGTTACCTGGAGTGGCTTGCATGACTGGGTAGGTGTATAAATGTTTTATTTTTTTGTACATTCTATGAATAAAGTATATTTTTTCAAATAAAAAAAAGGTGAGGAAACGTCTGAAAACTAACCTTCCAGCTCAGCGAGCAAACTCACATTCAGAACCTCAACCTGAGCTACAAATCTTCTCAAAACTCGCTATCTTCAGTGCTCTCCAGCCTCCTTTGAAGCACTGTTGTTCTGTCCCACTCTGAATTTATATGGTCTGGTCTGTCATGGTGGGTAGTCCTGTTTCTGGTTTTGCATCATAGTGGTGTCATGCAAAATGTCACAACTTAGCATAATGTTGTCCTCATCTGTCTTTCTTACACAGCCACTTTTAGTAGAAATCAGTGGATAATGATCAGAAGCAAGAACTGTGGGAACTCAAGAATATCAGAAGCAGGATCAGGAGAAGGCCATTTGGCCTATACTTTCTTCCAAAAGGATCATTTATTACAACCAGCAGACTTGTGTGTCACATGGCCAGTGATAACTGGGGTCTCATGTCTGAGACTGTACCCATTTCAAAATGAGTCAAAGCAAAATTTGAAATAAAGCTGGGATTTAGTCCGTTGTGAAACAAGTAGAGTTTAAACCACTTAAAAGTTGTAAGTAGAGGGTAAGCATCAGAATCAAATGAATTGAAACTAAATCAGGGTTCCAGTAGTGATTGTGATAATCGGAACTGCAGATGCTGGAGAATCCAAGATAATAAAATCACATTTTATTATCTTCCAGTACTGATTTTTTGTTTTGTAAATGTACTAAAATATTTTAACATAATGACATTTGCCCAAGAACTTATTGATCGGGAAGATTTAGTTTGGCAGAAGTTACAGTCCTTAGATGTGGACCATTTAAAAGCCATTTCTAGGTATTTGGATCTCCAGAGAGACAGAAGCAGTGCTTGAGAATGTTGGCTGAACAATTTCAGATTCAGTTAACAAATAGTAAATAGAATAAATAGTAGAAGTTGAACTGGAACCTGACTTGGTCACTTTAAGCAAACAGCTGCAAAAACTGGGATAGGAGCTGCAGTTTAATGCCAGAGAAGAGGACTTAGAACGGCAAACCCAGAAAGAAGGAACTGTTCGAAATTCAAGTTCGGAGAGAAGAAGAATTAGCCAGAGGAAAGGAGCTACAGTTTCAAGGTCAGAAATATATGGCTAAGTAATAGGTTACAATAGGGACCAGGATTTCAACATGCAGATGTTGGAATTTGAGTAGCAAGTACAGATAGATAATAACTAGATTGAGCTTGAAGCTGCCAAAGAAAATTTCATTATGCCCAATTTTTTTATTCACTCACAGGCTGTCAGCATTGCTAACTAACAACGAAAACCATCATAATATTGAAACAGGCTTCAAAGCAGTTACCAGAACAGTTACCACCGCCCACCACCAACGCCCACCAACCACCACGCCCCCCCAAGCCCCCACCCAAGCAGTGGGAATAGTGACGTTCTGTGGTCAGTTGGAAGGAAATGTCCATGATTTCCACCATGTCACCCTAGGTGACTGTTGATTACAAACAGGAGGCAATGCTTTCTGCCTTTGAATTTATTTCAGAAGCATCTCACCAGCAATTCACAAATCTATGCAAGAAACTCATATCAACACATGTGGAATTATGTTCAAGCAATCTATTGGGTACAATCTATTATACAGGGAATAGAGAGTTGGTGTTGTTAGAGAAGTTCAGAAATTGTCTCCCCTACAATATTAGGGGCAGCTCAGTGGTTAGAACTCTTGCCTCACAGCGCCAGGGACCTGGGTTCGATTCCATCCTCTGTGACTGTCTGCGTGGAGTTTGCACATTCTCCCCATGTCTGCATGGGTTTCCTCCAGGTGCTCCGATTTCCTTCCACAGTCCAAAGATGTGCAGGCTAGGTGGAATGGCTACGCTAAATTGCCCAGTGTTCAGGGATGTGTAAATTATGTGGGTTATGAGAGATGGGTCTGGGTGGTTTGCTCTGAGGGTTGGTGTGAACTTGTTGGGCCGAGGGGCCTGTTTCCACACTGTGGGGATTCTATAATTAAAATGCACCTCAACATGTACATCTAAAAGGAAGGCTGAGGCTATGAACTAACCCAAACAATTGCTGAATCACAGTAGGTGTGGACCACATGGTTAGAATCAGCAGGAGAGTGACATAAAAGGAGGCAGAGGAACAGGACCTGGATTATAAAGGATCAGAGAACGAAGAGAAATGGAAAGGCACTTCTCTAGCTTTTAAGAACAAAAATGTAGAAGAGTTCTGGGACTAACTCCAAGCTATTTTATTTGTGGCAAGACTGCAATAATAAAGAAAATTGATCATATGCGAGTGAAGGCAGTAGCAAAATAGACCATGTCCACAGTCAAAAAATTGTCACACTTTGTGCAAATACAAAGAGTGGTGGAGAAACCCATCAAGGTTTTGTGTGTAAAGGGAAAGTTATTTCTCATGGTTCTAAGGAGATGGCAAAGGAGAGTGACGTGCTGAGTATTTACATACACTGCCAGCAGGCGATAATTGAGGATTTCTACACAAAAGGAGGACTAATTCTTGAGTTTTAGTCAATGAGCTATCTGTAGAGCATTTGTATTTATAATTTCACAACAAATAGAAAGCTCCAGGATTCCAATCAATGCAAACTATGATCAACCAGCAAAAGGAGAAGAAATGAATGAACTGGATTAAAAATCAAAACCTAACTAGGAAAACAAAGCAGCACCTATATTCTGGTACAGTGTACGGAAGAAATTTGTGAATATTTTCTTCACTCTTTTCTTCACAATGCACCTCTGTAAAAATGAATATGTTTTCAAAATTCATATTTCCCTATTCACGGCAAATATATTATGACAGTATCAAAACATGTTAAAAGGATAAATCTGTTTTAAAATCTGTAGACTGGAAATCAATTAAAAATCTTCTTTAAGATGTCGATAACAGGGGGGCACGTCGATTACAATGAATGCTTTCTATTCACATTGAACAGTGTTGTCTCAACATCAAATCACAAAAGGGAGACATTTAGAGTACATCCTGCCTCGGACAACATAAGATACAAAAATTTCTTCTACCCTGAACAAACAACAAAGTGGGAGCCATCCAAGTTAATACCTAAGGCTCTAGAAAAACTGATTGCTTCACCTAAAAGACACTGGAACAGTTTACCTCCAGAGCTGGACTAATCACAGTTGGAAAGCCTGAGACAGACACTTCTACAAGTTGGAACTACAGGTCCGGAATCCTTTAGCAGAAAATCTTGGGTCCAACTGGTTTTCGGATAAAGGGCGTTTTCTGTTTGTGGATGCACTTACTTGCAAGTTCATTTGGACCCTTGGAAAGAGAAACTGCACTTTAGGTCCACTTTGGACAAGCAAAGTCTTTTTTCCCCCTCTAAAGAGGCCTAATTCAGCATGCCTACAGATCTGTTTGTGTCTGTTTTCAAAGAGACCTCAGTGTTTAGGCTAATGAAATGTGAGGCTGGATGAACACAGCAGGCCCAGCAGCATCTCAGGAGCACAAAAGCTGACGTTTCGGGTCTCTGAAGGGTCTAGGCCCGAAACATCAGCTTTTGTGCTCCTGAGATGCTGCTGGGCCTGCTGTGTTCATCCAGCCTCACATTTCATTATCTTGGATTCTCCAGCATCTGCAGTTCCCATTATCAGTGTTTAGGCTTTTTGGTTTTTGGATGTGCCAAAATAAGGTGCCTGACCTGAATGTAAAAATTGAATGTGCAGTTATCTCGAGTACAGAACTCCAAGAAGAAAATCACTGAATAAACACTCAATCTGCACAAGAAAATGCCAACTATTCAACTACAGAGCCAGTGCAACTGGATCTGGCCTCAAGCATAACTTTTTCATTTCAGCAAGAAAAAACTGAAGCAACGGACTCCAACGATATACCAGAGAAACTTTTTTGGATCTTTCTTCTTAAAAGTATTATTTCCATCTTATCTGTACCTATTTTAATCTTGTATTGGTTTTCTCAGTAATGTCTCTTTTCCCTAAGGCATTTTCATTAACAGCCTGTAATAAACTATCCATAAATCTACTTAGGCAATAGTTTTGACTGCTGGTCTACTTTAAATGGAATCATATGAACTTCAAAAAATGTTGTCCTAAATGAGTTAAATTAACTCACATTTCACACACTACACGGCAAACACCTCAACGGTTGTGACATCTGATTGTAGCCTCAACCTAACCTTCCTGCCTTCAAGCAATAACTCTGATTCCCTTGTAGATCAGTATTTAACAGCTTAGCTTTGAATATATTTAATGATTCAGCAACCTCCATTGCTGTGGTGTAACCACATATAAAGGTTAACAAACATCCAAAAGAAAAAAATTCTTTTCATCTCTGATTTAAATGTGCCCATTGTTTGAAACTGTTCCATTTAGTTCTAAATTCCACTAACAGGGGAAACATCCTCTCAACATCTGCCTTGTTGTACCACCTCTTATGTTTAATAAGCATCGTCTATTTTCCTTTGAAATTCCAAAGAGTCTGTCCCCAGCCTGCTGAATATTTCGTTATAATATAAAACCCTTTACCCAGGAATCATCCCAGTAAATCTCTTTTGAACTACCTCCAATACAAATATTCCCTTGTTTAAATATAGGGATCAAAACTGAGATACTTCCAATAACTTGTACAACTATAACAAGACTTTCCTTCTACATTCCAATCCCTGGCAGTATAAGGCCAGCATTCGATTTGCCTTTGTAATTTCTTGTTGGACTTGTATTTGTTTTTGTTTTTTTGCAGCATTATTAATCTCCATTAATTTTTTTAATACTTCCTCACAAAGTTACATTTCTCTTCTCCAAAGTTTTGCCAGTTTTCCTGATCTATCTATATATCCCTTAGCAGACTTGAATTCTCCTTACAACTTAACATTCCTATCTATATATCATGAGCAAATTTAGCTACAATACAGTCTTTGCTTCAAATAAAACATCAGTTTGGATTGTAAATAGTTGAGATCCAACATTAACCTCTGGGGTCTCCTCTAATTACAATTTGCCAATTTGAAAATGATCCATTTATCCAGGCAGTTTCCTGCTAGTTAGCCAATCCTCTGTCGATGCTAATATATTACGCACAAAATCCTGAGCTATAATCTTGTGTTGTAACCTTTTACGTGGTACCTTATTGAGTACTTTCTAAAAACCCAGCTACACCATACCATATACTAAGTGTACCTTTATCCATCTTTCCTATATCAAAAGAATTCTAATCAATTTGTCAGATATGTTTTTCCCTTTCATACCATCATGATGAATCTACTTGATCGTAACCCTGATTTTACCTTACTTAAACCATGAGGTCAGTATCAGTGTGGGTATTTCCATTCATATCAACACATTCAACTTCAATTAGAAATAAGTTTTGGAAATAAAAATAAATATTGAAAATACTGAGTAACTAAAACAAAAGAAAATAAAAATGCTGGAAATACGCAGCACGTGCATCAGCATCGATAAATTAAGATCAAACCTTGGCTCTTACCAATGTGTATAATTAAGAAGTAGTGTTTTTACCCTTAAATTAATAGTAATCTATTAAACCTCCTTATGGTAAAGTGATTAGCTTTGTCATCAGTTTCACTTCAAAGGAGGAAATCCTTCCCATGCAATCACCTTTGACATTCTATGGGAAATTTATATTCCAAAGGAAAAGACTTACAATGTGCGATAATTAGATTTCCTAAAAAGTTCCAAACTTTGTAAAGTTCCAGATCAATGGCTGTTATTTAAACAACAGAAATGAAAATTACATCTTAGAAACTGATAATAAATTCAGTGAGAAGGAGGAGTAGGAAGCCACAAATTTTTAATAGGAAATAATGTCAATGAGCAAGTGCCAGAGAAAGAGTGACGGATGGAGTGTCCAGGAATCAATATGGGGGCTTGTACTTTCTAATCAATATCTTCAGATTTGGAAGCTTAAGGCAAATTGACTGCTTACACAGGTAATGTCAAATTGACGAGAGCAGTGACTGCCAAACACTAACAAGGTGAATTAGAAAACACATATAAAGAGATAAGCAGATAGGTTGTAATAAAGTTAAATGTAAAATATTGCAAAAGGGAAGAAAACGAGTGGCCCAAATAGGTTATAACTGGTGTTGAATAATTTAAGGCTAAAGTTGAAAGAGATCAGCGAGTATTAATTCGGTCCTTGATATGTTTAGTTACTGTGAAGCAATAATTGGATGAATGAAGATGCTACATAATAGTCAAGTCAGTAGATTGTAAATCATGCTTAAAACTGTACAGTCAGATTGCGTTTTCAACACTTTGGCAGAACTTTAAAGGAAGGAGTCTACTCAAAGTGAATTATGGCAATATTTGTGTCCTGGTCAATCTCAACATTGGGAGTTTCTTGCTCCATCATGATTTTTACAAACAATGAACAGAGTTTCTTGCTTTTTCCATGACCACTTTCTTTAATAACCTAGAATGTAGATTATCAGGATTTCTTTGCAAATTTATTTCAGACTTGCACCGATTTGATTTTCACTAATAATGGCACCTCACCTCCTATTCTTTTTTGCATCCTTCCAAAAGACTAAATATCCTTTAATGTTCATTTCCCACCTTTGGATTCCCCACATCCATATCTCCATTGCTGCAATCATATTGTACCTGCTAACAACTTTTTGTGCTGTTAACTCATCTACCTTATTCTGAATGCTCCATCTATTCAGATATAATATCTTCAGGCATACTTGCCTGATATTTTTTAAACTTTTTCACACTATGGCTCTATTTGATGATAGCTCGTTTCCTTTGATTTCCGACTTTTCAATCCTTCATTTCCATCTTGTTTTCCTCACTCTTGTCTCTGCTCAGGTTCCTGTATCCCTCCTTCTGTACTTTCAGTCGTTCCCCAAAGTACGAGCAAACATCCTCAGGAAAACCTTGATCCTGCTAGAGTGTGATATGTTAAGCTTAAACTGACAGTATCTTCTCTTAAAATGATCCAAATATGGCAAGAATCTAAATCCCTCCCTTCCAGTCACACAGTCAACCAGTCTTTTCTCATTTCCTGATCTCACAAGCACATGACACTGGGAGTAATGCTGTGATTAGTATCTTTGAGGTCGTGCTTTATAATTTATTTCCAAAATCCTTGCATTCAGCTTACAGGACCTTATTCCACTTTTTATCTATCTCATTGGTCCCAACATAGATCATGATCTCTGGATGACTCCTTGACTGGACTAAGGACTAGCCTCCTCCCAATTTCTAACATGGCCATTTGCAATCTGGTTGCCATGCAGGCAGCTGGCAGATGCTCCAAGTGTTACACTAACATTTTGATGTGCCAGTCATCAACATGTGCCTGCCATTACAGCTGGACTTCTACTGACTAGCAATGACCTGCGGCCACTCTGTGTGTTTGTGCAAAACAGCACATCATTAAGGCACTACTGATAGCACATTGGCACTTCAGCCAAAGCCTAAAGGCTAACGGGCAATGGTAAAGCCAGGCAAATCAGGGATACTGCAAGCATGAAGTGAGGTAGTGAAGTAGGAGTAAGGGAGCAAGCAAGCAGCGTTGAGAGACACTCTAATGTGGGAGTTGAGTGCCTGTTCCTACATGACAAGTGACCCTGCTCTAGCTGTTCAACCCTAACTGCCTGTACATTCAGCATTGCAGGTTTGTGTTTACTAAAAGCGCCACAAGTGGATTGGAGAGGTGTCATGATGGTCATGAAGGTTGGCAAGTATCAGATACCAGTGTTTGTGGGCTTGGGTGCTAACAGTTGATACCCATAGATCAAGCTCTGAGATGCTGTTTGGCACTGATCAACATTGACACTTTCCCCGGCCAGTGTGCTCATGCCACGAGGTACATGCTCTGATTTCCACCTCGAGATTTCTGTTAGATTCCTCTGAAGTTATTCCTCACACAAAAGTAGGAATGTTAATTCTCAATGTTCAGTGAAAAGTAATGTGATCAGTTACGCTCCCATTTCCTCCTTGACAGTATAGTCACATTTCTCTTTTCTTAGATAGCTGAGTTATCCAGTGCAGGGACATAATACAAATGCCAAAATCCCTAGTGATTCTCATCTTCATGGTTAAAAATTATTTTTCCATTGTAGTAACCTTACCATGTATTTCAGGAATTAAAAAATGGGAAAAATAAAGTCATGGTTGACACATTATCTTTCTCAGCCAGAAGTACGTAGAATCCTAGACTATTGTCTAAAAATATTTGCCCCACTGTAGATTCCTCCTTCCCAGCCTATTGTATTTTGGTGGTGCTTCCACCTCCTTCTTCCATATTAGTGATGAGAGTGCCATAAATGTCTCACAGAACGCAAACACATAATAAAACCTGTCTCTGTATATCCTTCCTTTCTTACGTTAGAATGTACTTCACAGAATCCCTACAGCACTGAAAGAGGCCCTTCAGCCCAATGAGGCTGCATTGACCTTCTGGTGAGCATCTCACCCAGAACCAGCCCTCCTACCCTACCACATAACCCCACATTTACCATGGCTAATCTACCTAGCCTGCATATCTTTGCATCATGGGAGGAAACCGGAGCGCACAGCAGAAGAATGTGCAAGCTCCACAGAGACAGTCACCCAAGGCTGGAATCAATCCCACGTCCCTGACGCTGTGAGGCAGCAGTGTTAATGACTGAGCAATCGTGCCACACCATTTATTGCCCTTTGCATGCTTCAGCCTACTTTCCAAAGTGTTAGGTGCAATGAACTCAAACTGAGATTAATAACTCACAATATGTGGAATCTACATCATACTATTTTAAGCTATTGTGCATTCTAATCTGAGACATGGTATACTAATATAACATAAACTGTGAAGCTGGATGAACACAGCAGGCCAAGCAGCATCTCAGGAGCACAAAGCTGATGTTTCGGGCCGGGACCCTTCATCAGAGAGGGGGTTGGGGAGAGGATTCTGAAATAAATAGGGAGAGAGGGGGAGGCGGACATAAGATGGATAGAGGAGAAGATAGGTCGAGAGGAGAGTATAGGTGGAGAGGTGGGGAAGGGATAGGTCAGTCCGGGGAGGATGGACAGGTCAAGGAGGCGGGATGAGGATAGTAGCTAGGAAATTGAGGCGTGGCTTGAGGTGGGAGGAGGGGATAGGAGATGTTCTGCAAAGTGGTCCCTCCTCCTCCCACCCACCCTCCTGCAAAAATTCCATCCCCTATTCCCAATTCCTTCGCCTCTACCGCATCTGCTCCCAGGATGAGGCATTCCACTCCTGCACATCCCAGATGTCCATGTTCTTCAAGGACCGCAACGCCCCCCCGCAGTGGTCGAGAATGCCCTTGATCGCGTCTCCCACATTTCCCGCAACACATCCTTCACACCCCGCCCCCGCAAAAACTGCCCTAAGAGGATCCCCCTCGTCCTCACATACCACCCCACCAACCTCCAGATACAACGCATCATCCTCCGACACTTCCACCATCTACAATCCGACCCCACCACCAAGACATTTTTCCATCCCCACCCTTGTCTGCCTTCCGGAGAGACCACTCTCTCCGTGACTCCCTTGTCCGCTCCACCCTGCCCTCCAACCCCACCACACCCGGCACCTTCCCCTGCAACCGCAGGAAGTGCTACACTTGCCCCCACACCTCCTCCCTCACCCCCATCCCAGGTCCCAAGATGACTTTCCATATTAAGCAGATATTCACCTGCACATCTGCCAACGTGGTATACTGTATCCACTGTACCCGGTGTGGCTTCCTCTACATTGGGGAAACAAAGTGGAGGCTTGGGGACGCTTTGCAGAACACCTCCGCTTGGTTCGCAATCAACAACTGCACCTCCCAGTCGCGAACTATTTTAACTCCCCCTCCCATTCCTTAGATGACATGTCCATCATGGGCCTCCTGCAGTGCCATAATGATGCTACCCGAAGGTTGCAGGAACAGCAACTCATATTCTGCTTCGGAATCCTGCAGCCCAATGGTGTCAATGTGGGCTTCACAAGCTTCAAAATCTCTCCTTCCCCTACTGCATCCCAAAACCAGCCCAGCTCGTCCCCGCCTCCCTAACTTGTTCTTCCTCTCACGTATCCCCTCCTCCCACCTCAAGCCGCACCTCCATTTCCTACCTACTAACCTCATCCCGCCTCCTTGACCTGTCCGTCCTTCCCGGACTGACCTATCCCCTCCCATCTCCCCAACTATACTCTCCTCTCCACCTATCTTCTCCTCTATTCATCTTCAGTCTGCCTCCCCCTCTCTCCCTATTTATTTCAGAACCCTCACCCCATTTCCCCTCTCTGATGAAGGGTCTAGGCCCGAAACTTCAGCTTTTGTGCTCCTAAGATGCTGCTTGGCCTGCTGTGTTCATCCAGCTTCACACTTTGTTATCCTGGATTCTCCAGCATCTGCAGTTCCCATTACCTCTGGGTACACTAACATATTGCCTTTTAAGCCTTCGTTCTTTTTTCCATCATTTCTAAAGGGAGTGAACCAGTTTAAAAGAATGTGCCTACATTTCTCTAATTCCTTGTTCACTAGTTTTCCAGCTATGAGTCTGGGAAGCAAAGGCCGTTCAACAAAATCTGCTAGATGGATTCTGTCCTCAATCAAGTTTGCATGAATTGGAATCTGTCCCCGTAGGTGAATTTGAGGCAGAGAGAGCCTGTAAAGTCTGTCAGTTTCCTCCTGTCCCTAACAGATCCCCTCCAACCTTTGTATAATTTTAATGATATCATGCAAAATTTAGGTGGCCAACTTTAAATCAGTTTAGCTGAGGCCCTTACATGGCTGCCAGCCAGCCACAAATTTCAGGCTTGGTTTGATCTTAGGTGGGAAGGAGAAAGCACTTTTCCTACTTGTATAAATGTCCTGTTTGGAGGCACCTTTCCCTGCACCCCACAAGAGCTCTTCTCACTCCCCAAACATGGGAAACTGGCATGGCAGCCATTAGGAGAGAGATGTATTCCTACTAACTACTTAAGTGGTGGGGTTAGGCTTAGGTTAGGTAGATCAGAATCAGGTGCTGTCCAAAAAATTGGACCCATAATGTATTTCCACAACCAGATCATCAGAAAATTAAGAGGAGCAGATCATTATTTATTTTTTTCCCCTTGATCCACAGCATAGTGTGGCTACTAAGATCAGTTGAATACAAAAATTGAATCAATGAGCCTGTTATTCGTTATGGCTGAGTGGAGCCATCTCATCGGATAAGGCCTTTACCTGAGTAACCAGAGAGCCTTACCAACCTGCGGCAGGGTCCAAGTCTTTGTCTATATTCAAACATTCCAAAATAATATTTGATTTTGATTTCTCAAAATATGCACTAGCCACTAAGTGTCAACAGAAAACCGGTGCTGAGCATTTATTAGATTTCAGCTTTTGAGTTAAGAAAGACTTTCACCAAACATGCTGGATGGACATCAAAAATTATTGATGTATTTTAAAAAATCCTTCAGCTTTACTCAATTAGATGAAACTGTTTATGGGGCAAGCTCATCCAGTGAAAAAACCAGCCATGAAGTACTGAATTTAAAAATCTATTATTTATTGGAATAGAATAGCCTGTGAAGATAGAAGCCAACAGCAGGTGGTGCTCAACAATAAATTTATGAGTCTACAAAAATCACAAATAGGTCATGCAGTCATGCACAGGTAGCAGTTTTCTTTCCCTGAAGAAAGAATAGTACTGTAAAATTTGCATTTTTGACAAAAGTACAGATATTATTTTCTAGCACAAGTATTGATTTAACCCAGTTTTGCAACTAACCATTATGTGCACTCAGTTGTTGACTTGCTTGCCAAGTTGGTAAGTTTGTTTGCAAACATTTCATCATCATACAAGGTAACATCATCAAGCATGCCTTTGGTGAAGCGTCGGTGTTCTGTTCCTCTTGTTACTTATGTGTTTGCTGAGGCAAGTGGCATTACTTCCAGATTTGTTTCCTCGTGGTTGGGACGTAGAGTCCAGCTCTACATGTTAGTTAATAGATTCCGGTTTGAGTGCCAGGTCTCCAGGAATTGCTGCGCGTGACTTTGGTTGGCTTGTCCTAGGATGGCTATATTGTCCCTGTTGAACTGGTGTCTCACTTTGTCCAAATGTATTGAAATGAGTGATAGTTTGGTCATGTCTTTTGGTAGCTGATTGGTGTTCGTGAATCCTAATGGCTAGTTTCCTTCCAGTTTGTCCCATGTAATGTTTTTGGCAATCTTTGCATGGTATCTTGTAAATAACATTGGTCCTGTTAGTTGTGGTTGTCGGATCCTTCATTCTCATCAGTAGCTGTCATAGTGTGGCTGTCAGTTTGTGGGCTACCATGATTTCTAGGGGGCCGAGTAATACGGTGGTCATCTCAGATATGTCCTTAATGTATGGTAGGGTGACTAGTGTCTTTCAGTTGAAAGAAGAACTGAACTTTGTATTGCATATAGTACTAAATAATGAAAACAAGTTAAAGTAGTGGAATGTGCTAAGCAGCGGAAAATGAAACTAGACCTTGCAAACAGAAACTATCCACCCAGCTCAGTCATCCTGGAAGTGCCTAGCTATAATGTTTTCTCTGGTCTGTCAAGCTCTCTGGAACATTGCCCTGTCTTGCTCTTTGTCACTGCTCCTGGTACATCTCAGGATCGTCACCAAAATCTTACGCCTAAGAGAATTCCTCTTGCCCTTGCATCTCCCCCTCTTTCTCCAGCACATTCTTTGGAAATTCAGGTTGTGGAGGCCACATCACTCTAACACGTAACATCCTGTCGACTGTACTGCATGGCGCTCTCTACCTGAACCAGGGGCTGGAATCTCACTGTCAGCCTAGTCCATAATTGCTTGACAAGAGCAAGGCCAGTATAGCATCTTTGCTCTGTAGCAGTTTGAGGATTTTTCAGAGGAGTTATGAACCAACTTTAGAGGGATCCCCTTCTCTCCTACCAAATGTCCTCATATACATCTGCAGTCTTACAAAGACATGGTTGCCATGTACATTCAATATATACAGCAGAACTACAAAACTGGTTGCAAAAGTTGTCAGCAAAGTGTAATTTAAGGGAGTGGAATTTTCTGTTCACAACATGCTGATTGGTGAGAGGGTGCTTTCAAAGCTATGCGGATAAAATTAATTGCACATTGCAACTGCAGAAAACCAACAATGGAAGAGAATTCTGATGTTTTCGCTGGTTAACTGGTAGCTTGAAAGGGGAAGGAGAAGAACTGGAAGGTTCTGACAAATATTGAATTCGTGACATTACAGATGCATTTCCAAATGGAGGACATCAAAATGCTGCAGAGGTCCCAGCTATACCCTGAAAAGAACAGCTGTATCTTTGAGGGCTACCAGGTAAGATGGCTACTGTTTCCTCACAAGAGTGGTTTCTCAATCATCATTTGGCATAGCGTGACAGAATGGATGTTGGGAAGATGTTTCCATTATCAGGGGAGACTAGGACCCAAGGAAACAGCTTCAGAGTAAAGGGAAGACCCTTGAGACCAGAGATGATGAGAAACTTGTTCAGCCAGGACGTGGGGAATCTATGCAATTCATTGCCACGGAAGGCTATGGAGGACAGGTTATTGAGTATATTTAAGACTGAGATAAATAGGCTCTTGGTTGTCAAGGGGATCAAAGGCTATGGGGAGAAAGCAGGAGAATGGGGTTGAGAAATTCATCAGATATGATTGAATGGCAGAGCTGGCCTGATGGACCAAATGGCCCAATTCTTGCTCCTATGTCTTATGGTCTAATTCGTGGTAATTTATCCTCACCCATGCAATTTGGCCTACAAAGTTTCCATGCTGCTTTAGCATTTGGCAGCTTCTGGGAGAACATCCTTCAACTCACCACAGCAAAAACCCCTGTCTATCTTTGTGTCCTAGTAGAGTTTCTGATATGGTAGAGGATTTGGTAGCTGTAATGTATTGGCTTGCAATTCTTGTGACTGTGTGCCATGGCTAATTAGGAAGAGGCTGTGATTGCAAGTGCCTTATTGCATTGTTTTGTTGCTCTTAGAGACTACGAGGGGCGGTGGACACAATTTACACCTTAAGATTTCTTCCTAAGTACATTTGAGAGGGGATGGCATACTGGTAATGCCACTGGACTAGCAACCTACAACCTCAGACAAATTCTTTAAATTATTGGTTCAAATCCCATCATGGAAGCTGCTGGAACTTAAATTAATAAATCTAGAATATAAAGTTGGTATATCAATTGTTTTAAAGATTTACTAACATTCCTTTAGGGGAGGAAAACTGCCATCCTTACCCAATCAGGACTACAATAGACACTGTACCTACAGTAATGTAGTTGACTCTTAACTGCCATCTGAAAGGGCAGTACAAGACATAATGATGGGCAGCAAATGATGGCTTTGTCAGCACGACCATATCCAAGGAAACAATATTTTAAAATATCAGAAATGGATGCTCTGAAGAACACTGATTTCCAGATTAACTGTGAATTGCAGACAGATGTACAGCATTCTTTAATTAGTACGTCATGACGATTGCAATAGCACCACTGCAAGTAAGGCAGCATAGTCTAAATATCTTTAAAAGGGTTAGGTATCTAACTTTTATGAGCATTAATGTGTTGATCTCAATCTGTGACATCCACATAACAGTTAAGGGCCTTGCTACGCAAAAATGTGGAACATTTGAATTCAGCACTGAGTTGAAATGGCCCTGCTAAGTTTGAATTTTTCTCATTTACACGTCACACCACATTCACTTCTCCTTATTGGCAGAAGTGGGATCAGTGAGAAATGGCAGAATGTCTGGCTCCAGGTCCTGCCACAATCTGAAATGCCCACAGAGTTTCCACAACTCCACAAAAATCTGGGCTACTGTCTATGTATTTAGTTGGAGACACCAAACATGACATCCTTGCATAGCCTAGGTGTTGTAATTCTGTTGCATATGGAGTCTATTCTTTCTTGAAAGATGGAGAAGTGAGAAATCTGGAAATAAATTAATCAGTAATGTTTAAAGTGTCATCCACAATTCACAGGGAGCAGTCTTATTTCTGAATTAGAAGATTCAGACCCAGTTAAGAACACAGGCAAACAATCTGGACCAATGTTTCAATGTGACACTGTGCAAAGTGACATCTTGGTTTTTTTTTCATAGACCATGGGTTTCCAGGTCTGTCACAATGGACCGCACATCAACTTGCAACTTTATACCAATGACAAACTTTGTTGCCCCCTTGTAAAGGCTGAGTCAGTTTTCACAGATGGACAGTGCTGCATCAGTCTGCTTAATCTGTCCATTGCTTTGTGATTAAACAAGTTTATTTAAATTCAAGCTCACTGCTCTGAATGCAATTTCATGAAGTAGATCACCCTTCAACTTATACTGTATAGATCACAACAGGATGAAATTAGGCCAATTATACAATAGACGAGTGATCCACTTCTCCAGATTTAACATTCAAACAGTGAAGATGAATATGTATCAGAGATAATGGGAACTGCAGATGCTGGAGATTCCAAGATAATAAAATGTGAGGCTGGATGAACACAGCAGGCCAAGCAGCATCTCAGGAGCACAAAAGCTGACGTTTCGGGCCTAGACTCTTCATCAGAGCTGATGAAGAGTCTAGGCCCGAAACGTCAGCTTTTGTGCTCCTGAGATGCTGCTTGGCCTGCTGTGTTCATCCAGCCTCACATTTTATTATCTTAAGATGAATATGTACCCTGCTAATTAGAGTGAGTTTAATTTGGCAATGACACTAAAAAATTGCAATAAAAATGTCACTAAAAGTTGCTACAAAGATGTCACTTAAAACTGCTACAAATATTATGAAACAACTATATATTTTACTGGACATTTTGTTTAATAAAACCAAAGCCCAGTACTTTATTAAATAGTTTGGAAAGATACAATTTAAGTGTTTATTAAACATTTGATTTTGCTGTGTTTCTGAAATGAATCTGTTATTTTTAGCATATAATTAAATAGGTCTCCACTGTGCTTTCTAAGTGCTTATGTAACTAATATCTTTTGGTCTGCTGCATCAGAAAGGAAGGATGTAATGACCTTGTACTGTAATGTGCTTTGAAGGTTGCTCTAAAAAAACTCAGAAGTCTGTCAAGGCCTGAACCACCAATCCCAATTAGCTTCTTCCTTGCTTGCTAACTGAATTTTTTTAAAGATTTTTTCAATAATTGTAAACTTAAGCAATAGTAGAGCAATATATATTACAAAAGAGAATAATGATAGTTTCAATCATCTTTGATTATGTGCAAAAATACACAGAAAAATACATTATTGAAGTAGCTGGTGAATAAAATGCTTTTATTTATGACTTCTAAACTACACTGACCTAAAGATTTTGAGTTGAAGTGAATGCTTTATGCCGATGTTCAAGTTGCACAATGAAAACTAAATTAAATTTATTCCTGGTTTCAACATGAATCTGAAAAAGACTTGCAACAAACGTATCCTCCTTAAAGCCTGATTTAGTGAGTGTGCCAAGTTTACATTTAAGCTGCTTCTGAGCTTACAAGTTCCATCTATTGTCACTTTCAGCCCTCTTCCAATTAACCCACTCTCATGATCAGTTGCTCACCCATTCCTGTTCACTTCTCCTCCTTCTCATCATCCACCTCCACATATAGCAATTGCCGATCATCTTGACTGTTGGTTCTCTCAAACTCACCAATTTATTCACCACTTCATAAAGTGATTCACCACTTTACCCTCACCGATTGCTTCCCTCCTACTTCTCATTCTGAGACCTGTCTATGTGCCTTTGCAGGCAAAGTATTTGCCCAACAGTCAAATAAGCCACACCAATGCGTTGTCTTAGAAGTTACTATATAACCACTGCAGATCATCACTTTACTAGTAGCTGTTAAAGCAGGCTTGAACTAAAACTTCATTTTACTCATGTTGCCTAAGTGCAGCTCTAATAAGCTTGATACGATTCAGGACAAAGCACCCACTTTATTAGCACCACATCTAAACATTCAGTTACTCCACCACAGTTGCTCAGTAGTAACAGGGCATACCAAATACAAGATACACAGCAGAAATTCACCAAAGATCCTTGGATAGCAGCATGCAAACCCACGGCCAAAGGACAAGGGCGGCACATACATGAGAACACCAGCACTTGATAGGTCCCCTCCGTTACTTGGAAATATAATGTGTGTTTGGGTCAAAATCCTAGAGTTCAAGAAGGCAGCTCATGACCATCTTCTGAAGGGCAGTTAGGGGTGGGCAACAAATGTTGGCCTAGCCAGCAAAGCCCACATCCCAAGAATGAATAAAAAGAAATGAGAAAAGTCGGACATCCAGGCAGTCGGATTCTCCACCATCGCTGGCCTCCTGCAGGTATAGGCCATAAAGACTGCACTCGCATTTGTTTGAGAGAACAAATATATATGGAAGTTTAGTGAAAATTATGGGAACTTCAGGTTACTGAGAATGAAATTCACCTGTCCCAATTTCTGGGCTGGTGGCCACTATTTAGCTATTATTTGTGGTGTCTCCATATCTGTCCAGATCCAGGTGGGAGAAAAGAATTACACCACTCTTCTCAGTGTACTTGCATAAAATATATTCATGCACTTAAAGTAAATTTACTATAATTGAGAACTTTTTTTCTTTCTAATAATCTGCTAGTGCTAATATGCCTTAACTTATTGGTGAAGTGAGTCACCCATTCTCAAATGCTGCACTGCCATTTCTGTTTACAAATAATTTCAATGTAATATTTCATTACAAGAACATATACCTAAGATATGAAATATAGGATTTAACATAAATAACTGCAGTCCTGAATTTGATGTCAGGATCAAATAAATTTGAAAAATAAAGTCAATGTAAGCCACTTCGGGATTAACCAGTAGTAGTTGGAGGGGTGATAGCCTAGTGATATTATTGCAGGACTGTAACTCCATGGACCCAGTTGATGACCTGGGTTCAAATCCTGCCATGGTAGAATCCAAATTCAGTAAAAATCTGAATTTAAGAGTCTAACAATGACCATGAATTATCATAAAAAACCCATCTGGTTCACTAATCCTTTCAAGGAAGGAAACTGCTATCTTTGCCTGATCCGGTCTACATGTGACTCCTGACCCACAGCAATGTAGTTGATTCTTAACTGCTCTGTAGACAACTACAGATGAGCAATAAATGCTAGCCTAGCCAGTGACATCCTCATCCTATGACTGAATTGAAAAAAGAACTTTCACATGTCTGGAGATACCAAATAACAGAAAATGAAGGAACACAAAGATCAAGTACCAGGTGAAGTCATTGTCAGGAAACAAGTCTACATGATTGTGGAGATATTTAGCTTAACGATGCTGCCTTTTATCATAGTCAAGAAGGCAACAGTGTTTTCTTGGAATGCTGATAATGGGCTCAGGATACCTAATGATGAGATTCTAAAGAACAACCTGATCAGGAAACTGATTGCACTCATAGGAGTTTGTTGAAATTAAAGTCTGAGGAATGCAGTATTATCACACAAGAATAAATTTTATAAGCCTTTGCAAAGAACTTTGATCGCCAATTTTAAATTGCCCAACCATTACTAACCACAAGATGCCACTATTACTAGAAAGATTTTGAAGTAAAATTTTGAATCTTTATTCTGCATTTCACACTGAATGAGGCAGTGAATTTTTAATTCCGATTTTGTGCAGTATTGCACACCCAATGTGAATTCTACTTTTTAAAAAAATACGCAGTTTGGAGCATTACAGCTTGATTATAATGCAAGAACAACACTTCATAATTTTTTCCTTGGTATTATTGTTAGCTTTAGGCAAAAGCAGCAAAGAAAATGGGCGGAAGCTTCCA
Organism: Stegostoma tigrinum; assembly: GCF_030684315.1. Classification (NCBI taxonomy): domain Eukaryota; kingdom Metazoa; phylum Chordata; class Chondrichthyes; order Orectolobiformes; family Stegostomatidae; genus Stegostoma; species Stegostoma tigrinum. The sequence continues at coordinate 54,458,727 of NC_081359.1, read as the reverse complement.
GGCACAGAGATGGTAGACATGAAGTCAGGATAGAAACCAGATTTCCACCAATTCCCTACCTCCATCAGAATTAAATTCTGGAATGACCAGGTTTGACCTTTCCACCTGCCACATCTGACACCCTTCAATAGGAAATAAATGGCAATTTAAATGCCTTTTCCCATCTGGGCTACAACTACATGTTTTTGGTAGAATCCCTGCAATTTGGCAACAGGCAATGCAGCCCAACAAGTCCACACTGACCCTCTGAAGAACATCCCACTCAGTCTCATTCACCTACCTCTACCCCTGCATTACCCATGGCTAATGCACATAACCTAAACATTACTGAACACTTTGGGTAATTGAGCATGGCCAATCCATCTAACTTGCACGTTTTTGGACTGTGGGAGGAAACAAGAGCACTCAGAAGAAACCCACACAGACACAGGGAGAACGGGCAAACTCCGCACAGACAGCTGCCCAAGGGTAGAATCAAACCCGGATCCCCAATACTATCATGCAGCAGTGCCAACCACTGAACCAAAGTGCCACCCTTCAGCTCCAGTGGGGGAAGAAATGCAGTCTGTTTGTTCTCTTGATGGAAGTGTCAGGAATGGATGGGATTGGTGTCCCTCAATCAGCATTTATCCTAATCTGTGCATGATCGAGGGTCTGGATATGAGGCAGAGGTGTGACCGTCCTCATGCTCTTGGATCATTCCTGTGAAATGTTGTAGCAACAGTAGCACTGACATTGTCCGTGGTGCTGCAAAGGGTTGTATCTGCCAATCTGAACGGCTGGCATCTTTGCCTAGGCTTCCTCAGTTAAGAGCCTAATTATACTAGAAAGTATCAGCTACCAATCAGGTGCCATTGCAGGAAGATCTGGGATGTCACTTCGTAATAAGGTACAAGTTTCTCTCCACTTATCTCTCCCATGGGAAGGACTGCCAAATTGAAAAGAAGCCTGTTATTGCCACCAAGAAAATATTCATAAAGATACATACAATCATACAAATTAGGACCAGGTGCAGAAGTAAGCCATGTAACCACTCAGCTTGCTCTAATAAGTGATAATATCATGGTTGATCAGATTGTTGTCTCAGCTCTACCTTCTGAGTCATCCTATACCCTTTGATTCTTCTTGTCACAGGAATTCATCTAACTCAGCCATAAAATATTCAAGGTCCACAAGTGGGGAAGACAGTTTCACAGACCAAAGTCCACCTGTGTCCCCTAGTTCTAGTATCATTCACATGGGAATATATTTTCTCAACATATATCCCCTGTCTTGATCCCTTCAGGATTGTACCTCCCATTCTTCTAGATTCATAAGATATCTCCTTCATTTCAGAAATAAGTTGAGTGAATCTTCTCTGAACTATTCCTCATGATATTATATCTTTTCTCAAATTAGGAAACCAAAATTGCATGCAATATTTCAAACATGATTTACCAGTGCCCAATATAGTTGTAGAAAAACTTCCTACTTTTATCTTCTAATTCTCTTGCAACAAATGGCAACATTTTATTTGCCTTCCTAATCACTTGCTGTGCCTATATTTTAATTTGTCTAAGGAAGTGAGCAATGGAAGCCCTACAGCCTGGATGCAGTGCAAAAATTATTTGATGGTCTAACCTCGTCAAGAAAAGTGAATGCATATGCTAAATTTGTTCCATTTTATGATATAAACTGTCTCTTTCACCCTACCTACTAAATGTACTACAATGGGTAATTTTGCCTAGTATATTCACTTTTGGCCTGCTTAAAGGAAAGCTATGCATGCCTTCAAGAGAGATTATAACAGAGATTCACCACGTGAATCCTGGGATGAAGTGGTTTGTCTTATGAGAAAGGACTGAATAGCCTAAATTTATATTCGCTGAAGTTCAGGAAGATGAAAAGTGGTCTTGTTGAAAGCTATATAATTTTTCTGACAAGTTAAATGCAGTCAGGATCTTTCTTACACCTCAGGATTCAAAGTGATCACAGTCTCAGAATAAGGGATTGGCCACTTAGGACTGAGATGAACAGAAATTTCTTTATTTGGGATACATGAACCATTTGAAATTCTTTTCACCACAGAACTGTGGATGCTCAGCCATTGAGTATGTTCAATAAAGTACATCAACAGATTTTGGACACAAATGGAATGAAAAGAAATGATGAGAGGACACAAAGATGTTGCTGAGTTTGAAGATGTGTGCTCCAGTCGTATCAGATAGTAATCATATCACTGCCTAATAACATCCATAAGCATCACTTCCTATAAATGTTCACAACTCCTCATTTCTGCATCCATGACTAGCACTAACCTCAGCACTTATGCAATGTAATACATCTGTTTCATAGTCAGCCTCACGAAATGTATAGCATCCATTGGGTGAATATGCAACTTTATTCACTTAAAATATATTTCTTCTTTACTTGTAAGGAAAGAGGACACAAAATGCTTTGTGAAAGGTAATTTTCTATGTTACAGAAGTCGTTTAAAAGTATTTAAGAGTCAACATATTGTTACAAAGTTTACTTTGATAGCAGTGGACTGGCCCCAATTTTATCGATGACATTATCTCCATCTACCATGCAAGTACAGGATCTGCATGACGATCGATACATTTGAAGGGGGAGCTACACCTTAGGATGCTGTATTTATATAGTTTGTGGAGTAAAAGTGCAAAAAAGGCAGTGGTTCCTGGATTTTGTTTTCAAACTGTCAATCTGTTGCCAGTGAAGTTGTTGAGCAAACACACCATTAGCTTCACAGTTAATTTTACAGTAAACTCTAGTCAATTATGTTCCAGCAAGAAACATAATCTGTCTCATCATATCTACAACTGTTAATAGATTTATTTTAGCTCGTGTTTTTGGATAGATGACAGGTAACATAAGGATACACATGCAATATCCCAGTCATGGCGTTGAAGTGCTTCATATCCTCATTCAATTGTTGGGCAAAATTATTTTGACTCTGTATGCAGAACTCTAATATTACAAAACCGCTATGGTGGAAAAGCATCCTTCAAACCATTCAGTGTGTGACTCAAACTTTGAACAGCAGTGTAAGTCTTGTGTCAAGGACAGTTTTATGGATCAGTTGTAGATCAAGTTTTAAAAATAAACTATGGTAGAGATTATAACTTGCAGAAGATTAAAAATAGGATAGGTTTTTTTTTTAAAAACACGTAGTTTTGTAAAAGCGTTAGTGAATTACAGCTGCAATGATGAAATTATTAAAAACTAAACTGGCTGTAAATTTCATACCTTCCAAAACAGTATTCTATAATGCTAATGAGAAATGCAAGTTCACCAAGCAGGTTGTTAGACATAGATTTGAGTTATCTCCACCTGTTCACATGCCTTAACAATTTATAAGCTGACAAACATACTAAGTGAAAAACATACATTCAGTGGTTTTCTAAAAACATGATGATGAATCACAGTCAGCATGAGCAGTAAATGAAAGGATTCATCTCATGGCATCCTTGATAAGCATGTCAAAGTGGAACTGAAGAATAATTAGAATAATTCAACAAATTTGTCAGTAAGCATAACAAAAGTAATAATAGAAAGAAATAAATGCCACAAAATATATGCACGTTCTACTGATATTTCCACTTACCTTCACTGATTTTGACATTTGGTTAGGTTTAGTTTCAAACATATGAATTAAAACCAACATTTAAAAAGTACACACAAAACAATGTATACTGAGAAGTTACCTGATATCATCATCTTCACCGAGGATATGTTTTGGAAGGGGAGAATATCTTCCTGATGTAATCTGTGGAAGCGAGGATTTGTAATCCAGCATATCATTATTCCCAGTGGAGGGAAGGATGTGATTCTCTATTGGAGGAGAATAAGCTAAGAAAAAATACAAAAAAAATTGTTTTTAAAATAATAAAGGGGGTTTCTGCATTATATACTCTAGTTGGTAATAATAAAATGAAAGTTAAAAAATCTTGAACGGTATATTTGGCAGGCAGTTTGGCAAAACTTGAAGCTAAACATTAACAATCAATACAATGTATCAACAAGTTTAATAAAATACTGAAACAAACAGACAAAGAACCAGTACATTTTTAACTTTTCCTCATATATAACTTCAACCATCTTCATTTGAGTGTTTCTAATAATACTACACCAGACTGTGCTCCAGAAACCTTTCAAATACATTGCTTTACAAACTACTCATCTGATTGGTGTAAAAGTTCTTCTATATTTAAATGTGCAAATATTAATAGTGGAGAAAATAGCTTGGAGGGGCATCCTGTATAAGACAATGGTTCTGGCAGAGTTAAAGTTAGTGGTCACATTAAAGTCCAATCAATCTGATGATATATAATTCTTGAAATGAGAATTAGGAGTCCAGCTTGAGGTCCCAATTAGATTAGATGCATCATTCCTGTCTCCTGATGGCATGTAACATGTAACCATTATTATCATGCAATAAACTGACGAACTTATCAAACAAACTGACCAATTGTGCTCCCATTGCCAGGGTGGCATGGTGGTTCAGTGGTTAGCACTGCTGCCTCACAGTTCCAGGGACCCACATTCAATTCCAGTTTGGGGTGACTGTGTGGAGTTTGTGTCTTCTCCATGTGTCTGTGTGGGTGTTCTCTGGGTGTTCTGGTTTCCTCCCACAGTCCAAAGACATGCAGATTAGGAGGATTGTCCATGCTTAAATGGCCCATAGTGTCCAGGGAATGTGTAGATTAGATGGATTAACCATGGAAATGCAGTGTTACAGGAATAGGATAGTGGGGTGAGTCTGGGTGGAATGCTCTCTGAAGAGTAGTAGATTTGTTGGGCTGAATGGCTGTTTCAACACTGCAGGGATTCTATAAAAAAAAAACCATCTCCTTGTATAGTAATTTCAGAACTAATGTGTGAGTTGTGAAACCAATAATGTCCTAATGGTTGGGGTACAGTGCTGCCACTAATGTTCTTCTATACCAGATCTAACTGTCTGTTTGGTTATCAGTGGTAGAAGATAAACACAACTGAAGTTTAACAAGTGGGCCTACTTGCCTTAATAATATAATACAGTTTATTGCATGATAATAACAGTTACATGTTACAGAAATAATGAGAACTGCAGATGCTGGAGAATCCAGGGTAACAAAGTGTGGAGCTGGATGAACACAGCAGGCCAAGCAGCATCTTAGGAGCACAAAAGCTGACACCTAACCTGAAGAAGTTACCCTCCACCCTCCGGACCAACCTCAGGGGTCTCTCTCCCGCTGCAACTCCCTTGTTCTCTCCAACTATATTCTCCTCTATCCATCTTCGGTCTGCCTCCCCCTTTCTCCCCAGTTACATGTTACGTTGGCTTGTTAGATACAATTATAAAGGCCTTTGGGAGCCAGGGATGACACATCTGATCTAATTGGAATCTCAAGGCAGGCTCCTAACTCTCATTTCAAGAATTATATATCATCAGATTGATCGGAACTACTGTCTTATACCGAATCACCCTCCAAGCATTGTTAACATTTACATGTTTAGATATACAAGAACTTTTACATTTACCATAATCCCATCTGTCACCAAGACTCTGATTTCACAAATTCACACTGGGTGGAGTTTCATAATTCTTCCAGAATGGTTTGATTCTAGTCTTCAGGTTCATTGGTGGCCATTACCATCATGACAATCTTCACTGGGATTCCCCACATCAAGCACTACTGAATGATTATTTTACAATTAGACAACTTCCCACAGTTCCAGTGTACAATATTCTTAGTTGTACATATTATTAATTTCTAATTGACTTTGAACTAAAATCACAGGCCAGTTAAGTCTCAAGCTATTTGTTAAGGATCAGGAGTTGCATGTATACCAATCTAGGTAAGGATGATGAATTTCCTTCCCTAAAGGATAATAGTGAACCAGGTTGGCTTTTTATGACAATGATTTCACAATTACCATTAGACCAGCCTTTAACACCAGATTGTTCTGAATTAAAATTTAATCATCTGCCATGAAGATCCCCAGAACATTAGTCTATGATTCTGGGTTACTAGTCCAGTAGCATAACCACTACATCACCATACATCCAATGGCTGACTCTTGGACAACCATTCCTATTTAGACCCTTATTCATACTCATTGCCCTTGGAACAAGTGTAGAAACTGTCATGCGCAGTGATAAAAAAACAATGACAAGAATGAATAAAAAGAATAAATCTAAAAGTTAACCATCAACTTGAATTTACAAGTGTCAGGGGATAAAACTAATGGCTTTGCATCTCAAGGCACATCGCATTCATAACAAAACAGATGAATGCAGAACAAAATACAAGTTAGTACGTGTGATCTAGTAGCCATTACAGAGACATGGCTGCAGAATATCAAGGAATTGGACTTAAACTTGATGGGCATATGACATTTAGGGATGATAGCAAACTAGAGAAAGGTGAAGGAGTGACTCTGTAAGTTAATGATGGCATTAGCATGGTGGAGAAGGATGGCAAAATTTTAGGGAACCAAAATGTGGGAACAATTTAGGTAGAAATGAGAACTGGAAAAGGCAAAAAAGTCATTTGTGGAAGGACCTTTAGAAGTAACCATATAATAGCATGCAGCATAAAGAAAGAAATAATGAGAGCTTGTTAGAAACATACAGTTATAATCATTGAAGATTTTAATCCATTTAAAGACTGAAAAATTCAGTAATGCACTTTGGAGCTCATCATACCTTACACTGTCATGCCACTATCCAGTTACTTTGAGTGCAGGGGCTAGGTACCCATCTCTTGCATCAGACCAGGGTGCATCTTAGGGCCCATAGTTTGTCATAGCATCTCTGCCTTGCCTTTATGCAGACAGATATCCTGAAAATTTTTCATATCTGGCAGCAATGAACAGTCATGAAGGACAAAGTTCAGTCCAAGGTCTAGTCCTTCATCAGTCATGTAAAGTGCTGGAGTATACTGAGTAAATGGATAGGCAGAATAGAAAGGAGGAAGAATTAGGAGTCTGGTAGGTTGCTGTGGGTGAGAGCCGTTGAGGAAATACGCTGCATGCAACATAGACAGTGATACAGCATGACCCTTAGTGGAAAGTGCGGGATGGCAGACTTACAATTAATGGGAGGTAGTAGAGAGCGCTGATAGTAACATTTCTTGCAGTGTGCATAAGGTCATCAATCTTCTTCCAGTAATGCTGCAAATTCCTCTAGACCATGCTCACTGTACTGACTTGGGTGGCTACTTCAGACCAGGGTGGCAACATTTGACTTAGTGCACAACTGGAGTTTAAGTATAGCACCCATAGGTGCACGTCGGAAAAGTGCCAGCATCAGCAGGCATTTCACGGCTGCTGAGTGCAAGATAGTGCAAGAACAGTGTGATAGAGACATCATGCATACTTTAATGAGGTAAGCAATGGAGAGTTATGTGACATAGCACACTAGATCTCACAGATTTAAAAATCATCTACGAAACACCCTGAAATTGCCGCTTAACAGATTTTTGTTGAGTTCAACCTTCTGTAACGGGCAAGTACTTCTAGTGTTTTTACCTTGTAGTTGCCCGCACAGTTTCTTTCACCTCTTACTAGCTTAGAGGCGAATGTTTTAGCCCAGAATATTGCTTATGCTCTGCATGCCTTCCATGACTTCTGCTGTCTGTTTCTCTGTGAAAGTATAGAAGAATTTAAAATATGACAGATTTTGATAGAGGGTACTGACAGAACAAGAGAGTGGTAAGAACGTAATAGAAGATCGTCAAGATTTCCAAAGGAATGCAGAAGCAATATCTATTCCAAAGAGTGGTGAGAATGTGGAGTTTGCTAACATAGAAATAGCTTGAAATGAGTTGTACTAGATTCATTTATGGGGAAATCAGCCAAGCATATGAGGAAGAAAGTGATAGATTCACAATGGCAGAATTAGAGAGGAAAGATGGGAAAGCGTTTCATTGAAGTATAAACATAGGTTGGTTGGCCGAATTGTCTGTCTCTTTGTTGCATGGTCTACGCAAAGTCCTTGTAGTTTGGGCTTTTAAGGCTAAAATTAGTCTTAGTGCTGGAGGCTGTAGAGACCAAATGAGTAATATACATGTCAGAATGGACTTACTCATGGCTGAAAAGTGATTTTGAAAATCTTTTTAGCTCTTTGTTCACATAATTTTGAGAATATAAATCAAATAACATGAAAGTAACATTTTTGCAGGATGTCTCTTTTCAGAAAGGATTTTTCTGATACAGACAGAAGATGCAGAAGGGCAACTATGCAAAGTTTAAGGCTTTGTTTATGACCTAAATATTGCTTCTAGGATGTGATATTTTTCAGAGGTCTGCTTTAATGAAAATATCTTATGTTCAAGAAAAACAGATCCTGCAATGTTTTATTGGTATCACATTAGACTTGAGAAATGAGATTCCTAATGAGATAAGAGTACAATTGAAAATTGGAGGTTAGGCGATAGCATTGTTTTACCATAGGAGGGCCTAAATCTGAACCATGCAGGAACAAGTATTCTGACAAATCAAATAACTAGGGCAGTAAAGAGGGCTTTAAACTAAATAGGGGTGGGAATGGATCAAATAATGGGAGATATGGTAAAATGAGACAACAATATAATAGGCCAGGGCCACAATTTGGGTAATGATTACTGGAGTGTGACAGGAAGAACAAAACATTTTGGAATGACAGAAGGCTAGAAAAGTCTTGGGTTATTTCTGTTAATTAAGGATGACATTATACTAATACGCAGAGATTACCTTAACTTGAAAGATCAAGGCATAAATTTAGTGTGGATAAAGATGAGAAACAGTAAAAGCAAGAGGCAGTTACATTCTGAGGCAAAGCTTGCAAGAAGAAACAAAATTGACATGCAAGAAATATGCTACAATAATCACGAATGACGTTAAACTACATGTAGATTAGAACAAGCCGACTGGCACAAAGTAGCCTAGAAAATTAGTTCATAGAGTGGTTTAGAACAATTTCATAGATTGGTTTATCTAGAGTTAAGTAGGAAACGGATTATCCTAGACATGGTAATGTACAATAAGAGACAATTCATCATAAAAGGTGGTCGTTCTCATTGTCATTATAATATAATAGTTTCATATTCAATTGGAAAGGGAAAAGTGTAGCACTTTAATTTTTTATATGAAGGCAATCTGCGAGGATATTGTTATGAAGATGTTTACAGTAATCATGAATTTGAGGGCAGGAAGCTAGAATTTGTAAATCAAAAGGGAGAAGATTGCATGCTTCCTTTAAAAGATGAAGTGCTTTTCTAAGCTTGGAGATTTATACAGAAGAAAAATGTGCATGTATGTAGATGAATATGTACAGCCAATTCTGAAACTGAAACATGTATCAATTGGCTGTGTGATTGGAAACCTTAGGCTTGTCTAGATGCTTTGGCAAGTAGCTAGAATCAGCCAAATAATTTAAACTGATCACTTAGCAATTCAAAGCCATTTGACTTTAAATCTGATGATTTTGACAACCTCAGACCAATGCTACTGTAAGAAAATTGGTACATAATCGAAGGTATAAAGGAGAGGGATTTTGAAAATCAGGTTGAGATGGTCACCATCATCTGAGAAATAGCATCTAGCTCTCACAAGAAATTGCTAAGCTCTCTGAAAAAGCACTATCTACCCATAACAGGTACCACAGCACTTCTAGCTAAGAGTCCTCACAGGAGGCTTCACAGAGAAAACATCCTTGACAGCCAAATCAGGAGAAGAAAGGCATTTAATGACATCAGAACAGTAGAAGAAAGGCATGTAGATTTTGAGATACTAAGATGTACTAATTTGTTAGTAATTCTGTTAATTTGTTCAATATTAAGGTTAAATAAATAAATTGTTACTTGTTAGGGATTTTCTTTCATTAAACCCCCCTTCTCCATAACAAAATGCAGAGCTGGCTAAGGTGAACTGGGAAGCTAGACAAAAAAATTACAACAGTAGTGTTGCAGTGGCAGACTTTAAGGAGTTATTTAATAACTCTCAGCAAAGCTTTATCTCAATGTAAACAAAAGGTTCTTTAGGAAGAATATGCCATCCGTGGCTAAACAAAGAAGGTAAGGACAGAATTAAATTGAAACAAACACTAAAAACCTGCAAAGATTTGTGGTAAGTTGGAGGACTGGGTAGTCCTAAAGAGCCTTAATTGCTAAAATAAAAGGAAGAACACAGTGTAAGATAGAAAGCTAATTAATCATACAATAGCAAGAGTTTCCACAAGATTTTTTTATTAATTTGCAGATTGGGCAGACTACCCATCTCCAATTGCCTTCAAGAAAGTTATGGTGAGCTACATTCTTGAACCACTGCAGTCGACTTGAAGAGTAAAAGAGGAACTGAAGCACTGAAGCTAATGTTGTTTCTTTAGGGAGTCTAGATAATTGATAATGAGAAGCAAAGAAATGGTGGAGGCTTTGAACAGGTATTATGTAATGATCTGTATGTGAGAAGCACTTTAGAAAACTTGTCAAAAGATAATTGGAAATCAAGAGGCGATACGAGGGAGCGAACATCAGCAGGGAAATTGATCTCAGAAAACTGTTGGATATAAACACTGACAATTCCCAGGAATGGATGACTTGCATCCTACAGTCTAGAAAGAAATGACACAGAGAGTACACAAATTTGTTTTAATCTTACATTCTGGAGAGGTTTCAGCATATTGGAAAATAGTAATTATAACACTTTTACTCAATAAAGGAGGGCTAAAGCAGGAAACTATATGTCACAATACCTAACATCTGTCATAAGCAAACTGCTAGAATTATTAAAGAGATAATGGGAACTGCAGATGCTGGAGACTCCAAGATAATAAAATGTGAGGCTGGATGAACACAGCAGGCCAAGCAGCATCTCAGGAGCACAAAAGCTGACGTTTCGGGCCTAGACCCTTCATCAGAGAGGGGGATGGGGGGAGGGAACTGGAATAAATAGGGAGAGAGGGGGAGGCGGACCGAAGATCTTCGGTCCGCCTCCCCCTCTCTCCCTATTTATTCCAGTTCCCTCCCCCCATCCCCTTCTCTGATGAAGGGTCTAGGCCCGAAACGTCAGCTTTTGTGCTCCTGAGATGCTGCTTGGCCTGCTGTGTTCATCCAGCCTCACATTTTATTATGCTAGAATTATTAAGGTGGCTGTTAGAAGCTTAGAAAAACACTGATTCAACAGGGCCAATTTGGCTTTGGGAAAGGGAAATTGTGTTTAATTAATTATTATAGTTTATTAAAAGCTTTTGATAAAGTCACATCCACAGTAGTTACAGTGAAATGAAAAAAATACACAAGGGTAGAAATATGGGAAAAAGTAGGCCACTTGGCCCTTCAAGTCTGCACTGCCATTCATTATGATCATGGCTAATCTTCCAACTCAATAGGCTACTCCTGCTTCTCTCGCCTGAACCCCGCCCCCCCCAATCCCTTGACTGATTTAGCTCCAAATGGTTCATCCAATTCTTTCTTGAACTCATGTAGAGTTCTTGCATCAAATGCTTTCTGTAGTAGCAGATTCCACAGGTTCATCATTTGCTGTACTCACTCTATACCAAGAACATCATTCTTCAGATAACTAGACAAAAACTGAACACAATATTCCAAGTGTAGTCTCAGCAAGGACCTATATAACTGCAGCAAGACAATCTTGCTGCCGTATTGAAATCCTCTTGCTATGAAGGCAACATATCAATTCCCTTCTTTACTGTCTGCTGCAACTGTATCCTTAGCTTTAGTGCCTGGTGCCCCAGTAAACCCAGCTTTCATTGCACAGCCCCCCTCTCAATTTAGAGCCACTCCTATAATAATTTGCCTTCCTGTTTTTACTATCAAAGTAGATAGCCACAGATTCATCCTGCCATTGTAATACATTTGCCCACTCACTCAACTTGTCTAACTAAAACTGAAGCATTTCTGCATCCTTCTGACAGCTCACCCTTGACCCAGCTTGCTGTCATCTGCAAATTTGGAGGATCAATTTAATTCCCTCATCTAAATAACTAATATATACTGTAAGTAACTGGGGTCCTAGTAGCAATCTCTGTGATATCTCACTAGTTACCATCTTCCATTCAGAAAAAAACTCATTTATTCCAATTCTTTGTCTCCTGTCTGCCAGCCAGTTTTTTATCCATCTCAGTACACTACTTCTTAACTTCTGCACTTTATTTTTACACACTCGTCTCTTAGATTATGATAGACAGAGGGCTATAACTTGCAAACAGAGACATATGGCAGGTGAAGAAGCACTAAATGTGGTTGAAAAAGCTTGAAAAACAGCTATCACTTTGTGATACCAGAAATCTGAAAATTAGGTCACTTAAAAGAAGTGACTGGACTTCTACTTTCTAAAGTATTCTATGTCAAGCCTATCAGCTGAGGAAATTCAGCACACACGCCACAATATTTATTATCTTCAGTCCTGGAAATGGTGTCAAATGTTCCACAGCAACAAACAAGAGACAGCAATTATTCAGGCACAGAAGGAGGCTGGGCTTTTAAAAAGTTATTGTTTCTGAAACATTTTTTTTTAGGAAGTATATAACTTTTCCAAGTGTCTCATGGTCAAAGAACAAGAAGTCTTTATTTTTAATACATTTCAACTAATTTTCACTTTAAAATCAAACAGGTTAAGAGTCAAGATAGTCTAAACAAGAACTTCTGATTCAATTTAATTCAAGGTATAGTGTAATTATTCAGTCATAATGTCCATCCACATTGCATGCAAGTAAACTATTATGGTAGAAAATAAAAGAAATTTTTTTTAAATCATGGGAAATTTCAGGACAACAAATCCATTCCTTGCACAGATCATCTGATCCCTGTGACAGTGTACTAGTGAGAACTTGCTAACTCGTGTAAGGACATTTACCCCAACATCCCGTTAGCAGGATGAAAAAAGCCTTTTTCCATGATATTTACACCATTTGCTCTTTTGCAACATTTGAAATTGCACACTATCAAATGCTACTTGGAAAGACAACTACACCAAGTAGAGAGAGATACTTAAGGAAATAAGTATTAGCAGGGAAATCGTGTTGGGGAAATTGATGGGATTGAAGGCTAATAAATCCATAAGCTCCAATATTCTATATCCCAGAGTACTTTAGAAAGTCCCCTGAACATTGAGAGTGCATTGGTGGCCATTTTTCAAGTTTTTATAGCCACTGGAGCCATTCCTACAGCTTGGAGACAAAACTTCGAATCATAGACCAGTCAGCCTGACGCCAGTAGCGTAGAAAATGCTAGAGTCTGTACTAAAGAATTAATAGTTAAAAAGCGATGACAGGTTCACATGGAGTCAACATTGAGATAAGAAAGTGAAGTCATGTTTGATAGATAGCTCTTTTCCAAGCTTTTTCAAGCACATTTAGTGCATCTTCACCTGCCATATGTCTCTGTCTGCAAGTTTAGCCCTCTGTCTAATATCATGTGATTAATCTGCAGTCAGCAACAATGATTCTTTTTCATTCTCCCATGGGGCCTGGGTTTCGGTGGTTGACCAGCATTTATTGCCTGTTACTAGCAATCTATATGCTGGCTCTTGACCCACAATGCCTTAGGAGTGAATTCCAGATTTTGCCCCAGCAACAGTAAAGTTACAGCATTATGTTTTCAAGTTAGGATGTTGAGTGTCTTTGAGGCATACTTGCACATAGTCCTTCACATGTGTCTGATGGCATTGTCCTTCCAGATGGTTTCGAAGGTGCTGTCTAAGGATCTTGGCTGAATTTCTAAAGTGGATCTTGTAGATTGTACACACTGCTGTTACTGAGTCTCGTTGTTGGAGGGAATGGTTGCTTGTGGATGTGGTGCCAATAAAGTGGGCAGCTTTGTCTTAGATGGTGTCAAGCTTTTTGATTGTTGTTGGAGCTGCAATACTCAGGCAAATGGGGCTTTGTGGAGTCAGGTGGTGAGTTACTCACTGCAGTATTCCTAGTCTCTGACCTGTTCTTGTAGCCACTGTATTGATATGGAGAGTCTAGCAAGCTACCAATGCTAACCTCTAGGATGTTGATAGTTGGGGATTCAATGATAGTAACACCATTGAATGTAAAAGGGGCAGTATTTAGATTATCTCTTATTATAACAATCATTGCCTGGCATTTGTACGGCACAAATATTACTTGCTCTGTGTCAACCCAAGCCTGGATATTGTTCATATCTTGTTGCACTTGAATAAAGACTGCATTAGTATCTGAGGGTTTGTGAATGATGCTGAACATTATGTAATCACTAGTGAACATCCTTACTTCAGACATTATGATGGAGGGAAGGTCATTGATGAAGCAGCTAAGGATGGCTGGGTGTAGGAAACTACCCTGAGGAACTTCTGTAAAGCTGTCCTGGATCTGAAACAACTGACCTCCAACAACCACAATCATCTTCCCACGTGCCAAGTATGACTCTAACCAACAGCGTTTACCTCCTGATGCCCATAGATGGCAGTTTTGTAAGGGCTCTTTGATTTCACACCCAGTCAAATGCAGACTTGATGTCAAGGGCTGCCACTCTCACTGCACCTTTGGAATTCAGCTCATTTATCCATGTTTGAGCCAAGTCTACAATGAAGTCAGGAGCTGAGTGTCCCTGGCAGAATCCAAACTGATGTCAGTGAGTATGTTGTTGCTGAGCAGGTGCTGCCAATTAGCACAATTGATGGCACTGGAAACACCTGCAATAGCATTGGAACTCATGGAATTGGGACTCACCAGCAGCCTTAAAGGGTTTCTGTCCCTGCAAAACTCTAGGCCTATCATAATCACAGCTTCTCTCCAAAACATCCCACTGCACCATTTCCAAACTTGGAAAAACTGCTTCAGTCATTTCTTTTTCTAAATAAAAATAGCTTGTGGGGCCCTATGTATTGCTAGCTTCTGGGGTGGTATGAAGCAGGGGTCAACTCCCCTACGATAACAAAAACTGAAACACCCAGAGAGGCTTGCCTCACCTTATAGTCTGTTTTAAGAAGTGGTAAAGCAGGTAAAACATGCATCTCATCCCCCAGTCTGTTAGAGGAATTGTTAAGTGCAATGAAATCCTTTCACTCACTCTATAATCAACAAGTAAAAATTTGTTTATCTAACTGTAACAGTGAACAAATTAACAGAATTACTAACAAACAGAACAATTCCCCCTCAACTTCTAACCATTCCCAAATAAAACAAAATTCTAATGATATTCTGTTTGAATAAATACAAGTCACATTCATTTAAACCAAAATAATTTTAAAAATTAAGACTTAATCTCTCAAAATTAAAGCTAGAATACAATTTTCCAGAATGTTCTGCACTCTCTCTGCTGATCCTCAGGCAGGACACCTTTCTCCATCGAATTATTGGGTCAGGAATATTAGCTAAGAGTGCCATTATACCTTTAGTTAAATGACGGTTATTCTGAAAGCTTAGAAAATTCTGTAAGAGCCAGTGATTTTTCTCTTTAGAGCTGATGGACTGTTAGCTCTATTAGATGGCAGTAGGCTCTGTCACCGATTTGCAAATGCCCTCTTCTTTTATACCCTTGATGACCTATTAAATTCTTACACTAAGATTGGTCCCAGATTGTCAAAACTTTCAGATTTAAATTTAATTGGTTTTTAGTCTCCAAGTGCCTGGTTTAGACTAATTGGCTGATTTTCAAACCGGTTGCCTTAAGAACCAAACAAACTACTGCCTGCGTTGTTCACCACACAGCTTTTTGATACAATGTTTCAAATTTCAGGAGCTCTCTGTACATCTGTACTTTTTTCACTCCAAGCCTGGAAAAAACACATCAGCTTTTAAAGGGGCTACACGTTTCCCCTCTATTATTTTACAAACATCAAATTCTAACATCCTACGTTCCAATCCACATATACTCTACCCAACTTTGCAACACCAGCATTTATTGCCCATCACCAGTTGCCCTTGAGAAAGCAGTGATGAGCTGCCTTCTCGGATGCCTTATTTGTGTACCTTTTGTTCTCTGCCTTTCTTCGACCCCAAAACACACCTAAAGAATTCTGCTTTCAATCTCTTTCATCTTCATAAGGTTCTTTAACTCCCTGGTTCCTTCACATATAAACTACATATTGTTCAGAGCAATTCCTTTACATGAGGATTGTGCTATTAAAGGAAACTTCTGTCTATATTGATGGTAGGTTCCCAAGACGAGCAGGAATTGCCTTGATAATAACATGGAGCAAGATCCAAGTGGGTTAATTGATGGGGGAACAATAGTGAATAACAAACATCAAGACTGTAGGGCACTGATTTCAACAGGGATGTCTCATTGGCATTTTACTTACTTTCTTGCCTTTAAAGAGTGCAATCCCATCTGACACAGACGAAATTCACAGATACATACGGTGGAGAAATGTTAGAGCTCTAGTCAGAGTGCCAAGTAGAGGTAGAATCAGAGAATACAAAGATTGAGCCCACATTTAATATGGCAGTCCAAGATGGACTGCTAGATGTAATAGGGATGAAGAGGATGTTCTTTTCTTTACTGATAGAAAACAAAATTTATTGCCCTACCAAAGGAAGTGTACCTGGAAGTAATCAAGATGTAACTAGCAGGAGTCTCATCATGAGTATAAGGATCCAATGTAGGAAATGTTCCAATGATCCATCCAGATCAGAAAGGCAGGCAAAGTTCCAAATTTACTTGCTTCTACAATACCCTTCCCTTACTCTGTCTTGTCAAACATACAGATGAAGAAAAAAATTCCTGGCAGATAGAATATAATGTTGAAAAATATGAAATTATTAACTTTGGCAGGAAGCATAGAAGAGCTGAATATTTTATAAATGGGGAAATTTCAAAGAAAGCTGCAACACACAGGAATTTTGGGGGTCTTAATGCATGAATCATAAAAACTGGTTTTCAAGTTGAATGGGTAATACAGAATGCAAATAGAATTTTGGATAAAAAAAAATGGAGAGCTATTGCTAAAACAATTTTGGTTCCCATATCTAATGCAAGATAACTGCCATTGCAGTCTATGGAAGGTTCACGAGGTTGATCCCAGTTATGGAATGCTTCTCTTTTGAGGGGTGGTTGAGTTGGTTGAGCTGGTCTTCATTAAAGTTTAGAAGAATGAGAGGAGATCTTATTGAAACATGCAAGATTCTTGAGGGCATAAAAGGATATATGGGGACAAATTGTTTTACCTTGTGAGAGAGACATGCATTTAAAAGGAGGAGTTTTTTTTTTCTCTCAGAGAAGTGAAACTGGGGAATTCTTTATCACAGAATGTTGTTGAACCTGGGTGGAACGGTGGCTCAGTGGTTAGCACTGCTGCCTAATATCACCAGGGACTCGGGTTTGATTCCAGCCTAGGGTGTCTGCATGGAGTTTGCATGTTCTCCCCCTGTCTGCATGGGTTTCCACCCACAGTCCAAAGATGTGCAGGTTAGGTGGATTAGTCATGCTAAGTTGCCCATAATGTTCAGGGATATATAGGTTAGGTGAGTTATAGGGGGATGGGTCTGGGTGGGCTGCTCCAAGGGTCCGTGTGGACTTGTTGGGTCAAAGGGGTTGTTTCCACACTGTGGGGATTCTATGATGATTTAAGTACATTCACAGGCACGATAGATTTCTAATCACTCATAGAACTAAGTTTAATGGGATGAGGCAAGAAAGTGGAGATGACGATTATCAAATCAGCAGCCCCGATCTCACTGAATAGTGAGATTAACTCGATGGATTGAATGTCCTACTTTTGTTTCTACGTCTCATGATATCACATTTTTACTATTTATACCCACTTACGGTTTGGACCTATCCATTGTTACATTTTACCCTCTTCCTCTTTCCATCATCCACTATTGGTACTCACCCCAATCCTCGGTCTAAGTAGAGGTGGTGTTAGGACATAGTGGTAACATCGTCAGACTGCTAATCCAGAGCCCCTGACCAAATGTTCTTGAGATGTGAGGTCAAATCACAACATGAAATCACAACATGACAGATAGTGAAATTTAAATACCATAGAACTATAGAAATGATACAAGGTAGAAGAACTCCATTCAGCCCCTTTTTCAATGCCAATGCAAAGACACCCAGAAGCCCCTCCTAATCCCACCTTCGTGCACATAGCCCTGCGGTTTACGAAACTTAAATGCAGATCCAGGTGCGTTTTGAAAGTGTTTAGGGCCTCTGCCACCACCAACAGTGAATTCCAGATATGCATTACTCTATGCCTAGAAAGATTTTTCCTCATGCCCCCTTTAATAATTCTGCCACTTAGCTTGAAACTACGACCCCTCATTTTTGAAATCTCTGCCAGGGGAATAACGTTTCTCCTGTCTACTTTATCTCTACCTTCTCAATTTTGGATACTTCAAACACATTGTCCCTTAGCCTTCTCTGTTCCAAGGAAAACAACCACACCCTCTCTCCTCGTAGCTAAAAGTGCCCAGCCCTGGTAACATTGTCATAAATCTTCTCTGTACTGTCTCAGAGCAATTGCATCCATCTTGTAATGCGGTGACCAGAACTGCAAATGATACTCTAGTTATGGCTTCACCAGTGTCTTATACAGTTTTATCATTGTATCCCTACTTATGTATTCCATACCTCTGCTAATGAAGGAGAGCATTCCAAAAGCCTTCTTCACTGCCTTCTCTACATGTAGGGACCTGTGCACTTGCATGCCAAGATCTCTCACTTCATCTACCCCTCAGTACGTTCCCATTTATTGTGCATTTCCTTTTACAGTTTGACCTCCCTAAATGTGTTACTTCACATATATTAGGGTTGAACTCCATCTGTCACTTTCCTGCCAACTCTGCCAACACATCTACATCATTTTGGAGATTACAGCTATCCTCTACATAACCAACTTTTGTCATCTGTAAATTTTCTAATTGTGTTGGGAAATTCATACATTCTACTCTGAATTGTTAATGTATAAATCAAATAGCAAGGGTCCTAACACCAAGCTCAGTGGAACACCACTTCCAACAGCTTTTCATTTGCAAGGTCAGTCAGCAACCATTACCCTTTTTGCCTCTTAATAAACCAGGTTTGGATCCAATTCAACACATTAACCTGTATCCCAAGACCTGTCACATTTTTGACCAGTTTGCCATGTGTGACCTTGTCAAATGCCTTACTAAAACCCATGTAGACAACAATAACTAACTACCCGAATCAATCCTCCTTGTCACTACCTCAAGGAATTCAATCAAATTTGTAAGGCATGACCTTCCATTAACAAAGCCATGCTGACCGTCCTGACTAGTCCATGCTTTTCTAAGTTTAGCCAATATCTTAGAATTGATTCGAACAACTTCCCGACCACCAAAGTAAGATTAACCGGGTTATAATCGTTTGGTGTTTCTTTTGTATCCTCTCTTTTAAACAATGGAACCACAGTCCTTTGGCACCTCATCTGTGTCTCGAGAAGATTGGAAAATAATCCTGAGAGCATTTGCTATTTCCTCCTGAGCTCCTTCAACAACCTAGAAAACAATTCATTAGCCCTGGTATCGGTTTTCAAGGATTCCAACTCCTCTAACACTTCCTCTCTCATTATGATTATTTTGTCCAAGACTGTCTGTGTGGACTTTGGTAATGCCTTCAATAAGGTTCTGTATGGTAGATTGGTAGTAAAATTAGATCACATGGGATTTAGGGAGAGCTTGCCAATTGGATACAAAATTTGTTTGACAGTGGGAGACACAGTGTGATGGTGGAAGGTTGTTTTTCGGACTGGAGGTCTGCGACCAGTAGTGTTCTGCAGGGATCAGTGCTGGTCCACTGTTGTTTGCCATTTACATAAATGATTGGGATGAGAAGTTAGAAAGTATGGTTAGTAAGTTTGCAGATGACACCAAAAGTAGTGGGTTAGTCAACAGTGAAGAAGGCCATCTAAAATTACAAGGAGATCTTGATCAATTGGACCAAATGAGCCGAGGAGTGGCAGATGGAGTTTAATTTGGATAAATGCAAGGTGTTACATTTTGGTAAGATGAAAAAGGGCAGTACTGAGACAGTTGATGGTACAGCCTTGGGTAGTGCTGTCAAACAGAGAGACCTAGGGGTTCAGTTACATAATTCTTTGCAAGTTGTATCATAGGTAGACAGGGTGGCATTTGGCATGCTTCTCTTAATTGTTCAGACCATTGAGTATAGGAATTGGGCCGTACTGTTGAAGTCATACAGGATGTTGGTAAGGCTACTTTTGGAGTACTGCATACAGTTCTGGTTGCTCTGCTATCAGAGTGATATGATTAAAATGTAGAGGGTGAAGAAATGATTGACCACGGTGTTACTGAGGCTGGAGGGTGTGAGCTACAAGGTAAGGCTGGACAGGCTGGGGCACATTTCACTGGGGCATAGGAGTTTGAGGGGTGACCTTCTAGAGGTTTATAAAATCATGAGGGACATTGATAAGATGTAAAACAAAGGTCTTTTCCCTAGGGTACAGGAGTTCAAAACTAGAGGACATGTTTATGAGGTGAGAGTAGAAAAAATTTATAAAAGGACCTGATGGGCAACTTTTTCCACACAGAGGGTCATGTATGGAATGAACTGCTAATAGAAAAGTCTATGCAGGTACAGTTACAACTTTCAGAAGACATTTGGACAAGTACATAAATAGGAAAGGTTCAGAGGGATATGGACCAAACGTAGATAAATGGGACTAGTTTAGTTTAGGAAAATTTGTCTGTATGGACAAATTGGACCAAAGGATATGCCTGATAACTCTATGATTCTGGCTTCTTTTGGACTACTACATCCATATCACCCCTTTGCGAATTCAGAGACAAAGAATTCATTTAATATTCATTCATACTTCCCATTTTCACTGCATGTTCCCAAGTTCCCTTTTTCCTCTCTGCTATATCCTACCTTTTTGTAAACTGTCATTTTGTTCTTTATATACTGCTAAAACATCTTTGGGTTTTCATTAATGATTAGATTAGATTAGATTCCCTACAGTATGGAAACAGGCCCTTTGGCCCAAAAAGTCCACAGCGCCCCTTGAAGCATCCCACCCAGACCCATTCCTCTATAATGCACACACCCCTGTACACTATGGGCAATTTAGCATGGCCAATCCACCTAACCTGCACATCTTTGGGCCGTGGGAGGAAACCGGAGCACCCAGAGGAAACCCACGCAGACGCAGGGAGAATGTGCAAACTCCACACAGACAGTCACCCGAGGCGGGAATCGAACCCAGGTCCCCGACGCTGTGAGGCTGCAGTGCTAACCACTGAACCACCATGCCGCCCCTTTTCTTGCTTGGTAATTTTTTCATGCCCTTTGTTTGATTTCCTTTTTATTCAATTTGATCTTTGCAGATTCTAACGCCTCTAGGTTATGTGCAGTGCTGAGATTTTTGTGACAATCGTAGGCTTTCCTTTTCTATTTAATTATCTGTAATTTTACAGACAACCCTGGGAGTCTAGGTTTGGCAATTCATTTTCTTTGGAGGAGACTTACCTGCCTTGTAACTTGGGGATTTTACTTTTTAGCGCCTCCCTCCGGTTTCCCACTGATTTATCCTTTAGCAGTCCATTTCAGACAAATCATTTTAGTTTTGTAAAATTTGCCTAACCCTCAGTTGAAAACTTTTACTCCTGATTTATCTTTGTTCTTTTCCCTAATACTAAATCTAACTGAACTGTAGTCAATATCTCTGACATGGTTGCCCACTGTCACTTCACCACCCAGTTCCCAAAACTAAATCCAGAAATCTCTTCTTGTTGGGCTTGTCACATATAGCTTTACAAAAATTTCTTGGACACAGAATATGAAAGTTTTCACCCTCAATCCCCCTTATTTTGTTTGAAACCTAGTTGACACTAGTTAAAGTCTCATAGTATTACTACCCTCTTATTCCTACAGGCAGAAATATTTCCACACATGTTCTATCACTGTCTCGCTATTTGGGATCTGTTGTATACTCCAAGCAGTATGACTGCTCCCTTATTTCTAAGCTCAACCCATAAAGTCTCATTTGTTAACCTGTTAAGTATGTCATTCCTTCTCACAAGGGTAACTGATTCTTTAACCAATAATGCTATCCCCTCTCCTGTTATGGTCACTCACTATATTTTGCTTATAAGCTTTATGTACAGGAATACTAAGCTGCCAATTTTGCCCCTCCTTTAACCAGGTTTTAGTTATAGTAACCACATTGTTTTGCCACTTGTCTGTCTGTGTGTTCAGTTCATCTGTTCTAGTAATACTCTTTTTGCATTGAAGTATAACCCCCATTAATTTCCTTTGCTGTTGTTTTCTGATCCACTTTTCTTTTGTCTTTCTGAGTCAATGATGACAACACTAATGTTATACGTCACATTTCCTGATCTGAATCTGACCCATCTGAGCATATACTTGGATTCCCATTTCCCTGCCATACCAAATTAAGACCTCACCAACAGAACTAGTAATAGCCCATGTGAGGATATTAGTCCCAGCTCTGGCCTGACCCATCGGGCTTGAAAAGTTTGCAACTTCCCCGAAAATGGTCTCAATGCCTCAAAAATCGAAACCCCTCTCTGGTATATCATTTGTCCAGCCATTCGGTCATGCGATCTGTCCTTTTATACCTGCTCTCAATAGCACATGGTTATGAGAGCAATCCTAAGATTACCACGTTTGAGGTCCTGCATTTTAATTTATATAACTTCCTATCTTCAGTTTTCAAGTCCTCACCCCTTTGTTTACCTATGGCATTGGTACCCGTGTGTACTGTGACCACGATAATAAAATGTGAGGCTGGATGAACACAGCAGGCCCAGCAGCATCTCAGGAGCACAAAAGCTGACGTTTCGGGCCAAGACCCTTCGTCAGAGAGGGGGATGGGGTGAGGCTTCTGGAATAAATAGGGAGAAAGGGCGAGGCAGACCGAAGATGGAGAGAAGATAGGTGGAGAGAGTAGAGGTGGGGAGGGAGGGAGGGGATAGGTCAGTCCAGGGAAGACGGACAGGTCAAGGAGGTGGGATGACGTTAGTGGGTAGGAGATGGGGGTGCGGCTTGGGGTGGGAGGAAGGGATGGGTGAGAGGAAGAACAGGTTAGGGAGGCAGAGACAGGTTGGACTGGTTTTGGGATGCAGGGGGTGGAGGGGAAGAGCTGGGCTGGTTGTGTGGTGCAGTGGGGGGAGGGGACGAACTGGGCTGGTTTTGGGATGCGGTGGGGGAAGGGGAGATTTTGAAGCTGGTGAAGTCCACGTTGATACCATTGGGCTGCAGAGTTCCCAAGCGGAATAGGAGTTGCTGTTCCTGCAACCTTCGGGTGGCATCATTGTGGCACTGCAGGAGGCCCATGATGGACATGTCATCTAAAGAATGGGAGGGGGAGTGGAAGTGGTTCGCGACTGGGAGGTGCAGTTGTTTATTGCAAACCAAGCGGAGGTGTTCTGCAAGCGGTCCCCAAGCCTCCGCTTGGTTTCCCCAATGTAGAGGAAGCCACACCGGGTACAATGGATGCAGTATACCACATTGGCAGATGTGCAGGTGAACCACTGCTTAATATGGAAAGTCATCTTGGGGCCTGGGATAGGGGTGAGGGAGGTGGTGTGGGGGCAAGTGTAGCATTTCCTGCGGTTGCAGGGGAAGGTGCCGGGTGTGGTGGGGTTGGAGGGCAGGGTGGAGCGAACAAGGGAGTCACGGAGAGAGTGGTCTCTCCGGAAAGCAGACAAGGGTGGGCATGGAAAAATGTCTTGGGTGGTGGGGTCGGATTGTAGATGGCAGAAGTGTCGGAGGATGATGCATTGTATCCGGAGGTTGGTGGGCTGGTGAGAGAGAACGAGGGGAATCCTCCTTGGGCGGTTGTGGCGGGGGCGGGGTGTGTGGGATGTGTTGCGGGAAATGCGGTCAACGGGTGTTCGACCACTGTGGGGGGAAAGTTGCGGTCCTTGAAGAACTTGGACATCTGGGATGTGTGGGAGTGGGATGCCTCATCATGGGAGCAGATGCGGCGGAGGTGGAGGAATTGGGAATGGAATTTTTTCAGGAGGGTGGGTGGGAGTCGGTGGGCTTGAGATGGAGACTGAGGTGTCCAGGAAGGTGAGGGATGTGCTGGAGATGGTCCAGGTGAACTTGAAGTTGGGGTGGAAGGTGTTGAAGTGGATGAACTGTTCGAGCTCCTCTGGGGAGCAAGAGGCGGCGCCGATACAGTCATCAATGTAACGGAGGAAGAGGTGGGGTTTGGGGCCTGTGTACTGGTTGTTTAGCCTGTCACTCCGGAATGTCCTGCAGCTGCTCTGTGACATCCCTCACCCTGTTATCAGGGAGGAAACATACCCCATCCTGGATTCCTGTCTGCAGCCACAGAAATGCCTGTTTGTACTCCTTATGTATCACTATAGCTCTGCCAATCGTCTTCCTTCTTTTCTGTGCTGGAGCTTGGCTGACGTTGCTTTCCCCGAAAGGCCGCCCCTCAACAGAATCCAAAGTGGTTTATCTGTTTTGAGAGAGAGAATGGTCACAGGGGACTCCTGCACTTCCTTCCTGAGCTTTTTACTTTGATGGTCACCTATTCCCTTTCTACCTGTGTAGTCCTCATCTTCGGTGTGACCACCTCACTAAATGTGTCATTCATGACAGAATCTGCATCACAAATACTTCACAATGCGTCCAGCTCCAGCTCCGAAAAGCTGGCAGCCATAACTGCAGTTACTCATGCTTCTTGCGCACAAAATAAATATAACTAATCATTTGAAAAAACACTTCCCCCATTCTTAAATTTAATTTCCAACTCAAGTTGTCAATTTTTTTGTGCTGGACATGAAGAGATGAACTAGAATTATAGGTATTGTTTTGTTAATAGATTGTTTGCATAAGACACAAGTGGGGTGAGATTGGGAAACTGGAAGGGTGGTAAATGTGACAGCTACTTTGATCACGTGCATGACTTATCAAGACATT
The DNA here is from genome assembly GCF_030684315.1 of Stegostoma tigrinum. Taxonomy (NCBI): domain Eukaryota; kingdom Metazoa; phylum Chordata; class Chondrichthyes; order Orectolobiformes; family Stegostomatidae; genus Stegostoma; species Stegostoma tigrinum. Next base: position 54,433,894 of record NC_081359.1, on the reverse strand, counting down.
ACAACATCCTGAGCAGCAACATGAGCAGATTGTTTGATGTTTGCCTTGCCCTCTTCCTTCTCCATCACTATTCTTTAGGTAAAGTGTGCTAAGTGAATTGTTTCTCTGTGCCACTAGTCAGCACTCCTGAACTCAGTTGCGCAGAATGCAACGTGCAGTCATTGCCCGAGGGTCTCAATAGTCTGAGTTGAAAGCTGCTTTCAAACCTATCTAGGCACATGTAGTATAACTTTAAAGCACATTGATTGTTTGCTCAAATACATATCTAATTGTCATAAGGCTCATATTACAGCACCCCGTGTTCATTGGCAAGTTTTCCCAGAGGTGACATCACCAACCATGTTTCAAGTTATCTTTTATATTTGACAGTCAAACCTGAATAGCTGATTCCAGTCAGAATACACTGGAGGATGTTCAGCTGATGCAGTATGAAAGCATTAATATGAAACTGCTCTGATTGCACCTCTTTGTGGTTGCACACCAGCTGAAGATTGATACAATAACATCCTTGCAGCTGACAAAAGCAACTAGTTAACGTAATGGAGTAATTAAAATGCCATATTATCAATGGCATCCTGTACCCATGAGAAACCAGCACAGAGGTGGACATCAATATCCTCTCACACATATCTTGCATCCTGGATATTATCATTCTAAAGAGAGTTGAAACATCACCCAAACCTCACAAACAACCCATCTGCTACTTTGTTAGATATCTGTGTGAGGCAGATCAAAAAATTACACCTCTGTGCTTTGGAGGAAGCAGAGACAAGGAAATTAAGGACAAATTCATTGGTAATGTATATTGGCCACCAGAGCTAGTAGGTAAGAGGTCTTCTAGATATCTATGATGACATGATCATAGCTTTTATAAGCACTACTCTTCAAATAGGTTAAGGAAGTGGGCCTCTGTTTATAAATATGATCAGAAGGCTGTTGCCTCTTGTGATCTTGATGCTTCTACTTCTCCCTTCTCTGCTACTATCTGCTCAACAGTAGGCCCTTGCTGTCAATGATGCTGATTGACTTGGGATGAGGAAGACAACGAAAAACAGGTAAGGCATCATCTAGCGTTGAGTTTGGGCCCAATTTGGGAACAGGCAGCTTAGTGCATTGATTGTCCTAGCAGTGATGATGTCATTTGAGGAAGACAGTGTCGAAGAATTCCAGTGGTGGTGGTTCAATGAGGGAACTCGAGGCTGGATGAGTGCTTCATGCAGGTGTTGGATTCAGCATTAGTGTGGAACAGCCTGGATCCAGGCCCTTAATTCAAAGGCAATTTACATGGAGGTCTGTAATATTAACCTTTTACCTTTAGATTGTATGTCTTGGATTATATTCTGTGTTTTTAAAAATGGCACATTAAACAACACTTTTCACTGTTTGTAACAAGTACACGTGAAAATAAATAAAATCAATCAATCTAAATAAATCACTCATGATATTCATTGTGCAGGCATTTCCAAGTCTATATACTAGTCACACACAAACAAGCACTCTCACCAACTCAGTTTTTAAGCAAGCAACTGAGACTGAACACATGTACACTGAACAAGAGTCAGCCACTTGGTCATTTCAGCCTGCTCCACCATTCAATAAAAATCACAGGTGGTCTGATTTTAACCCAACTGAATTTTCATTCCGCTCATTCATTATGATCTTAAACAATTACAATGACCAGCAGGTCACTCTCACCTCAGCTTCACTGCCACGTTTCCCAAATCTAGAAAATTCTGTTAAATCTAAGTTGTAGTCAAATTCCATCATAGTATATTATTGAAATATGCTATTGATGAAACTACACTAATCTCCAAGTTTTGTGTCATCTGTAAATTTTTGAACTGTTCCCACATATTACACTTATTTGTAGAACAGACATGTCAATAACAAATTAATTTTACTGTACAGCAGAGGGAACTGGCATATTTCATAGCAAGTGTATGAGGCCACTTACTATTTGAAAACTAAGAGTCCAAATGGGGCAGAAGAAGATAGCAACCCAAGGATACAGATTCACCAATCATAAAAAGAAAAGAATCAATAATTTTAGGTATAAACATATAAACAAAGCTATGCTTTCATTCTAAATGAATTACGTGCTATGTGAAGACATTTAATTTAGAAAATTTAATTAGAATAACTTTGAAATTTAGAATTCAATAGCCAGTTAATTGCTTCATGTTGAGAAAAGGCTGTGGGGGCACTGGGCAAATTGCAACATCGATTTAGAAGAATAAAATCACTATTGACAAGTCCCTCCTATCAAGAGGATCTGGACAGCCTGACTTTTTTTTCCTAGAAGTAGTGGTGGACAGACAGCCTGAGAGACATAAATATGGTACCATTAGACTAAAATAGATGGGTGGAGTCTTGTCGTTGAATCTATTGTTCTAATGGCAGGACTAGCAATGAACAGGACTTCTGCTGTGCATGGTCAGCCATGCTCAATCAAGTAGTGGCCAGTCATTTACATATTCAGAGCTGGCAGACTTGGCCAATGGAGATGAGGGGGAGGCAGGGGATTGAGGACTCTACCATTACCCCATAAAGATTGGAGGGCCAAGTGTCATATTTATATCGCAACCTGACAGACATCCATTTCCTGCCCCAGCTGATTACAATATATGTCAATGATTTAGATGTAGGGAGCAGGGAGACAACGGCTTAATGGTATTATCATTGAACTGTTAATCCAGCGGCCCTGGTAATGTTCTGGGGACCTAGGCTGGAAGCCCACTATGACCGATGGCAACTGAAATTGAATTAGATAAATATGTGGAATTAAAGAGACTAATGATGGCCAGGAATCCATTGTCAACTAAGCCCTTTTAGGGAAGGAAACTGCCAACCTTACCTGGTCTGGCCTACTCAAACTGAAGGCAACTAGGAATGGGCAATAGATGCTGGTCTAGCCAGCAATGCCCTCATCCCATGAATAAAATACATATAAAAAAAGAGTAGACCCTTTCACAGCACAGCGGTAGCGTTCCTATGCCCGGACCAAGAGGCCCAGGTTCAAGTCCTACCTGCTCCAGACGTGTGTAATAACATCACTGAACAGGTTGATTTGAAAAATAGGTTAAATAGAAAATCTTTTTTGAAAAAACAAATTGGGTTTGATGACCAAGGGCTCTTGAGTGTGCAATGTTAGTGTCTGTATCACTGGGTCAGGAGGCCTGGCTCAAGTCCCACCTACTCCAGAAGTGTATCATAACATCTCCAAACAGGTTGATTAAAAATAGCAGATTTGTTGACCAATACTCTCTTGTTAGCAGAGTGGTAGAGTTGCTACCCCTAGACAGATAGACCCAGGTTCATATTTTACCTCCTCCCAAGTTGTGTAATTACATCTGCAAATGGTTGAAAAAAAGATTAAATGTTTAAAAATTACATTTAATGGCCAGCCCAGTAAATTGTGCTGTAGTGGGAATGTCACTGATCTCATGATCCAGTGCTCTAGGGACATTTGTTCAAATCCAAGGTCACATTTGAATATAAAAATTAAAATATGTGTTTGGCAACTGAATGTAAGATTTGCAGATTGATATAAAGCTAAGTGGGAATGTGTGCTGTGAGGAAGGTCTAAAGAGGTTTCAGGAGGATTTGGACAGGTTTAGAGACAGGGCAAGAACATGGCAGACAGTGTCTAATGTGGAAAAAAATATGCGATTATCCACTTTGGTAAGAGAAATAAATGTGCAGAGCATTGCTTAAATGGCAAGACGTTAAAAAGCATAGATATACAAAGAGGCCGAGGTGTCCTTGTTGAAATTGAAAGAATAAACAGACACCGTGACAAAAATTAGTAGTAGAACAGAGGATTGGGGAAGTTTTAAAACTAAAAAAGACGACCAAAAGAATAAAGAGGGAAAAAATAAACTTTGAGCGTAAGCTTCTAAGTAATATCTAGAGAGCAGCAAGGGTTTCTTTAAACAAAGAAAAGGCCAAAGCAAGCACAGACCCCTTAGAGATGAGGTAGTATGAACTGCTGATGCTAGAGTCTGGGCTAACACACTGTGGAGCTTGAGGAACACGGCAGGCGAGGCAGCATCAGAGGAACAGGAAAGCTGATGTTTCATGACAACAAAGTGTGAAGCTGGATGAACACAGCAGGCCAAGCAGCATCTCAGAAGCACAAAAGCTGACGTTTTGGGTATAGACCATTCATCAGAGAGGGGGATGGTGAGAGGGTTCTAAAATAAATAGGGAGAGAGGGGAAGGCGGACTGAAGATGGAGAGAAAAGAAGATAGGTAGAGAGGAGAGTATAGGTGGTGAGGTAAGGAGGGGATAGGTCAGTCCAGAGAGGACGGACAGGTCAAGGAGGTGGGATGAGGTTAGTAGGTAGAAAATGGAGGTGCAGCTTGAGGTGGGAGGAGGGGATAGGTGAGAAGAAGAACAGGTTAGGGAGGTGGGGACAAGCTGGGCTGGTTTTGGGATGCAGTGGGGGGAGGGGGCAAGCTGGGCTGGTTTTGGGATGCAGTGGGAGAAGGGGAGATTTTGAAGCTTGTGAAGTCCACATTGATACCATTGGGCAGCAGGGTTCCCAAGCAGAATATGGAGTTGCTGTTCCTGCAACCTTCGGGTGGCATCATTGTGGCACTGCAGGAGGCCCATGATGGACGTGTTGTCTAAGGAATGGGAGGGGGAGTTAAAATGGTTCGCGACTGGGAGGTGCAGTTGTTTATTACGAACCAAGCGGAGGCATTCTGCAAAGTGGTTCCCAAGCCTCCGCTTGGATTCCCCAACGTAGAGGAAGCCATACTGGGTACAGTGGATACAGTATACCACATTGGCAGATGTGCAGGTGAACATCTGCTTAATATGGAAAGTCATCTTGGGGCCTGGGATGGGAGTGAAGGAGGTGGTGTGGGGGCAAATGTAGCACTCCCACAGCTACCTAGTATACACTTCCTCCCACCCACCCTCCTGCAAAAATTCCATCCCCTATTCCCAATTCCTCCCCCTCCGCCGCATCTGCTTCCAGGATGCGGCATTCCACTCCCGCACATCCCAGATGTCCACGTTCTTCAAGGACCGCAACTTTCCCCCCGCAGTGGTCGAGAACGCCATTGACCGTGTCTCCCGCAACACATCTCACACACCCCGCCCCCGCCACAACCACCCTAAGAAATCTCCATCATTCTCACATACCACCCCACCAACCTCCGGATACAACGCATCATCGTCTGGCACTTCCGCCATCGACAATCCGACCCCACCACGCAAGACATTTTTTCATCCCCACCCTTGTCTGCCTTCCGGAGAGACCAGTCTCTGACTCCCTTGTCCGCTCCATAGTCCCCTCCAAGACCACCACACCCAGTACCTTCCCCTGCAACCGCAGGAAGTGCTACACTTGCCCCCACACCTCCTCCCTCGCCCCCATCCCAGGTCCCAAGATGACTTTCCATATTAAGATGTTCACTTGCACATCTGCCAATGTGGTATACTGTATACACTGTACCCGGTGTGGCTTCCTCTACATTGGGGAAACCAAGTGGAGGTTTGGGGACCGCTTTGCAGAACACCTCAGCTCGGTTCGCAATAAACAACTGCACCTCCCAGTCGCGAACCATTTCAACTCCCCCTCCCAATCCTTAGACGACATGTCCATCTTGGGCCTCCTGCAGTGCCACAAGGATGCCATGCGAAGGTTGCAGGAACAGCAACTCAAATTCTGCTTGGGAACCCTGCAGCCTAATGGTATCAATGTGGACTTCACCAGCTTCAAAATCTCCCCCTCCCCCATAACCAGCCCAGCTCGTCCCCGCCTCCCTAACCTGTTCTTCCTCTCACTTATCCCCTCCTCCCATCTCAAGCCGCACCTCCATTTCCCACCTACCAACTTCATCCCACCTCCTTGACCGGTCCGTCCTCCCCGGACTGACCTATCCCCTCTCCACCTATACTCTCCTCTCTACCTATCTTCTCCTCTATCCTCAGTCCACCTTCCCCTCCCTCCCTATTTATTTCAGAACCCTCTCCCTATCCCCCACTCTGCTAAAGGGTCTAGGCCTGAAACGACAGCTTTTGTGCTCCTGAGATGCTACTTGGCCTGCTGTGTTCATCCAGCTTCTCACTTTGTTATCTTGGATTCTGCAGCATCTCTGACTCTGTAGATCTATCATTCTCAAACTGCCTTTCAGTAGCTGCTATTCTAGCCCTTACCAGCAATGCCGCTCTGCCCCTTCTTTTAACACCTTCCCTATTTCTTTTAAAGCATCTAAATCCTGGAACTTCCAACAACCATTCCTGCCCCTGAGTTACCCAAGTTTCTGTACTGGCACAACATCATAGTCCATGTACTGACCCATGCACTAAGTTCACCCGCCTTATTTCTGATATTGATGTATACACACTTCAAACCATCCCTGTGTCCACAATTACGCTCCATCGACCACATTTCTTTATTAATATCCTTACTCCCTGTTGTGTCTTTTGGAAGGCTGAATACCTCATGCTGTTAATTACAAATCCAGCTCCCCACCCAATGCCATTCTAATTTAAAAGAGAAAAAAAAAAAGTGCTGAAAGCTATGGAACAGAAGGATTTGGGAATCCTCAGCCGTCATTCACAAAAAAAAACTAGATTCCATGTTAGACAGGTAATCGGGAAAGCAAATGGAACGTGGGACAAAACTTGCAAGATTTTGCTAAAATTATCAAGGGACCAGTCAGACCAAAGCTGGAGTACTGCAAACAGTTTGGGTTCCTTATAAAGAGGCAAGACGTACAAACATTGGAGGCAGTCCAGAGAAGGTTCACTAGGCTGATATCAAGTATGGAGGGACTTTCTTATGAGAAGTGGAGTCCAACCAACTCAATAAGGATTATTCTTCATTCCCCCACAACTCACGAGGTCAACGTCATTCAGTGCACACTACTTCATCAGTGATACCTTCTCTGTCTTTTGTTTTATAGGTACTAGTGGAATCCGTGAGTTTTGTAGAGAACTGGCTTGGTCTGTGAGAAGCCACCTTCTTAACCTCTGAGCAGAGTGCTAAGGAAGTGAGCATTAGAAAGACTGTTTCCTATACACTCCCCCACCACCCATCAACTCAAATACTGACCCTTCTGTGGAAATAGTAGCATTAGAAAATTTGGGAGCACCATACTATGGCTAGCTCAAGGAAAAGTGCCCCAGGCCATTGGCACACAGAAAACTGCTAGAGGCCACCAAGTGATGTTGTCAATCAGGGATTTCACCCCCAGGGAGCACAGGTATGTGGCCCTCTTTCTGAGACTTCAGGAATGCAGCTACACTATGGGAACCAAACTGCCTCAGGCATGACAGTTTTGCTACCTACATGGACAGGTTGGTGGCTGTCTAGTCCAGAACCCACTAGAGAGGCACATACACCTGCTCACAATCACACTGGTCATTGGTCATCAAGACCAAAGGCAAGGTGACAGGGAGATGGGGAACCTGGCATACACTGCACGTGCCCTTCCTCAGAGACATGGTAGTAACAGCAGGCACCGAGCAGAGGAGGACATGCTCTAAGTGGCTAGGTGGCAGGTATGGTCATGCATTATCCATCCCTTTGAAACCTGATCCTAGACAACCAGTTCTCTTTCCACCTTCCCATCTCTGTTTTATCTTACAACGCTGATTTATTACAGTCAATCCCTTCACAATTGTCATCCATCCTTCTTCTAGTCTGTAGCTCCTAATGAACAGGTTCCTTTTTCTCCTTCTCAAAACAGCAGGCCCTCTCAACCCCACCACAATCCTCACCATTTCCCTTAATTTTTCAGGCTGCACTCACAGATTGACTGTGGCCAATTTCCAGGACCAGTATCAAAGGCTGCCTTTAACTACTGTGCCAGCACTCCCTGGATATTGATTGCCTTTATGGGCTCCAATGAGGCCTGCACCCTTAAATATTTGGAATGTGGCTGCCTATATGGTGCAAATGTTAAATTAATGCAGCATACTGCCTTAATGCAAGATTGACCGAAACATAAACAGAAACTGGAGAAACTGAGCACATCTGGCAGTATCTGTGAAGAGAAAGCAGAGTTAATGGTTTGTATGTAATGTCCTTTCTTTAGAAAGAGTAGTAGCTAAAAATATGCTACTTATGTTAACGTTGTGGTCAGGGAGCAGGTTGGGGGAAAATGGGGCAGGGGACTGAGTGGATAAGTAGTGTTGGAGCACAAAGAAACAGAAAGAAAGTCAGACAAGGAGGAATGGCTCTTAGTTAGCTAGGAGAGAAGAAAAACTGAAAATAGGGAAATTGAGTAGGTAAAAATGTGTTGGCTATGCCTAGTTGTTTGACTGCTAATTGTTGATCTGGTAAAAAATGTGTACATTCTGAAGTGAATCCAAAAGGTTTGAACAGTTACTGGGCACTGACTGAGCCATTTTCTTAAGGGGCCACGTGTACTTCTGTGTTCCGGATTTGAAGCCTTTTGTAACCATATTGGCAGGTCATAAATGAGAAAACCATAACCCAACAAGCATTTTCATTTTCCAAGTAAATCAAATTGTTTTGCATACATATGAATAAGGCCAATCCTCCTCAAAATATATTAAGAAAGTAACCTACATCCTAATTTTCTCATACTTTAAAGGCAAGTGCCAGGCATTGTGTTCAGAGGCAATTCAATTAGTCAAACTAAAAGGCTTGAAGCCAGACTCACTTTATTCATACTCTATAGTTAAAACACAGCAAAAAAAAAAATTGGAATAACCTAACTCTATTGGAAAAGTTAACAGAATAATAAATTATTTAACTACTAAACAGCTACTGTTCCAATACTAGTAACAACCCATAAATACACTCTTAGCAAATGCAAATTCAGTAAAATAGATTTTCTCAATGCAATTCTCCTGTCCAGGAGCAAAAAAAGCCATCAAGGGAAAACTCACAGAATAGCAGGGATAGATGTATTAAAGCTCCGAACCCAGCTTCAAGACCCCAGTGACTGCTGCAAGCTAAAAAGTAAAAATCTTGGCTCTTTTGGAGCTTGACTGCACCCATTCAGGCTGCCTCTATTGTTCCAACGTTTTTTAAAAACCCCACGGCCTCACAAGCTGTTTACTTCATTGACATCTCAGTCTCAACCTTTCTTCGCAATAAAATAAAACAGGACAGACCTCTCGAAAGAGGCTGCGTCATCACACATGGGCCCAAAAAAAATCAGTACTTGCTTATTTACATTCTTGGATTTTTTATAATCCAAGGGTATAATATTGTAAGTAATCTAGTCACTGGTGCAGCACAAGCATTTGTCAGTACAAGTCCCAAGTCCCAGTCCTTACTCCAATCACCACACACCAGGCCTTGAGAAAGCTCAAAGGAAAGGATATGGGACTGGGACTTGGGAATCTAAATATTAGTCTGACAAGGAAGAGAAGTGGAATAACTGGCTTGATGGTGAGAAACAGAATACAAATTCCGGGTCTCCAGGAAGCAAACTTGAAGGGCAGCAAGGTAAGATAAATTGGTAATGAATATAAACGTTTCAGCGAAAGGCAGAATTGGAGAAGAAACTATGTTGGAATAGTACAAAGTGAAGTTGTGAGGATTACAGATGGATACTCTGGAAAAAGCAAGTAGTTTCACATACTTGGGAGATAGTGCTGGCAAAAGATAAAAGCTTAAAAATGAAGAGGAAGTAGTGGCTATGGCAGAGGGGGATAATCAGCTAGCATTGTGGTGACCCCAAGCAAATGCAAGAAGCCCAATAGAAGAAAGCAACCATTACTAAATTACATTTAATAATTCATCAGAATCTAAACAAAAAGAAGTCAAGCTTTACATTCTGTTGTTTACAATTGCTTAATTTGCTGTGAGCCAAAATACCAGACAGCATTGAAAGTGAGATTTTAATTCATTCAAAACCCATTCACTTGCAGAGAGTCAAAATCCAGTTTGAAGTCTCCCCAATCTTATTTCAGAACAAGCTGTGCTTATAATTGCATTTTTGTTTTGCTGTAAAGCTATTATATCAACTGCTAAATGAACTCTCTGAAGGTCTTGTGACAACCCAGAGACATTATTGAGCAGAGAGCATGGCATTTGCATTAAAAACACTATCTTGTTGCTGGTGTGGTTAGTAACAGAATTAATTAGTTAAACTGAGTAATAAAATTCCAAACAAACTTAAGCAATAACTCAAGATTAAGATATAAAGGAGTAAAAAAAGCCACTTACAGTGCGTGATATCAGGAGGTCCATAGGGGTCATTTATGTAAACAGTTGTAGGTTTTGCAACCTTAAGATATACCACATCTGCTGTGTGTTTCAGCACCGCTACAGCTTCTTCGTGTGCTATTTCTTCCAAACTGTAGTTATTGACCTTTAAAGGATAGGTTCAAAATTGAAACAGAATCATTTTCTTAATTATATTTATTGATTGGTAGGCTGCATTTTATGACAAGATATACACAAACCAATTAAATTCTTTCCTGAATTTGCATACCATGCAAGGCAGTAAGTATCACAGTTTCATGTATAACAATAGAAGAATTTAAATTTGTTTGAAAAAAAATCTGAAGTAGCATCAGTATCTGTGATTCTACTTCAATAGATTAATCAACAATCTAACACACAGCCAGGATTTATGGCCTCTTGGGATAGAATGGCAGGGCATCATTCCCAGCACCTACGTGACCCCACAATCACTACATTTTACCCACAGAGGAGAAGTCAGGCAGCTCACCCACCTTTAGGCCAATCATGACCCTTAAGTGGTCAATTAGTGGGAAATCAAGCATATCTTATGAAGGACAGTAGGATTTTATCTGGGCTGAAGAGGTCGGCACCAAGTGTGGAACGCAGTAACTTTCATTGCTCAATCTGGCAACTGTGACAGACGGTAAGTACCTCTTTCAAGGGCTGAATTCACCTACCAGAAGTCCCGCAATTTCTTCCTATACCCATGTTTTCCCTCTGTTCTGCCCACCAACTCCAAAAGCTTGCCATCCTTTCTGGCCTTGCCAGCCTAGAATGCATCTGGTGTCATTGACAATAACCACTGGGATTGGGTGCAGTCTCAGAGGCTCCTGTTACCAGGCACTCCTGAGATCAGACAGCTGCCAGCCATTTAAATATGGCTAGGTCTCACCTTAAGCCAATTAATAGCTCAAGAAAAGGCTTTGTGCAAGATACTGAAAGAACGTCAACAACTGTGGAATCATACTTGAATCTTGGATGTCACCTATATCCCTATCAAGGTCACCAGGGTAGGTCTTGTAATCATGTATCACATTGGAGTTGGGTTCCTGGCTGCTGCATTAACTGTGAAGCGTTTTGTGACATTCTGACAAACTTAAAGTAGCTGGGTAAATGCAAGTCATTTTTCTCCTGAACAGGAGTTTGGACCTCTACCTTCCTTCCACAGGTAGAACTAGTTTAGGAGAAAACAACCTCCAAATTTCACTGCTCTACTATTCTTGTTAGTTTTGCAACACTAAATGCAAAATGTGTTCTTATATCTTACTTATTGTATCCTACTTGGATATTGTATCCTACCTGACTGTGCACAAGACTCAAACTAAAATCAGAAATTGCTGGAGAAACAGAGGTAATGTTTTGAGTCCAGCAACCATTCCTCAGAACTATTCTGATGAAGGGTCCCTGAACTTGAACCATTAACTCCACTTTTGCCACCCAGTGCTGACAGACATGCTTAGTTTCTCCAGCAATATTTTTTTCTTTATTCATGCACGGGATGAGGGCATCACTGTCTAGGCAGCATTTATTGCCCGTCCCTAATTGTGCAGAGGGTATTTCAGAGTCAACCACATTGCTACAGGTCTAAAGTCACATGTAGGCCAGACCAAGCAAGGATGGCAGTTGCATTCCCCCAAGGACATTAGTGAACCAGATAGAAAGTTTTTCCCCCCACAACTATTGGCAATGGATTGATGGTCATCATTACAACTTAATTCAAGATATTTATTTAGTTCAAATTCCACCATCTGCCATGGCGGGATTCGAACCCAGGTCCTCAGAATGTTATCTGGATCTCTGGGTTAACAGTTCAGCGATAATACCACTAGGCCATCACTCCCCAATTTTTGTTCTTGTTTCAGATTTCCAGTATCTGCAATTCTTTGTTTTATTTTACAAACTATATCCTAATGTTCATTAAAAAGCAAGATTCCTTACCATAAGCAGTCGATCACCAATTTGTAAATTGCCATCTCTCTGTGCAGCTCCTCCATCAATTATTTTTGTAACATATATGCTATTATCTCCTGGGATATGCTGGTTACCCACACCACCAGCAATACTGAATCCCAATCCTACAAAATAAACAAAGATACTGCTTAGCAAATACAGTTTATGCATTTTTTTGAAATAACACGTGTGAAGCTAGACGAGCACAGCAGGCCAAGCAACATCAGAGGAGCAGGAAAGCCTGACATTTCATGTTGGGCATCAAGCTTTCCTGCTCCTCTGATGCTGCTTGGCCTGCAGTGCTCATCCAGCTTCATACCGTGTTATCTCAGATTCTCCAGCATTGGCAGTTCCTACTATCTCTTATGCATTTTTTGCAGTTTTCCATCAATGTTTACTCTTCCTCTTTCCTGCGTAGTTCTGGTGTGTTGCAGTGAGTGGTGGCCTGTTTAAATAGTGTCCGAACACAGCTCTATTTGTGCATGTTGGGGTGATTGCTGTGGAAGTTGAGGATTTGGTCAGTGTGAGCTGTAACTTTGTAACAAATTTGCAAGAAAGCAACCTGTAACCAGTAGAGTGAAAGAACAGAGGAAGCACAATAGAACCATCGGAAATACAAAGGGTGTCCTGAAGAATATAAGACTGAGGAATTGTTGAAATGTGGGTTGATAGGGAAATTTGAGGATGAGAATTTGAAACTGAATGTGCTGCAGGAAAGGAAGCCAATGTCAGTCAGCGGTGATAAAGGTAATGGATAAATAATGCTTAGTATGAAAGCTAGAATTTGAATTTTGTACTTTGGACAAGTCAACGTTTAAGAGGAATTGAGATAGGAATGCTGTTGAGCAAGGTGCAGAGGCCAGAGGTGAAGAAAGTTGCAAAAAGGTTTGCAGTAGGAATTATAACTACGATACGAACAGAGATGATACGCTGTGGAGATTGAAAGCATTGACCTTCCATGAAGGTTAGAAAATCAAACATATAAAAATTATGGTTTTGGTCTTCCTATTTCAAAATATGCGCTTTTATAAAAAGCTACAACAAATACAAAATACTATTTTCATGTTAATTATTCATGCAAAAAACTTACATATCAATTAGTTAAGGTTTGAAGAATTTTAAGTGATTTTCAGACTGTACTAACAAGAGGTTCATGTTTTTCTTCTTTAATATCTTTTTAAAGAAGAGGGTAAACTAACTAATGGGCTAAATGTTATGGCAATCACAGCACTTTACCATTATTAAAATAGTAGCTGTATGGTATGGGAAACAGAGGCCCTGACTTTGCATTAATAACATGGTGATTAAGAGAGTCATAGATTCATACAGCACAGAAACATACCCTTCTGTCCAATCTGTTTACGCCAACCAAGTTTGCAAAACTGAACCATTCCCATTTGCTTGCGTTTGGCTTATATCCCGCTAAACCTTTTTCCAAAATGCCTTTGAAATGCTGTAAACGTACCTGTATCTGCTGCTTTCTCTGGCAGTTCATCCTACATAGGAACCATCTTCTGTTTGAAAAGGTTACCCCTCAAGTCCCTCGTAAATCTTTCTCCTCTCAACTTAAAAACATACCCCGTAGTTTTGAACTGCTCCACCCTTGGGGAAAAAGCCCATTGATATTCACCTTATCTATACCTCTCATGATTTTATAAATCTCTGCAAGATCATTTGAGGAAAGATTGGATCGACTGGGCTTGTACTCACTGGAATTTAGAAGAATGATGGGATATCCTATAGAAACAGATAAAAACCCTGATGGGATTTGGCAAGGCTGAATGCAGGAAGAATATTCCCGGTGCTGGAGAAGTCCAGAACCAGGGGTCACAGTCAAAGAATAAAGGGGTAAGCCATTCAGGCCTGAGATGAGGAAGAATTTCTTCACTCAGAGTTGCAAACCTGTGGAATTGTCTCCTACAGGATGTGGTTGGGGGCCAGTTCCTTTCATATATTCAAGGTGGAGCTGGAAGTGACCCTTGTAACTAAAGGGATCAAGGAGTATGGAGAGAAAGCAGGAATGGGATACTGAGAGTGCATGATCAGCCATAGTCATATTGATTAGTGGTGCAGGCTTGAAGGGCCAAATGGCCTACTCCTGCGCCTATTTTCTATCTTTCTATATTCATGCCCCAATTTCCAATGCGCCAGTAAAAAAAATGTGCCAAGCAATTCAGATAATTCAAACCCTTCAGTTCTTGAAAAACCCTGGTAAATCTTTTTTGAATCCTCCCCAATTTAATAATATCCCGCCTATGCTAGGGTGACCAGAACTGTACACAGTTCTCCAAAACTGGCCTCACCAACGTCCTGTACAACCTCATCATGACATCCCAACTCCAATGATCGGTGATCTGAGCAATCAATGCAAACATGCTAAACAGATTCTTAACCAGCCTGTCTACCTAGGATGAGACTTTTGAAGAACGATGTACTTGAATCCCTCAGCCTCTCTGTTCAACAACACGACCCAGAGCCCTATTAACTAAACAAGTGCTGTCCTCATTTATTTTACCAATATGCAATACCTTGCATTTATCTAAATTCAACTCTGTCTGCCACTCCTCAGCCCCTTGACACAATTGAACAATATCTTTTTGTAATCTTAGATAACCTTCTACAGTCAACTACACCACAAATTTTGGTGTCATCCGCAAACATACTAACCAAACCTCCAAAATTCTCATCCAAATTGTTTATATAAATGTAAAGTAAAATCAGATCCAGCATTGATCCGCATGGAACATTGACGGTCACTGGCCTCAAGTCCAAACAACAACCATCCAACATCACTCCCTGTCTCCTACAATTATGCAAATTTTGTATCTAATTGGCAAGCTCTCCTAGGATCGCAGTGATCTAACTTTACTAATTAGTCTACTATGTAGAACCTTGACAAAATCTTCACTAAAATCCAAACAGACAACATCTACCACACTGCCCTCAATCTTTTTGGCTACATATCCAAAAATTTCAATCAAGTTTATGAGACATAATTTTGCACACAAAATGCCATGCTGACTATTGCTTATCAGTCCTTGCCACTCCAAACGAAAATAAATCCTATCTCAGAATGCCTTCCAGCAATCTACCCACCACTGATGTCAGACTCACAGATCTATATAGTTCCCAAACTTCTCCTTACAACTTTCTTAAAGAAAGGCACAATATTAACCACCCTTCAAACCACCATCACCTGACCTGTGGCTGTAAGTGATACAAATTATCAATGCCAGGGGCCTGGCAATTTCTTGCCCATCTTCCCACAACACCCTGAGATACACTTGATTAGAGCCCAGAGATTTATCCACATTATGTCTTTTAAGACGTTCAGCACTTCCTGTTCTCTAATGTGAACTGTTTTCAAGGTGTAAATATTTATTCCCCCGCCCCCCCCCCCCCCACCAAGTTCCCTAGCCTCTACTCCTTTATCCACAGTAAAAATAAAGACAAAATATTTGTTTATCAATTACAGTAATTTTGATTGACCAAGTCATTAAAAATTCACTTGGACCAACTCTACATTTTTTCTTGCGGGTTTAGTACGCATCTATCATGCAAGTTCCCAACTTCCACGTGTTTCAATGCCTGATCTCTCATTAAGTTAATAGCAAAGCTTCTGGATGAGCAGAATAACTTCGACTGAAATTTCATGATTTCCTGTTTTTCATGTTTATGTATGTGCACATATTGAAATTTGCATTCTTATTTTTCTTAAAAACTACTGAAAAGTGATACCATCACTGATACAAACTCCTGGCTAGATGTTAAATCCTTCATTTTATTTTATAACCTGAATATCAGTGGTACACAAGCATAGTTTAGAACAAAGGCATAGAAACCATGAATAAAAATAGACAATTTCAGCAAAAATGTTTGTAATCAACTGAAAGATAAAGCAGAATCAGAAAGTTTTGTATAAAGTGGGAATTTGATAGATATTAATTGTGGTATTATATATTCATTAATATTATGCACATTAACATATGAACAATGAATTAGGAGGGTAGTAGGCTGTTTAGAACTTCAAGGCCTTTTTTTTTTTTTTTTTAAGTACAGTCATGGGATTTGGGCATTGTTGGATCCATCTGCCCGAGAAAGCAGTCAAGAGTCATCCATATTGCTGTGGGTCTGGAGTCACAAGGAGGCGAGCCCAGGCAAGGACGGCATATCACACCCCAAAAGAACATTAGTGACCAGATGTCTTTTTCCCGACAATTGACAACGGTCTCACGGACTTCTTAATTCCAATTTTTATTGAATTTAAGTTCTACCATCTGCCATGTAGGATTTAAACTCAGGTCCCCAGGACATTACCTGAGTCTCTGGATTAACGGCATAGTGATAATACCACAAAACAATCACCAACTGCTCTCCCAGTCAATAAGGTTATGACTGATTTGATTGTGCACCTTGGATAACATTCTTACATACTTGCAATAACCCTTGATTTCCTTGCACTCAAGAATCTACCTCTGTCTTTAAAATATTCAGTAACTCTGGATGCAAAGCCTTCTGGGTTACAGTTCTGAATACTCAAAACTCTCCTCATGACCATTTTAAATTGTGCCCATTAGTTCAAATCTTGACCACAAAGGGAAACATGCTTTCAGCGTGCAGTGTTAAGTCTCTTCAGGATCTATACGGCTCAATAAAACTCTCGCATTCTTCTAAATTTCAATGGACACAAGTCCAGACTATCCAACCTTTCCTCACAAGATAATCCCCCACCCTAGGTATCAAATGCATGAACTTTGAACTGTTTTTCATATTATTTCTTAAATGTGGAAAGCAAAACTGTAATAATGCTCCAGATTTGGTTTTATCAACTCCCTGTCCAACTGTTGCAAGACTTTCTTACTTTTATATTTCATTACCCTTTCAATAAATAACTTTCCATTTGTGTTCTGAATCACTTGCTACACCTACAAACAAGTGTTTTGAGATTCATCTGCCAGGTTCACCCAGATTCCTTTGTATACCTGGTATGCAAACTCTCTTCATTTAAGTAATTTGCAATTCTGTTATTTCTGCTGCCAAAGTGGACAACAATATATTGAATTTACCACTTACTTCCCAACTTTGCAGACCTCAATATCCTTTTCAAAACCTAGGTGTCCTAACAATTTTTATGTCATCTCAACCAAGCTGTTCCAGTACAGTTACAACACAGGCATCTACCCAACAATGTGGAAAATTGTCTTGTACATTAAAAGCAGGACCAATCCAACCCAGCTAATTACTGCCCCATGAGTCTATTCTCGATCAGTTAAGTGTTGGAAGGTGTCATCAATACTCCTGTTGAGCAGCACCTGCTCAGCAATAACCTGCTCAGTGATGCCCAGTTTGGATTCAGCCAGAGCAGCTCAGCTCCTGACCTCATTACAGCCCCAATTCAAACATGGACAGAAGAGCTGAATTCCAGAGGTGAGTTTTTTTTAATTCATTCGTGGGATGTAGGTGTCGCTGGATGGCCAACATTTCTTGCCCATCCCTAGTCGCCCTCGAGAAGGTGATGGTGAGCTGCCTTCTTGAAACAGTGCAGTCTGCCTGCAGTGGATCGATCCACAGTGCCATTGGGGAAGGAATTCCAGCATTTTTACCCAGCGCCAGTGAAGGAATAGTGATATATTTTGGAGTCAGGATGATGAGTGACTTGGAGGGGAATTTGAAGTGGTGGTGTTCCTATATTTCTGCTGCCCTTGTCCTAAATGGATGTGGTCATGGGTTTGGAAGGTGCTGTCTGATGATCTTTAGTAAACTTCTGCAGTGCATCTTGTAGATAGTATACATAGCTGCTACTGAGCATCGCTGGTGGTGGGAGTGGCTGCTTCTGGATGTAGTGCCAATCATGCAGGCTGCTTTGTCCTGAATGGTGTCAAGCTGCGAGTGTTTTTGGGGCTGCGCTCATCAGGGCAAGTGGGAAATATTCAATAATACTCCCGACTTATGCATTGTAGATGGTGGGCAGGCTTTCAGGAGTCAGGAAGTGAGTTTGTCACCGCAGTATTCCTAGCTTCTGACCTGCTCTTATAGCCAGTGTTTATGTGGTGAGTCCTGTTGAGTTTCTAATCAATGATAACCCCATGATGTTGACAGTGGGGGGGTTCAGTGATGGTAACACCATTGAATATCAAGTGTTGTAGTTAGATTGTCTCTTATTGGTGATGTTCATAGCCTGGCATTTGTGTGACATGAATGTCACTTGCCATTTGTCAGTGCTAGCCTGGATATTACCCAGATCTTGTTGCGTTTGAACACGGACTGTTTCAGTATTTCAGCAGTCGCGAATGGTGCTAAACATGGGGCAACCATCGGCGAACATCCCCACTTCTGACCTTATGATGGACAGTAGATCATTGATGAAGCAGTTGAAGATGCTGGGTCAAGGACACTACCCTGAGGATTTCCTGCAAAAATGTCCTGGAGCTGAGATGATTAGCCTCTAACAACCACAAACATTTTCCTATCTGTCAGGTATGACTCCAACCACCAGAGAGTTTGCCCCCTGATACGCACTGATGCCAGTTTTGATTCCAGGTGAAAATGACAACTCTTGACATCAAGACTACATTCACCGAGTGTGACATCAAGGATCCTTAAAAAAAAAGTAACAGTAGGTATCAGTGACAAGGTCTCTGCCAGTCAGAACCTTACCTTGCACAAAGCAAGGTGGTCATGATTGTTGGAAGTCAGTCATCTCAACTCCAGAACATCTCTGCAGGAGTTCCTCAGGGTAGTATCCAAGGTCCAACCATCTTCAGCTGCTGCTTCAATTACCTTCCCTCCATCATAAGGTCAGAAGTGGGGATATTTTCTGAAGATTCAGTTCACTAATACTAATGATAAATAGTTCAGGCTCCAGTAGTAATTCCTTCGGCACTCCACCCATCATGCTTGGCTAATTGTAAATAATCATTTTCAGCTTACTCTATTTCCTGTTAGCCAGCCAATCCTTTATCTATGCTAATATGTAATACATTACACCACAAACTCTTATTATGTGTAATAGCCTTGTATTCAGTTCCTTGCCAAATACCTTCTGTAATTCAAAGTACAGCACATTGTTACTTCCTCACACTAGTCCAATACATTCAAACATTGCTTTCTGAAATAACTCTGGTGAACTGTATTCAATTTTCCTGAGTGATCAGCTTCATGTTTTATAGTAATATAGGACACAGAGCAGGCCCTTCAGCCCACAATGTTGTTTGGCCGAACTTTTATACTTATCTTAAGGTCTATCTAACCTCAATCCCTACCTTATACTTTCATCCATATGTCTTCCAATAGTCGCTTAAATGTCCCTAACGAAGCTGACTTCACTACCCTCTCCGGCAATGCATTCCATGTCCCGAGCACTCTGAGTAAAGAATCTACCTCTGACGTCTTCCCTATGTCTACCTCTACTCACTTTAAATCTATGCCCCCTCATAATAGCTACCTCCACCCTAGGAGAAAGTCTCTGGCTGTCCACTCTATCTATACCTCTGATCATTTTGTACACCTCTATCAAGTCACCTCTCATTCTTCGTTGTTCTAAAGAGAAAAGCCCTAGCTCTCTCAACCTTTCCAGGTAAGACCTTCCTTCCATTCCAGGCAACATTCTGGTAAATCTCCTCTGCACTTTTTTCAATGTTTCCACATCTTTCCTGTAATGAGGTGACCAGAACTGGACACAATATTCCAGGTGTGGCCGAACAGGCTTTTGTATAGCTTTTTGTATAGCTAGAGCATAACTTCACGGGTCTCGAATTCAATCCCTCTACTAATGAAAGCTAACACACCATACATCTTCTCAACAACCCTATCCACCTGGGTGGCCGCTTTCAGGGAACGGCGGACATGAACCCCAAGATCCCTCTGCTCCTCCAGGCTGCCAACAATCTTTCCATTAACCTTGTATTCTGCTTTCAAGTTAATACTTCCAAAATGAATCACTTTACACTTTTCAGGGTTAAACTCCATCTGCCACTTCTCAGACCAGGTCTGCATTCTATAAATTTATTGTAATTATTGATAATGTATCATATAATTTATAATACATATACATCTGATGATATTTAAAACAGCTTCAATCTGATTTGCACCGTGTTTGAAAGACATTCAAGTTAATCTTTATAATTCTGGTTCTTATGTTCATGTGAATTGATTTTTTTCTAATCCACACTGGGCAACAATTACACTGTTCTCACAGTTATACTGAAATTTCCTGTTGCATCTCAAAAATTCTGTGATGGAATGGTTAGACATAAATATTTTGCAGTTCTTTTGATGAGAATGTCACTGTACATACTCATTGGAGAATATCAATACATTTTTTAACAAAAGACCATATGTTTATTATGCAAATGAAAATAAAAAACAAAGCTGTATGATCATTTGGAAATACCATATCATTAACAAAAATATCTAACTTTTTCTTCCAGAAATACATTTTACACAGACACTCAACCGCAGTGAAGTATTAATCCATATTCAATATAAGATTACTTATTCCACTCATGAGTATCAACAGTGTTTCCTTTTGGTGAATTTCTGCACATATGTCAAATATGGTTCTCATATAAACCCAAGTTAATTCACTGAACTGTAGGGATGTTTTTAGTCCTATATACTTAGACTACTAAAAGTTATTTTTCCAGCTCCGATGGTCTGGACACTGTCAAATCTAACAACTATACTTTTGGTATGGCTCTTTAAAACAAAAACTGAACTGGCGTGTGACCTCTTTCATTTTCATTTTAAAGCACATGAATATTATTAAAAGTCTTGTGGGGATGTCAAAGAATTCCAATCTAGTATGCACTACCAAACCTGACTATTTCTTTCTATATTACTTTTTTGGTGGTAGCATAAAATGATAAGTCACATTGCAGTTTGTATGACAAGTCAAAACACACTTTTTCATGAAACATGGCAGATAAACTAACACTGATAAAGACAGTTAGATAAACTGGCAATTAAAGTTAATAAAATGTGAGGCTGGATGAACACAGCAGGCCCAGCAGCATCTCAGGAGCACAAAAGCTGACGTTTCGGGCCTAGACCCTCCTTCAGAGAGGGGGATGGGGTGAGGCTTCTGGAATAAATAGGGAGAGAGGGCGAGGCGGACCGAAGATGGAGAGAAAGGAAGATAGGTGGAGAGGAGAGTATAGGTGGTGGGGAGGTAGGGAGGGGATAGGTCGGTCCAGGGAAGACGGACAGGTCAAGGAGGTGGGATGAGGTTAGTAGGTAGGAGATGGAGGTGCGGCTTGGGGTGGGAGGAAGGGATGGGTGAGAGGAAGAACAGGTTAGGGAGGCAGAGACAGGTTGGACTGGTTTTGGGATGCAGTGGGTGGAGGGGAAGAACTGGGCTGGTTGTGTGGTGCAGTGGGGGGAGGGGACGAACTGGGCTGGTTTTGGGATGCGGTGGGGGAAGGGGAGATTTTGAAGCTGGTGAAGTCCACATTGATACCATTGGGCTGCTGGGTTCCCAAGCGGAATATGGGTTGCTGTCCCTGCAACCTTCGGGTGGCATCCAGCCTCACATTTTATTATCTTGGATTCTCCAGCATCTGCAGTTCCCATTATCACTGGCAATTAAAGTTGTTCTTTTTACAGTGTTCAACGTTTGATTGGTGTCTTTACCATTCATTTTCACTACACTTGACTGATTATACCCAGGCATGGGCTCAGTGAATATAGATCAAGCATGTAGCAGACTAAAGCACTGTGAGCAAGTCTGCAACACACATTAAATATACTGTCGTCATTTCTGCATAGATTTATATATAAAACGTACAACAAAAATCAGCAAAACAGATGAATGTGAGTATTTTATGTTTACTAGTCCCAGTGCCTTTTCATTTTTAAACAAAAACTCATCAGCATCTAGGGAGAGAAAACGGAGTTAACATTTAAAACCTAATTACCATTCTACTGAACACAAAGTGACCATAAGTGTCAAATGTGAGTGGAGGCAGTGGCCCATCACAAGACCTTCCCACTAATTTTTCAATCAGTAATCTCTGCACCAAAGTACCAAGTGTAAGCTGCAGTCATTAACATAAAGATTGAAGGATATGTGAAACCTGTAGCCACCTGAGATGTTTCTCAGAGCTGACCAATCCTTACTATTATAATATCTATTCTCCTTGGGGTGGATGAAGGTATATTTTAACTCTGACATGGTCTCTAAGTGAACTAGTCCTACAGCAAAAATGACCGTCAAACAGGTGACGAAACAGGGTAAAGTGCACATGTTCAGATATGAGAATCTATTTAAAATGCAGTATCACCCATACCACCTATAATCCCTTTAATCCCTTTTCTTCTTCCTTGCCCACCTTCTATGTCTAAATGCAATAGTGGGGTTCACACCTAGAGTTGAGGGATCGTACTCTGTACGAGTGTGTATTGGCCCTGCAGATTAGGCCATCAACACCAGATGCCTTCTAACAGGTCCAAATATGCTGAGAGTATCCTGGCCAGATGCAGGCTCATCCACATTGTCTGAAATTTGGGATTGGGAATCGCAGGTAGGATAGAAATTAAGGGATCAGGCACTTCTGAATTGTCCTGCAAGGACAGACTGGTATATGGCTGGCACCACTTTATTTGCTTGAGAGGATGGGGCACTTGGAATGAAGTCTTGATCCCTTTACCCCACTTGCTTTGCCTTTGATGCCAAGTAGCAATTGCTGAAGTGATGGAAATCAGGTCTGTATACATAGATAAGAGATAATGGGAACTGCAGCTGCTGGAGGATTCCAAGATAATAAAACGTGAGGCTGGATGAACACAGCAGGCCAAGCAGCATCTCAGGAGCACAAAAGCTGACGTTTCCGGTCTAGACCCTTCATCAGAGAGGGGGATGGGGAGAGGGAACTGGAATAAATAGAGAGAGGGGGAGGCGGACCGAAGATGGAGAGTAAAGAAGATAGGTGGAGAGAGTATAGGTGGGGATGTAGGGAGGGGATAGGTCAGTCCAGGGAAGACGGACAGGTCAAGGAGGTGGGATGAGGTTAGTAGGTAGATGGGGGTGCGGCTTGGGGTGGGAGGAAGGGATGGGTGAGAGGAAGAACAGGTTAGGGAGGCAGAGACAGGTTGGACTGGTTTTGGGATGCAGTGGGTGGTTGGGGGGGGGGGGGGGGGGGTTGGAGAAGAGAAAGAGCTGGGCTGGTTGTGTGGTGCGGTGGGGGGAGGGGATGAACTGGGCTGGTTTAGGGATGCAGTTGGGGAAGGGGAGATTTTGAAACTGGTGAAGTCCACATTGATACCATTAGGCTGCAGGGTTCCCAAGCAGAATATGAGTTGCTGTTCCTGCAACCGTCGGGTGGCATCATTGTGGCACTGCAGGAGGTCCATGATGGACATGTCATCTAAAGAATGGGACGGGGAGTGGAAACGGTTTGCGAATGGGAGGTGCAGTTGTTTGTTGCGAACCGAGCAGAGGTATTCTGCAAAGCAGTCTCCAAGCCTCCGCTTGGTTTCCCCAATGTAGTGGAAGACACACCGGGTACAGTGGATGCAGTATACCACATTGGCAGATGTGCAGGTGAACCTCTGCTTAATGTGGAATGTCATCTTGGGGCCTGGGATAGGGGTGAGGGAGGTGGTGTGGGGGCAAGTGTAGCATTTCCTGCGGTTGCAGGGGAAGGTGCCGGGTGTGGTGGGGTTGGAGGGCAGTGTGGAGCGAACAAGGGAGTCACGGAGAGAGTGGTCTCTCCGGAAAGCAGACAGGGGTGGGGATGGAAAAATGTCTTGGGTGGTGGGGTCGGATTGTAAATGGCAGAAGTGTCGGAGGATGATGCGTTGTATCCGGAGGTTGGTAGGGTGGTGTGAGAAAACGAGGGGGATCCTCTTTGGGCGGTTGTGGCAGGGGCGGGGTGTGAGGGATGTTTTGCGGGAAATACGGGAGACGCGGTCAAGGGCGTTCTCGATCACTGTGGGGGGAAAGTTGCGGTCCTTGAAGAACTTGGACATCTGGGATGTGCGGGAGTGGAATGTCTGTATACATTTTCAGCAACTGAGTGTTCTGGTGGACCCAGCTTCCCATGGCGCCACCTGTTGATGGAAATAGCCAAATGCATGTAAGCCAGTCACAGTACAGTACTGATGATGTTGGCAGGCTCAACCAACATTTCATCCAATTTACCAAGTGTCTCTTACAAACCTGCCAGCTACTCCTCTGCCTGTTTCCAAATGCTGACACTATACAGTCCTTTCCTGTCTGGGGCTGAGCAGTTGCCAGATTATATAATTCTTAGGGGTATTGACAGCAGAAATGCTAAGAAGTTATCTCCCCTTGTGGGAGAGTCAAGAACCAGAGGGCATGATCTCAGATTAAGGGATCACCCATTTAAATCAGAAAGTGAGGAGACATTTATTCCCTCAGAAGATAGTGAAACGGTTAAATTCTTTAATACAGAAGGCTGTAGAGACTGGATTGTTTAGTATATTCAAGACTGAGATAAGCAAATGTTTAATCAGTATGAGAATCAGAGGCTGTGAGGAAAACCTCTACAAATCATTAGTCAGATTACATTCAGAGTACTGTTTTCAGTTCTCGGCACTTTATTTCAGGCAGGATGTCAAAGCCTGGAGTGAGTTCAAAGGAGATTTACTAGAACGATATCAGGAATGAGGGAGAATTACAGATACGAGGCAAGATTAAGAAATTAGGACTATTGATCATGGAGCACAGAAGATTAAGAAGTGACCACATTGTGGTTTTCAAAATTACAAGAACAATTTTGACAGCGTAAAGAAGGACATTTTGTTTCCATTAGTCAGTAACTAGGGGTCACAACTTCAAGACTGTCAGCAAGAGAGTTAGGAGGGAGATGAGTAGAAGTGTCTTTACTCAGACTAGTCAGGATTTGGAATGCACTGCCTGGGACAGTGATGGGGAGAGGGTCCATAGGAAGTTTCAAGAGAGAACTGGATATATTTGTAAGTGATTACCACAGAGGGCTATGGAGATAGGGTTGGAAAGTGGAATAGCTGAGTAGCTCTCTCGGGAGCCAGTCACAATGGATCAAATGGCTTCCTTCTATCCTGCAAAATTCTGTGATTCTATGAAAAGGCAGGGATGTAAAGCTGAAGATCAGCCGTGATATCATGGCTTGAACGGCCTCCTTCTGCTCTTACATCACATGGTGGGATATTCTCTGAAACATCCCAACATTGGCTCTTAGCCAGATAATGGAAAATTCAGCCCATTATCTTAGGCAGGTACATATTCTACCTAGCTAAAAGACAGACACCTTGTAAGGATAATTTTTTTTCAATAGGATTGGATTCAAACTTGAAGACTTGACAAGGGCATACAATGACATGATTGATGATATAGACTACAGACATTGGTATCCCTCATTATTTACTGGATTTAGAGAGATTGGGGAGCACTGTTGTGCACTTCATGTTGACACAACAATTTTACCAATTTTACAATAGTTGAGATAGTTGTCATTTACAGTAAGTGGCAAAATGTCACAGGCACTTATAATATCTAGAAACAGATTATTTTAAAAATGAATTCATTTTCAAGGGTATCAAATCTAATCTATGTAGAGTGCAAAAATGGCTTAACCTTAAGAAGTTAACTCAGCTATGACTGAAGACGAGCATCTTCTTTCTACAAACTAAGATATCTTCACATATTTTCATGATTCCACAGCCTTGAGAAAGTTTGGAATGTGATGGAACAGTCTTCAGATAAAGCAAATATTTTACAGCATTTAATACTCATGAAGGGGTATTTCAGCACCACAGAATTTGCTACACATTAAGTTTAACACCTATTGCGTTCTAGAAGATTGCATTTTTCTGTTTTGTCAGAGGTTGAGGGGATAGTCAACATTGACAACTTTGGTACAATGAAAAATTGAGCAGCAGTTAACAATGGTGTTCATTAGAATCACACAATGTAGTTCGATTCTTAGCAAGGACAAACGTTCTTGTAGGGTACAGAGTAAGAACAACTGGAGTAAAGTCTACATGTCAACCACAAGTACATTCAAGTACTTCCAATCTCATCCAACATGAAAGAGTTGGCACAGTTGCTCAGTACAATCAATTTTTTTTAAAATCACAAATTTGTTTATATTAGCACGCAGAGATCACACAACCTCTTTGGATGCTACTGCAGAAAGATGTGCAATGGGAATAGACATCAGTGTGGCAAAGAGTGCTTAGAATGTTAAAGGCAAAGATAGCATCTTCATCAGTCCTTACATATTTCAACCCATATGATGAAATTAATGTCACATCAAATGAGCCAAGAAAAGTTATTAGAGCGTAGTCTTGCAGAAATTGAGGGAAGCAAATGACCAGTCACATACACATCACGCTCATTGTCAGAAACTGAACATAAATACTCTAGAGAGTGGGAAGTGCTGGCCTGCATCTACTCTTATGAAAGTAGACATATGCATCAAAATAGCAGAAAGTTCACTCTCCACACTGATCACATCAGGATCTGGTCATGAACATCTACACATGTACAAATGGTCAGATCACCTTTAATCGACATGATTTTGAGAGTGAGTATCTCAAATTTCAGGCACAGGGCCACAACTTCAACTTCAGTGTATTCGTTGATACATTTATAGTTCAAAGATTACTTATGCACTTGAAGATAACCACACTTAAAAAAATTACTTGCTGATAATTATTGCTTTGTGATTTAAAATAAAGTATTCAGTTTTACAACGAGGAAAAGAAGTCGTGTTCAATGTATGACAGTTGACTTTTGATACTCACTGCAAGATTGGTTAAGACGGGATGTGAGCTCTGAGATAGATAAACTATTGAATGGATGAAGAATAAATTGGAAGACACATCCAGAAGAATGTAGTAGACATGTCAAACTTACATACCGAAATTAATAACATATTTGAGCAGCTTTGACATACAAAATCTAAAATGGATTTAATTCAAACAACGTTGTGATTATTTAACTTTCTGAAGAGGTAAATGATCTTAATTAGAATATCAACACAATAAATCTTCCAGTTATGTCCTTTAGCAGAGATATTCCATCCTCTCAAAAAAGCTATTATTTTAAAAAAAACAATAAAATTTCAAGGCAAACATTTGGGGTTTAGAGGTGACAAATGAGTACGTATATTCTAAGGTTACATGACTTAAGAACCAAATTTAGCACATCTGATCTGCACAGAAAAAGCAAATTTAAATTACTCAACAATTTTCAACATATTCCATTTGTAATGCTTCAGCATCTCAAAACTGTTTTCCTTTTTTTTCCATTTTAAGTGAAGATTACCTTTAGGTCCTTTTATGAGCTTTATTTCTGTAATAGTCTCCAAAATCGGCCTTCGTCTACGCACATACAGTTGTACAATCGAACCAGCTTCTTTCAAGGCCTCTACAGCTCTACTGTGTGACACTTCAGATACATCAAATTCATTCACTCGTAAAATGCAGTCATTGACTCTAGATGTCAAAAGAAAATTCATTTTCATTTATCTCGTATGTAGAATCCAGTATGTGTTGTCGGATATAACTTGAAAAAGGTAAGTCCTTTAGATGAGATGGTCCGTTAATCACTCTTTCACAAAAAAATCAAATGCCTTTTGCCTTGAACTCGCAACAAGGTGATTTATTTTTTCCAAAATAGGACAGATTATCAAGACAACCACCTTATCATAGGCTTTTCCCCAAACTGAAGATCAGAACTAAACCTAAACCAGACACTGTTCAAACAGTCCCAGCTGGCGAAGGTCACCAGAAAAAGTTATCAGCCACACATGCAACATCAGATGGCCGAAATACAAAAAAAAAATGCCGAGTGATGCCTGGAAAATGGCCCTATCATATTCTGTAAAATTACCATTCCTTACTGTAAGGTAATATATTTATAATTTTTAAAATTAGTTCCATAGCAATGTAACACTTAAATTTTATTAGGTCATATAAACTGGCTAGGAAGGCAGTTTTTGAGTTTTGATTATTCTTAATACAAATTTGTAACTCGCAATGGCAAAAAGCTAATAAAATTGCTTATTAAAACCACTCTACCCATAATACATGATTGTCTAACCTTTATATTAGTGCCTTTTTTAAACCGATTTCAAGTTGCTACCAAGTAGCCCATAACAACACCTATGAGATATTTACTTCTTAAATTCTACCCAGATAAAGCCTGATGCCTGTTTCCTTCTAGTTATATTGTTTTTCATCTTAATTATTCACATGCCACCTCATCCATTTTTCTAATTTC
This sequence comes from Stegostoma tigrinum, assembly GCF_030684315.1. Taxonomy (NCBI): domain Eukaryota; kingdom Metazoa; phylum Chordata; class Chondrichthyes; order Orectolobiformes; family Stegostomatidae; genus Stegostoma; species Stegostoma tigrinum. Next base: position 54,405,532 of record NC_081359.1, on the reverse strand, counting down.
CTGTAGATATTATATTCTGGTATATTCAATCCTCATTGCCTCAAAGCTATATAGTGGCTGCCAATCCAATTAAATTTGCACCTGTAATTAATTCAAATTACTTATTCATTCTGTATTTGTTTTTAAATTATCTTATTTGTGTACCACACCCTAACTTGTCCCTTTGTTCAAATGTTGTTTTTCTCCCACATTGTTTATTTTGTTTGGTTTGAATTAGTTTATCTCCCTTAATTTTCTTTTAACTGTAATTCCTAAACTGTAATGACTGAGACAAAAGCAGTGCACCATTGCTTTAATGCCTCAACTTCATTAGTCACAACATTAAAAAAGGTTTTTCCCCAGTTATAGAGATTGCCAATTAAATACATTATCAGGTTTTAAATAAAATACATGCCTCTCAATTTCAACAGCATTATCAATATCAGCCAGCCTCCTGGACCAGTAACATAATTGTCTGGTCAGCGCAGTTGATTTTCTATCATTTGAGGTTCTATTTGATCATGGACTGCTACCAACACTGACACTTGAGGCTGTTGGGGAGTTTATGTTGTTTCATCTCTCTCCCCTTGTCACGTACCAGCTGACAGAGGCCTCATGTCTCCTCCAAAATCCTCTGCCTTCATCTCAACTATTGTTGCTCTGGTTGAGACTCCAACAGCTGGCGTGGCAATATAAACTTTGGAATGTTAATAACTAAATCAACAAAAGACAAACTGTAACACATGGAAAGCAGCAGCAATAACTCTGTCTGGAATAAACTTTTAAAGGACAAGGGCAATTTTTTTACCAGAAATTGAAAGCAATTAGCCATGTCTACTAAAGGAGGAGTGAAGGGAACACGAACAAAACTGCTTTCACACCTGCTGATAAACTGTATGTTTTATTGCCACAAAGGATAAGGGTTGCCCTGCAGAACAATTTAAGGATTAATCAATGGAAAGCTGTGTCTTCAACCAAACAATTAAGGCCAAAAAATAACAAGGCAGTCATTTTTGCGGAATCTGGCCAAGTTCCACCATTAATCAGCAAGTAATAATTTATCTACCTAACTAACAGTGAACAAATTAACTAAACTATTAATAAACCGAATAAATCTAACTACTAACTATTCTGGAATAATGTAAGATTATAATGGTACGGTGTTTCAATAAACACAAGTCCCACCTATATTAAAAAATAGAATTCATTCTCTTAAAATTACAGCTAGGTTACATGTCTTCTAGAATGTTTTGTGATTTCTCCATTGATTCTTCTATCAGGAATATTAACTAGTTGCGCCGGAGGTACCATTGTTATTTAGATTGTCTCCTCTATCTCTTCGAGAAAGCACAATGAGAGCAAGTGATGCTGTCTTAAGAGCTGAGGGCCATTATCTCTGGCAGATGGCAACTAGCTCTGGAACTCTGTCCAATAGGATTGGTCCAATGTTGTCAAAACCATGAGATTCAAATTTAATTGGTTTTTAGTATCTAAGTGCCTAGTTCAAATTGATTAGCTAATCCTGTTGTCTTGGTTTAAAAAAAACTGCTGCTTGTGCTGATAAGTGTACGGCCTTTCAATAAAATTATTTCAATTCGGGTGGTTTCCAGGTACTTGCAAACTTTCAAGCTGCTGCTCACAGGTATCCATTTTAAATTTCTAAGCACAGAAAAAGCACATAATCTTTTAAAGGGACCGTGCAATGCTTTCCCCCTTGCATTTTACAAACACTAAATTCTAACTTCCTGCCTCCCAATCCACAAGAACTCTACCCAACTTCACAACAGTGTCCAATGTCCTGTTTTGAAATCAATGGTAAAGGCAAAACCATGCCTGATTTTGCCTGTCCAGAACTCACTGAATCTTATCTTAGGTCTGAATGCCCAGCAGAGTGCTGCTTTTGAGTTGGTGCAAGACTATGGCACCAGCCACAGCCTGGCAGAGTAGATTTCCTCCCGTGGTCAGTCTTCTGATTAAGAGCATCAGTATTTTCACTGCTTTTGCCTAACCTGTGCAAATTCAGCAGCCATTGGTGTCTGGTGCTCCAAGCTTGGTCGACATTTGAAATTAGCTGAGTGAGAGGTTTTCATTAAACACTTCAAACTCCACATCACTCCAAATGTCTCTAAACTTCTGAGAAATAGTTTACTGTTGGGTAATCAGAGGTGGAGGACGAGAAAAGAATGTGGCTGTAAGAGCTGCTTCTTTTTTGAGGTATTTTCAGTGTTGGAGCTGAGTTCTTCAAACTTTTTGGAGCAGTTATAAGCTGTTGCATTGTTTTGGAACTTTGGAAAAAAAGAGATCAAAATGACAGCACTGTAAAAAAGGAGAGAAAGAAGATACCACATGGGAGACAAAATAACAAGCAGTAAACCTACACAGCTGTGTGACCCAGCAGAGAACATGCACAAGCAGACTGCTTCAGATGTATCTCCAGACATCAGAGTTTGTTTTAATAAAAATAAACAAACTGTAAAATTCACAACTGACCTTGGAGAAACCTTTGTGGGGAGCTCACAGTGGGACTGCAGCTAATGGTTTTTCTTTTAAAGTGTGATCTTACATTTTTTTTGTACATCTGCTTTTTTGGATTATTGGTTTTTTTGAGATCTGTCTCTTGATTGAACTTAGAATCTGTGCTTTACATTTTTAAAGTTATCATGGAACAATATTTTTGGAGCAGTAAGACTATGCGATTTTCTGGTTCTAAAAAGACAGTTATGGTGCAATGATGATATTTAGTAGAATGATGTTCTCTTCCTGTCAGAGATGGAAGATTAGGGAAAATTTCAGTTCCTGACGATTATGTCTGCAGAAAGTGTTTGGTTGCAAACTGTATTGGATCACTTGGATTGGTTAGAGCAACAGTTAGAGGTAATGAGGAATTTACAGGAGCTGGGGGGTGTGATGGATGGCAGTGTCAGGAAGGAAGAAAAACCACAGATTCAATCAGGTAGAAGGGTCACCTCCACGAAAGGTAAGAGGGGTAGGCAGGTAGTGCAAGAGTCTTCAATGGCTATCCCCAAAGCAAACAAGTATGCTGCTTTGGAAAATGTAGGGGGTGATGGGCTGTCAAGGGAACATAGCACACACATGTATTCTGGAAAGGCGAGGACTGATTAGGCATAGTCAACATGGCTTTGTGTGAGGAAATCATGTTTCACCAACTTAATTGGAGACTTTTGAAGAAGTAATGAAGAGGAATGAAGGCAGAGCAGTGGATGTGAAACATCAGGATGGCATGTTGCTGCCCTGGTGTCAGGATCAAGGATATCTTGGAGTCGGTGCAGAATATTCTCAAAGGGGAGAGGGACAGCAGAAGATTGTATACATTAGCATGAATGACATAGGACTAGAAGAGGATGAGGTCTTGAGGACACATTATAGGAAATTAGGCAGGAATTTAAAAAGTAGATCCTCAAGAGCAGTAATATCGGGATTATTCCTGGTGCTATGAGCTAGTGAGAGTAGGAGGATAGGGCAGATGTATGCCTAGCTAAGGAGCTGGTATTGGGGAGAAGGATTCACATATTCAGATCACTGTAATCTCCTCTGGGGTAGAGGAGACCCTCTAAGAAGGATGGATTTCACTTGAATTGGTAGGGGACTAATATACTGCCAGGGAGATTTGCTAAAGCTTCTTCGGAGGATTTAAGATAGTAAAAGAACCAGGGAGATAGTGAGAAAAGAGATCAAGATGCAGATGGTGCAGTTGGGAAAAGGAGCAAATCAAACAGTCAGGGCAGGGAAGGACAAGGCCAAGAACAAGGTAAGGCTGATAAATTAAATAGCATTTATTTCAATCTGAGAGTCCTGTTAGGAAAGGCAGATGAACTCAGGGCATGATAATAAAAATGTGAGGCTGGATGAACACAGCAGGCCAAGCAGCATCTCAGGAGCACAAAAGCTGACGTTTCGGGCCTAGACCCTTCATCAGACAGGGGGATGGGGAGAGGGAACTGGAATAAATAGGGAGAGAGGGGGAGGCGGACCGAAGATGGAGAGTAAAGAAGATAGGTGGAGAGAGTATAGGTGGGGAGGTAGGGAGGGGATAGGTCAGTCCAGGGAAGACGGACAGGTCAAGGAGGTGGGATGAGGTTAGTAGGTAGCCCCCCCAACCTCACCATCAAACCCGCAGACAAGGGTGGCGCAGTGGCAGTATGGCGCACTGACCTCTACATCGCCGAGGCCAGACGCCAACTCTCCGAAACCACCTCCTACCGCCTCCTCGATCATGACCCCACACCCGAGCACCAAACCATCATCATCTCCAACACCATTCACGACCTCATCACCTCAGGGGACCTCCCACCCACAGCCTCCAACCTCATTGTCCCCAACTCCGCACGGCCCGTTTCTATCTCCTTCCCAAAATCCACAAACCTGCCTGCCCTGGTCAACCCATCGTCTCAGCCTGCTCCTGCCCCACCGAACTCATCTCCACCTATCTGGACTCCATTTTCTCCCCTTTGGTCCAGGAACTCCCCACCTACGTCCGTGACACCATCCACGCCCTCCACCTCCTCCAGGACTTCCAATTCCCTGGCCCCCAACACCTCATATTCACCATGGACGTCCAGTCCCTGTACACCTGCATTCCGCATGGAGATGGCCTCAAGGCCCTCTGCTTCTTCCTGTCCCGCAGGCCCGACCAGTCCCCCTCCACCAACACTCTCATCCGCCTAGCTGAACTCGTCCTCACCCTCAACAACTTCTCTTTTGACTCCTCCCACTTCCTACAGACTAAGGGGGTGGCCACGGGCACCCGCATGGGCCCCAGCTACACCTGCCTCTTTGTAGGTTACGTGGAACAGTCCCTCTTCCGCACCTACACAGGCCCCAAACCCCACCTCTTCCTCCGGTACATTGATGACTGTATCGGCGCCGCCTCTTGCTCCCCAGAGGAGCTCGAACAGTTCATCCACTTCAACACCTTCCACCCCAACCTTCAGTTCACCTGGGCCATCTCCAGCACATCCCTCACCTTCCTGGACCTCTCAGTCTCCATCACAGGCAACCAGCTTGTAACTGATGTCCATTTCAAGCCCACCGATTCCCACAGCTACCTAGAATACACCTCCTCCCACCCACCCTCCTGCAAAAATTCCATCCCCTATTCCCAATTCCTCCGCCTCCGCCGCATCTGCTCCCACGATAAGACATTCCACTCCCGCACATCCCAGATGTCCAAGTTCTTTAAGGACCGCAACTTTCCCCCCCACAGTGATCGAGAATGCCCTTGACCGCGTCTCCCGTATTTCCCGCAACACATCCCTCACACCCCGCCCCCGCCACAACCGCCCTAAGAGGATCCCCCTCGTTCTCTCACACCACCCTACCAACCTCCGGATACAACGCATCATCCCCCGACACTTCCGCCATTTACAATCCGATCCCACCACCCAAGACATTTTTCCATCTCCTCCCCTGTCTGCTTTCCGGAGAAACCACTCTCTCCGTGACTCCCTTGTTCGCTCCACACTGCCCTCCAACCCCACCACACCCAGCACCTTCCCCTGCAACCGCAGGAAATGCTACACTTGTCCCCACACCTCCTCCCTCATCCCTATCCCAGGCCCCAAGATGACATTCCACATTCAGCAGAGGTTCACCTGCACATCTGCCAATGTGGTATACTGCATCCACTGTACCCGGTGCGGCTTCCTCTACATTGGGGAAACCAAGCGGAGGCTTGGGGACCGCTTTGCAGAACACCTCCGCTCAGTTCGCAACAAACAACTGCACCTCCCAGTCGCAAACCATTTCCACTCCCCCTCCCATTCTCTAGATGACATGTCCATCATGGGCCTCCTGCACTGCCACAATGATGCCACCTGAAGGTTGCAGGAACAGCAACTCATATTCCGCCTGGGAACCCTGCAGCCATATGGTATCAATGTGGACTTCACCAGTTACAAAATCTCCCCTTCCCCCTACTGCATCCCTAAACCAGCCTAGTTCATCCCCTCCCCCCACTGCACCACACAACCAGCCCAGCTCTTACCCCCCCACCCACTGTATCCCAAAACCAGTCCAACCTGTCTCTGCCTCCCTAACCGGTTCTTCCTCTCACCCATCCCTTCCTCCCACCCCCAGCTACCTACTAACCTCATCCCACCTCCTTGACCTGTCCGTCTTCTCTGGACGGACCTATCCCCTCCCTACCTCCCCACCTATCTTCTTTACTCTCCATCTTTGGTCCGCCTCCCCCTCTCTCCCTATTTATTCCAGTTCCCTCTCCCCATCCCCCTCTCTGATGAAGGGTCTAGGCCCGAAACGTCAGCTTTTGTGCTCCTGAGATGCTGCTTGGCCTGCTGTGTTCATCCAGCCTCATTTTATTATCTTGGAATTCTCCAGCATCTGCAGTTCCCATTATCTCTGAACTCAGGGCATGGTTAGGAACATGGGACTGGCATATCATAGCAATTACAGAAACATGACTCAGGGATGAATAGTTCTGGCAGTTTAATGTTCCAGCATGTAGATGCTATTGGAAGGGTGGAAAGGGGGGCACAAGACGAGGGGGGCTGGTGTTTTTGATTAGGGACAACATTATAGCTATACTTAGGTAGTATGTGCAGGGAAGTTATTTGGGTGGACTGAGAAATAAGAAAGGGATGATCACCTTGTTGGTATTGTACTATAGACTCCTCCCCCGCCCCCCCCCCCCCCCCCCCACAGTAGTCAGCGGGAAATTGACAAGCAAATTTATAAGGAGATTTCAGTTATCTGTAAGATTAATAGGGTGGTAACAGAAGGGGGTTTTAACTTCTCAAACATAGACTGGGACTGCCATGGTGTTAAGGGCTTGGATGGAGAGGAATTTGTTAAATGTGTACAAGAATATTTTCTGATTCAGTATGTGAACATACCTACTAGAGAAGGTACAAAACTTGACCTAGTCCCGGGAAATAAGGCAAGGCAAGTGACTGAGGTGTCAGTGGAAGGAGGGGGGACAGTGATCATAATTCTATCAAAATAGTGACAGACATGGACACATTGGGTTTAAAAGTTAAAGTTCTAAATTAGAAGATGATCAATTTTGACAGTATAGGCAAGAACATTCAAAAGTTGATTGGGGCGGATGTTTGCAGGTGAAAGGACAAATGGAAATTGAGAAGCCTTCAAAAACGAGATAACGAGTGCACAGACAATATGTTACTGTTCGGCTGAAGGGCAAGGCTCGTAATGTACGCAACACTGGATAACTAGAGAAACTGATGTTTTGGTGAAGAAAAAGAAGGAAGCACATGTCAGCAGGGATTGTGTGAAATCCTTGAAAAGTATAAAGGCAATAGAAGTATACTTAGGAGGGAAATCAGGAGGGTAAAAAGAGGACTGGAGATAACTTTAGCAAAGGGATTCTAAAAATGCATTAAGGGCAAAAGGGTAACCAGAGACAGAACAGGGCCCCTTAAAGATCAGCAAGGCTGCCTATCTGTGGAACTGCAGAGGATGGGAAGATACTGAATGCTTTGCATCAGTGTTTACTGTGGAGAAGGATATAAAGCTACAGAACTTGGGGAAATAAATAGTGACATCTTGAAAAATTTTCACATTACAGAGGAGGTAGTGCCGAATGTCTTAAAACACAAAAGGGTGGATAAAGCCTGGCATCTGATCAGGTATACCTTAGAACTTTGTGGAAAGCTAGGGAAGTGATTGATGGGTCCCTTGCTAAGATATCTGCGTCACTGATAGCCATTGGTGTGGTGCCAGAAGACTGGGGGTTGGCTAATGTGGTGCCAGCATTTAAGAAAATTAGTAAGGAAAAGCCTGAGAACTATAGACTAGTGAACCTGACATCAGTGGTGGGCAAATTATTGGAGGGAATCCTACGGAATAGGATTTACATGTATTTTGGAAAGGCAAGGACAGATTAGGCATCATCAATATGGCTTTGTGTGTTGGAATCATGTTTCACCAACTTAATTGAGGTAATTGAAGTAGTAACAAAGAGGATTGAAGGCAGAGTGGTGGATCTGATCTATTTTGACGTCACTAAGGAGTTTGACAAGGTTCTGCATGGTAGACTGGTTAGCAAGGTTAGGTGAAATGGAATACAGGGACAACTAGCCATTTGGATACAAAACTGCCTTGAACGTAGGAGAGAGAGGATAGTGGCAAAGGGTTGCTTTTCAGTCTGGAGACCTGCAATCATCAGTGTGCCACAAGGAAAGCGTAAAGTCCACTGTTTTTGACATTTACATAAGTGATTTGGATATGAACACAGGAGATATGGTTAGTAAATTGGCAGGTGACACCAAAATTGGGATATATTAGATAGGCAAGAAGGTTACCTCAGAGCCATAAGGGATAAGCAAATGGGCCAAGCAGTGGCAGATGGAAATCGATCAGATAAATGTGAGATGCTGCATTTTGTAAAGGCGAATCAGGATACCTAAACTGGGGGTATAGTGGATAGCCAAGCAAGTTACCTCAGAGCACAAAGCAATGGACAAATGGGCCACAGAGTGGCAGATGGAATTTGATTTAGATAAATGTGGGATGCTGCACTTTGTAAAGGTAAATCAAGTCTTGGGAAGTGTTTCTGAACAAACAGACATTGGAGTGCAGGTTCATAGTTCCTTACAAGTGGAGTCACAGGAAGTCAGAAAAGTGAAGGAGGCGTTTGGTATGCTTGCCTTTGTTCATCAGGTGCATTGAGTATAGGAGTTGAGAGATCATGTTGTGGTTGTATAGGACATTGGTTTGGCCATTTTTAGAAAACTGCCTGCTTTTCTGGTCTCCCTGCTACAAGAAAAATGTTGTGAAATTTGAAAGGGTTCAGAAAAGATTTACAAGGGTGTTGCCAGGTCTGGAGGTTTTGAGCTATAGGGAGAGGCAGAATAGGCATGGACAATGTACTCTGGAGCATCAGAGACTAAGGAGTGATCTTATAGAGATTCAATCTTGAGGGGCACAGATAAAGTAAATAGGGCAAGGGAGTCCAAAACTAGAGGGAATAGGTTTAAGGCGAGAGGGGAAAAAGATTTAAAAAGGGGCAGCTTTGTCATGCAGAGGGTGCTGGGTGTATTGAATGAGCTGCTTGAGAAAGTGATGGAGGCTGGTACAATTACAACATTTAAAAAGGCACCTGGATGGGTATATGAATAGGAAGGGTTTAGAGGGATATGGGCCAAATGCTGGCAAACAGGTCTAGATTGATTTAGGATAATTGGTTGGCATTGACAAGTTGGACCCAACTGTCTGTTTCCATGCTGTACAGCTCTACTGCTCTATGAGTCTGTGACTCAAAGTTTGCAATTCATGTTTCATACTAGAGTATTTTAACTTATATTTTTTAAAAATTCAAAGTGTTTACCTTAGCCGTCCATCTTCAGCTGCTGCTCCCCCAGGGATAATTTTTGTAATAAATATCCCAGGGTCATCTCCAATATGAGGGTTGTCTGTACCTCCAGCTATACTGAATCCCAGGCCGGAATTACCCTGGCAGACAAGGAAATGGTGGAATGGAATTTAATTATTTTCGTTGACACAAAAAATCAATCAGTAATAAGGTTCCATACTCCAAAATAAATATATTGCAAAACCTGCAAGGCCAATTTAAATCAAAAGTTCTCGAATAATCCACTGTCATGTGTTTATCCCCCAAACAGCTTCGCAAGGGTTTAAGGAGACAACATGTTTTACTCATGACAAAATGTTCCAGACAACATATCTGCAGATGACAAATAAAAAGAAATTGTCAGCAAATACTGAAGAGTTAAAGCATATGTGTCAAGGAAAATAATGGTTAATGTTTCTGTTTCTACAAATGTGTCTGCTAAATTTCATGATGAGTCAGCATTCTGATTTTTTACTTGTTTGTTCTCCTACTCTCCCATTTGCTTTGTTCAGATTTATAACGTGTTGAATATCTTCACGTTATGACAAAGGGCCTATATAAAAAAAAGTTAAGCTCTGTTGTATGTATTGATGCTAATAAGCCTGTTTTGCAATTCGAGCAGTCCACAGGTTATGCATATGGTGGACACTTTCGCAAAGATCAAGCAGCAGTGCAAAATTTCTCCACCGTCATTGAGTGGTTAGGGTGTTGCCTTTAAAATATGTCCTTATCAGTTGTTGATTATTGATGTACCTGGAGCCCATTTGCAATAACTACGCTACACTAAAAATTCAGAGACTGACTCAAAACAAAAAAAATTCAGTTCAAACAGATAGTTGCATTGAATTCAATAGGAAATACTCTCTTAACTGAGATCAAGATACAACAATTTTCTTAAGGTTTCAGGACATATCACAAAAATCATAAAGCCCTTTACTAATCTGAACCAATCACATGAGGTGACAAAGTAATCTGTGGTTTAAATCTCTTCGCACTGTTTACAACATTATAGATCTCTATAATGTCACCTGTCAAATGCCTCCTGTCAGCATTGAAAGACTAGTTTTTGTCAGACACAATTCGAATATCTAAAACTGGGGTTTAATTTGAGGGTCATCAGTGCAGTGCCTGCAATTGTTTCAATCTCTCAATATATTTCCAGTGCGTCATAATGGTTGGAACTGAACGTGCTATGAAAAGTGCGAAGTGATCAGAGCATAACATAATTGGTTTCTTTTGATTTCTATTTTATATTCTTGGTTATATAATTTAATGGTGAGTGGTAGCGTTGTAGTACTGTCACTACTGCAGCAATCCAGAATGCCAAACTAGTGTTCTGAGGGACATGATTTTGTTTCTCATCATAGCAAGTGGTGACATTTGAATACTGTAAAAACCTAGGGGGAAAGCTACATAATAGTAATCATGCAGACATTGATAATTGTTGCCAATACTCATCTGATTCACTAGAATGCTTTCAGAAGAAAAAGCTGCCATTTTATCTGCACGCACAAACAGGTGACCCCAGACCCTTAGTAATGTGGTTGGTTTTGAATTGCCTTCTGAGTAATTAGGGCTGGACAATAAAAGCTTTAGAAACAGCCTCAACCCATCAATAAATTATAAAAATAAACATCTGTGTTGACTGCATTGTTTGAGCACGTCAATCATTGTTACAAGCAGAGCAAGGTTTCAGTTTCAGATGTGATTTCACCCAAACAGTTAAGCTCTCGGGCGATGCACAAGCTCCTCTTCTTGGTTGATAGCAAAAAAGGATTCCTTCCTTTGTGGATATCTTTATAGATTAGAGATTAGAGTCCCTACAGTGTGGAAACAGACCCTTCGGCCCACCAAGTCCACACCGCCCCTTGGAGCATCCCACACAGGCCCATCCCCTATAACCCACACACCCCTGAACACTACAGGCAATTTATCATGGCCAATTCACCTAGCCCGCACATCTTTGGACTGTGGGAGGAAACCGGAGGAAACCCGCGCAGACATGGAGAGAATGTGCAAACTCCACACAGACAGTCGCCCAAGGCTGGAATTGAACCTGGGTCCCTGGTGCTGTGAGACTCAGTGCTAACCACTGAGTCACGTGCCACCCGTTCTCCCACACTTGAATGAACTTATCTTTCAAATGGAGCCAATTTAACCACACTTTAAAATCGAACAAAAAGTGAATTTAGGTGAGTTTATTACAAACTATGAAAATAATTACTAAGTCCACATATAGATTAGAAATAAGAGATTAATACTTTTGGACTCACAAGAGTAGGTATGCAGATCTGTCACTGAATTGGTTGCAAAGATCAGATAGTTGAACATTGTCAAAATTTGCAGTGGAGGTTCCTGGTAAAGTTGATATTAGTTGAGATTCTACAATTCTGATTACTTTTGACTGGGATTTGATTCCAACATTCAGCATGAGAGACTAAATCCTTTTATTGTTCTATTTTCTTTTGTCTGGCTTGCAACACACAAAGTGAAGTGGGGTCTTTACCTGAAATGTAGCAGTGACAAGGGGATATTTGACTTCACAGCATGCTAATGCTTAAACTCCTGTTGATACATGAGACTGTTCAATCCTCGAATACATTCCAGTAGATAAAACTTGATTTTTAACCCCCTACCTTTGTGTTCAAGGGGAAAACACGAAATGCGTTTGCAGTTTGGAATATAGAGCGCAAGAAGTGCCTTCATGTTGAACAAGGGATCATCAGCCCTTGTTATCTCTGTAGCCACAAAAGGTTGCAGTCCAATCTGTTTTGCCTTTTTGTTCCTTCATAGGACTGTTGTTTGTAGTTCCTTTCATATTCGTAGAGATGAAATTCCCTACATCTCTCTCTCTGTCCAGAAAGCCATTTATTTTATACCTGTAGCCATTTTTGACAGTATCGGTTCTCTTTTTAAAAGTACACTTAGAATTATAATTTTACAATGTCCACAGTACTTTGTGTTTCTGACCACAGGTCATGATGCTGTCAAGTACATTAACCACTATATAGAAGTATACTGGAGATTGAAAGTATTTTTCTGCTTAATCCTTGTCCATTTTAAACACCATTCAGGAAGAGTACACACTTCCCACATTTCTTTTCAATACAGACTACTTTGTGTATTTGTATTCAATGTTGCTTGTCTATGTTTTACTCACTTGTATATTCTATCCAACTCAACATTATTTGGAATGGTCTACTTCAACTCACTAAATCTCCCAAATTTGATTTCATTTGCATAATTTACCATATCAGTCTGAAATGTACACTAAAGACAGTAATAACATGAAGACTGATCCTTGGTGCATCCCACTTAATTTTTTCTTCATTTTTGCTTCCGTTCAGAATATTGCTTACCTTAAAAATGTAGTACTTCAACTGTAAGCATCATGATCAAAGTACTTTAAACGCAAACTACCTAAACAGTATAAAGAATATTACTGAATTCAAATTTTATGTATCTTTATACCCGAGCATCTTGACTTAATTAATTAATATATTTATTTATTTGTCACACATACTACTAAGTATAGGAATACACAAGTACAGGGAAAAGTGCACAAAGTCGCCATTCACAGCTGCCTACTTGGTTACAAAACCAGAATGAAAAAGATTTTAATAGAGCCAAAAGGCAAGCAAGAAAAAAAGTCCAGATCTCAGAGTCCCAAATCCCATTTCCACAATGGTGCAGGCACCACTCTAATCACTAGGACATCCGGGAGGCCACCACCACCAAGCGAAAGGCACCGTTTTCCCCACCAATGACTGCTTCATCAGCCGGCTCTCGCCGCTGCTGCCCTACCGGCTTGCTCGTCCCGCTGAACTGGCCCATTCTTGATCCGCTGTAACTACAGGACATATCCCGCGCATTCAGCTCCCGCCATGTGGTTCCCTGCTGCAATCCAACGCCTTCCCGACTCTTTAAGAAGTTAGTTAAAGGGTAGTGGCGGGGAATGGGATAGAATTACTACAGACAGGAGACAGAAGAGCAAAAGAAGCAAGAACGATAGGAAACGGGCGAGCAAATGGAACAACTTACTCTGCCGCCGTCTCGAGTGTTCCTTATTCCCACTTTTGGCAGCATTAAAAACACAATAAGCTGAGTCTTATAAAAAGTTGGAGGGGAAACCTTACAGTGAACTGAATGATGGTGGCAATAGTGACAAATGTGGTAGAATTGTGTGAAAAGTCCCGCAACGTCTAGCTCAATATTAGGAATAACCTGTTTCAGAGATAGTAGGAACTGCCGATGCTGGAGAACGTGTTGAGATGGATGAACACAACGGGCCAAGCAGCATCCGCGGAGCAGGAAAGCTGACGTTTCGGGTCTGGACGTGTTGCATGTTTTAACTAAGTTCCAGGAAGCAAGGGGAATTTCACGTTAGAGAGTGATGAGTCGCCTATTAAGCAGGATTATTGCTTGTTAATGATCTTGTTAACCATTCATTTTGCTTCATTAAATGCAGCTTCCTATCCTTTAATCCACTGCACGCAAAGTAGGTATTAAGAATTCTCGACATGGAAGCAAGACTGGGTACTGAGTGGCTTCAACTCTGCTTGTTCCAAAGGACTTCTGTGGCGGATGCTGGACACCAACATCTAGGTATCCTCTTTGACCACAGATGAGGTCCCAGAGGACTGGAGAATAGTCAATGTTGCCCCATTGTTTAAGAAGGGTAGCAGGGATAATCCAGGAAATTACAGGCATGTGAGACTCATGTTGGTGGTAGGGAAAATTATTGGAAAAGATTTTGATGGACAAGATCTATATGGATGTAGAAGCAAATGGGCTTAATAGCGATAGACTGAATGATTTTGTGCAGGGGAGGTCGTGCCTCACTAACTTGATCAAGTTTTTTGAAGAGGTGATGAATTTGATTGATTAGGGAAAAGCAGTTGATGTTGTCCTCATGGACTTTGCTGAAGCTTTTTGACAATGGCACTCATGGAAGACTAAAGGTGAAATTGCATGGTATTGGGGTGAGCTGGCAAAATGGATACAGAGTTGGCTTAGTCATAAGAGACAGAGGGTAGCAGTGGAAGAATGCTTTTCAGAATGGAGGGTTATGACTAGTAGTGTTTCACGGATCAGAGCTGGGACCTCTGCTTTTCATGGTCTACATAAATGGAGGAAAATGTAGCTGGTCTAATTAGTAAGTTTGCAGATGATATAAAGATTGGTGGAGCTGCAGATAGTGAAGAAGATTGTCAGAGCATACAGTAAGATATATAGATCAGTTTTAGGCATAGGCAGAAACATGGTGGATGGAGTTTAATCCAGGTAAATGTGAGGTGATGCATTTTGGAAGGTCAAGAATGGGTGGAAATTATACAGTGAATGGCAGAACCCTTAGGTGTATTAATATGCAGAGGGATCTGGATGTACATGTCCACAACTCATTGACAGTGGCAGTACAGGTAGACAAGGTAGTAAAAAAGGCCTATGGCATGCTTGCCTTCATCAGAAAGGGCATTCAGTATAATTATAGACAAGTAATGTTGCAGCTTTATGGAACTTTAATTAGGCCACACCTAGAATATTGCGAACAGTTATGGTCACTACACTATCAGAAGGATGTGGATGCTTTGGAGGGAGTACAGAAAAGTTTTGACAGGATGTTGTCTGCTATGGGGGATTTTAGCTATGAAGAAAGGTGAGATAGACTGGGTTTGTTTTCATTGGAATGCAGGAGTTGCAGGGGGAGCTGATACAAGTTTATAAGACTGAATGGCATGGGTACAGTGAAAAGTATGAGATTTTTTCCCAAGATGGGGGGTCAATTACTAGACAACAAAGGTTTAAGATGCGATGAGGAAAGGGGGAGTTTAAAACAGATGTACAAGGCAGGTTTTTCATAAAAGGGGTAGTGAATGCCTGGAACGCACTGCCGGAGGAGGTGGTGGAAGCAGACACAATAGTAGCATTCAAGAAACACCTGGTCAAATAGATGAATAGGAACAGAATAGAAGGATACAGATCCTGCAAGTGAAGACAGTTTTAGTATAGAAGGGCAAAATATATTGCAGACAGTTAGGACTGCAGATGCTGGAAGCTAGAGTCATTAAATGTGGAGCTGGAGAAGCACAGTTGGTCAGATAGCAACCGATAAACAGGAAAGTCAACATTTCAGGCCAAAACCCTTCATCAGGACTGGGAGAGGGATGGGAGCCCAGAACTAACAAGAGGGAGGGGTATGGGACTGGGGAAAGGGTAAGTGGGATGTCAATAGATGGATGCTGGAAAGGGGTTATTGTAGTTGGTCAGCAGGAATGGTAGAGTGGATAGGTAAGTCAGAAGATGGCCAGTTTGGCGGAGGAAAGATTTTTGAAGCTGGTGAAGTCAATGTTCAGGCCATTGGGCTGTAAACTCACAAGGTGAAATATGAGGTATTATTCCCCCTACCTGCATCCACATAACTCCACCTCACCTACCCTCCACCCCCTCCCTCTATTTATTTCTGTGCCCCCTTTCCCTTCCCTAGACCTGACAAAGGGTTTCAGCCCGAAACGTTGAATTTCCGGCTCAACAGATGCTGTCTGACAAAATGTATTGATGCAGGCTTGGAGGGTCGAAGTGCATGTTTCTGTGTTGTATTGTTCTTTATTTTAGCTCAAGACAAGCACCAGAGGTACCAGCCCCATGCACCCAACATCCACAGATGTTGGCATTTAACATGACAGATTCTGAGACTCCTCATGGTTCACCTGTTTCACTTACAGTATTCTTCTGGACTTTGATGCTGTACCTCAAGGTGCAACAGCTACTATCATCAAAATGTTGCAGCAGGGGCAATTTGAGCTCAGGGACAAGTACTTTGCTCTGGACCAGGCTGCATTTCGAGGCTGATTGCTTGCTCCCTTTGTGCTCACTCACTTTGAGCCTACCTGATGCTTTTAACATCTTTGGCCTCTTACACCTTCCCCCTCAGACAGAGATACCAGGCACACAGTCCTCCTGTATTACCATACTATTTAGCACAGACACAAAGCCAAGAAACTTGTCATGACTGACAGCGGGATTCAGTGGAAGTCAAACGAGATAATCTTTGCTCAGAGGGTCCTGACACAGTAAGTAACGGCCACCTCAGATACCAGTTCACAGGCTTGAATCCCATCAGTCAGCTGCTCAGGATGGTCTGAGTCTGATCTTCTCCTCATGGGAGATAAGGAGCTGAGTGTTGAACAACACACAACCTGTCCCAACTCTTTCTGACCCTACTGGGAACTGTTTACCCTAGAAAGAGAGAGAGGCAGATAATAAGGGAGGTGCAAGTGGATAGTGTAGCTGTTACTTTTGGTACAAGGGGGAGATGTCCCTGGTGAGTGAATAGACAGCAGAAAGGGAATGCAGAGTTAGTGTTTTTGAGGACTGGGGTGGGTGTCAATGAATGAGGGAAGATATTGCATGCAACAGTGATGGCGGTAGAGGATAAGTATTGGCGGGAGGTGGATACAATAACAGACAGTGAGTGTGAGGTACAGGAGGAAATATGCACTTTCTGCACTGCTGGCCATTCCTCCAGACTACTGAGACTGTGCTGACCAGTGTGGCAATCTTGGCTCAGGCTGACATCGTCTGGGGTATTGGATTCCATTGCCAATCCTGGACAAGAACACATTCTGTGTTTATACCACCTTATCCACTTGGGCCTCTAATGGTCCATGCCCATAAAGTAGAGTGTGGCATCTATTTTCTCTATTTGGCATACCTGGGCAAGGAACCATGCAGGGTAGCTCCAAATTGACGTGCTCTTCTGTGTGCACATTGAGTTTTTAAAGAAGGCAGTAGCACCAAGGATCCTGATTCATTCTGGATATCTCATCAGTGACAAGTTGTTCTGGATCTGGTAGAATGGGGCTAGAATTTGGTGAGTGGCTTCATAGTGGTGGGGTAAATAGTTAATGAGGCAGGTTTACTAAGATGTGGTGAGAGATCTCATCAGTTCTCATGGCGAGAAAGCCACCTGAAACTTGATGGCATTGATGATTTGCCAAAAATATCAAGAATCAGTATTTTATTTTAAATAGCAGTCAGGACGATTCCTTGGGCTTGACCACACTGCTGTGTGATGCCACATATTGATACAATCTTAAGGGCAGCAGCCAATTGACTAATATTGCTATCTAATTAGGCACAGCATGGTGTGATATGGTGACAGGAGCTGAAAGGCAGGCAGACCTTTGAAAGGGCCAGAAGTCAGAAATGTACACACATGCAGAATACATGTGAGGAAGGCAAACAAGGACCAGATTGGACAGCTGGTATAAAAGATTAGTGTCAACTTTAAATGATGCCTCACTTGATTTCACAGTGGAGGTGCTGACGCCATGTAGGTATGTGATGTTTCTAGAAAGTCGGAGGAGAAAGCTGTATGCAATGAAGAAGTAGACATGATTGGAAGCATTACAGGAGGTCTCTGGCCAAAACAATGACGGAGGAACGACTTGCTGGAGGGTGGTCACTTTTATACCTTGTTGGTCTGTAAACTGACTTGCCCTTGGCTGGTGCTTTGAATCACAAATGCTATCCCTAGTTAGATTTAATAATGTTTAATACTTCTATTATCCACATGGATGGTATGATGTTAGAAGCCCTTGCCACACACTAGTAGATGAAAGGCAGCTACTCACACACCTGCTTGTGATAAACTGGTTTCTCCTTGTTATGTTTCAAACTCTCTCAAACTGGTTCAGATATGTGGCAGGACTGAGAGCCTTAATGGCATGGGTAAATGACAGAATACGCCAGAATTGAACGTCTTGACCCTAAACACACAGCTATGCACTATGCAGGAGTGGGAATGGATTCAGATTGAGATGCATACTTCAACAGTTTGCGAAAGTAATTGGCTATTTCAATCATCACCTGTCTCCGCTCTTGTGTGATGTCAGTAAAATAGGTGTCCGAAAACTAGTGTGTAAATTAAACAAGGTAAGAACAGGCCTGAACCTTGTGGATTCATTTAAATAAACAGGGTATATGTTTGGAGACATAAGGTACTCCTTTGGATCTTGCCCTGAGATTCTGGGGAAGAAAATGTGTCCTCTGATAAGGCATCCTGTGGCAAGGTTAGGCACCTCCTTGGACTGTTAAAAGTAAAAATGTTTGCATGTAAAAACAAATGCAAACTTGTGACTGTTGTTTTTAAGTTGGCTAAAGTAATTGTGAGGTGGAATGCAGGAAGCTATAATGTGTGGTTCCTTTGAGAAATTTGTACTTAAAACATTTTTTAAAAAATGTCTGTGAGCAGCAGCTGAAATTACCATTGCAGAGGGCCTCAAAATATGAAACAAGTGTATCCAAAAAAGCCTTATAGATGGCAAGCAAAACAGCAGTCCTGTTTTGATGTGATGAGTTTGAATTCAGCCAACTAATTTGAAACCGAACTCAGCAATTTAAAGTCAATTGAATTTAAAAAGTGTTGTGGTAGTGGTAGTGTTGGCAACCTGAAACCAATCATATTATAAAAATTTGACTATGAGGGCATTTGGAAAATTAGGGAAAGCCAACTGCCATCTGAAAAATTTCAGATAACTGCTATGCCAGAGTTAGCATCATTCATATCAGAGAAAACCCATCTAATTAATCAAAAGTACCATGGCATTTTAGCTCAAAGTCCTCATTGAAGAAATTAGAGATAAGTCATCCCTGACAGCTGTATTAATAGAAGAAAAGTGTTTGTGAAAAGATTGAAGATGATAGAATATCCCGGAAAACAGTCTGCGCAAACTTGGAGAGTTAAGTTATAATTTATTGCTTATTATTAATTAGGTTTATAATAGTAGGACTTGTCTTTATTTAAACAGAATTCCAGTAGAATTTAGACAGGTTAGGGAGTAGTTGGTACTCTAGGGGGGTTTGTTGATTTGATTTAGATTAGATTAGATTCCCTACAGTGTGGAAACAGGCCCTTTGACCCAACAAGTCCATACCGCCCCTTGTAGCATCCCAGCCAGACCTATCCCCCTATAACCCACACACCCCTGAACACTACGGGCAATTTAGCATGGCCAATCCACCTCGCGCTTTGTTAGTAATTTGATCATTTGATCATTATTGGGTTACATAAATAAATTGTTTCTTGCTATTGGTAAAGTGGAGATCAAGGATTTTCTTTCTCTTAACCACTCTTTTAATAGATTATGAGGGGAAAGGTGAGTTTCTCTGGGTGTTTAGGGATGATTATTAGATGGGAACTCCTACTCGGTCATAACAGATAATTTTAGTTTAATTAACAGAGGGGTTTGGCCACCGCCTGTTGTAACACTATCAAGCTGCCAAAGAACTACTAAGGTCCAAAGGGGACTGGAATCATTCTTCGGTAGAGGTAAGGCACACTCTGGACAGGTAGATATCATAGAACATAGACCAGTACAGCACAGTATAGGGCCTGTGGCCCACAATGTTGTGCTGACCTATTATCCTACTGACCTCAATCTACCCTGCATACCCTACATTTTACTATCCTCCATGTGCCTATCCAAGAGTCGCTTAAAAGTCTCAAAGTATCTGACTCCACCACCACTGCCAGCAGCACATTCCACACGCCCACCACTCTCTGTATAAAGAACTTACCTCTGGCATCTCCCCTATACCTTCCTCCATATCCTTTGAAACACAAGGTACTCCTCAGGATTATTTAAGCAGACCTGCTTGTGTGTAAAAAGTGCATGATTTCATTGGAACTACTAAATTGCCAAAACTGTCAAAGAAATACAAAACTATCAAAGGGATTAAAATGATAAAGTGGACCTATCAAAACTAGAAGAGGAAACTGTCCAGGATGTCAAAGGATTTTAAAGTAATGCAGCTCATTATTTTTTTTAATTATTCATTCATTGGAGGAGAGATTCACTGGCTAGGCCAGCATTTAGCATCCATCCCTGATTGCCAAGAGGACATTTAAGTGTCAGGCACGTAACTGTGGCTCTGAAGTCACTTGTAGGCCAGACCAGGTAAGGGTGGCAGTTTCCTAGGAAAGGGCAATTAACCTCTCTGGCCACTGTCCCAGCATGTGATGCTCACATCCCTTGAGTGGAGCTGCTAAGTGGCATTTACAATGTGTCTGCAGAACGTAAGTGTGTATAGGTACGGATGCATGGGTAGAAGTCAGTGGGAGCCCCATGCTGATCTCAACTCAGAGGATGGCAGTCTTAAACAGTTTCATTGACACAGCACACACAAAAGCAGGCTGCCTCCATGTCAGACATTGTCGCAGGTGAAGCACTACATAAAGTTCCTGTAAGATTTCACAGAAATTGCAATGATCCCAAAATGTTCACTTACGTGGGCTTTTTGTATTATCAGCAATTACAATATGTTGTAATTGAATTAAAAATTCAGCGTTAGTGAACCCATAAATGCAATGTAGTTCATTGTGATGCAATTCAAGGTCATGACTGTGAGAATCTTGGATGCTACAGAATCTGCAATGGAGGGGCTAAGTCTAGGTATTGAATAAATTATGATTTTATATCGCAGGTATGTTGAGAAAACTCATGTCAGTAAAGCACTAATGGCAGCACTCATTTTTTTTGAACCAAAGTCATTAGACTGGAAATTCCAGAAAACAAAAGCTATCCTTCTCATATGAATTTGGCATGGAAGAAGGTGTTCTGTGTACCCCTGAATCAGCTTGTCTATCTGCTGATTCTTCAGTGGTGCTGTGACAGATCGCTTTTTCTCTGGGTCTCAACCCCTTCATCACCTTCCACCTGTGAGGGTGTAAAATGCTAGTCCTCTTCCATTGACTGTGAAAATGACAGGGGATTTGAACGTCTCTGATACTGGATGCTTCCATGAGCAACGGGTGATCTGTGTGGGATCTTTCAATTATGCACCCATAAATGGACAGTGACCGAACCCCTCTGTGCATGATCACATTGTTCATTTTGTTCCCCTGATGGCAAAGTCAGCCCTACAGCCAGGGCAGTGGATCCAGGAACATAGGTGTCTTCTCTCAGGTGCAGGATGCCATAGGCTACACATGTGGGACTGACAGGGCTGCATCATAATGCTGTGAAATTCATAAACCAGAATGGGTTCCATATAATTAATGGGCAGGTGCTCTGTGATCACTGTTACCACTTCCTGGAGATATGCACCCACTGCCCTGGTAGTTGCCAGAACTCCGACATCCTGCAGCACTTTCAGTATATCTATCGAATTTGGAGGTCCAGATGATTTATAAAGCTAGTTACTACAAGCCAGGCAACATCTGAGGAACAGGAAAGCTGACGTTTCGAGGCTGGGCCCTTCTTCAGAAATGAATGGGTCCAGACCTGAAACGTTAGCTTTCCTGCTCCTCTAATGCTGCCTGGCATACTATGGTCCTCCAGCTCCACACACCTTGTTATTTCAGGCTCCAGCATCGGCAGTTCCTACTATCTCTGCACTACTACTGAGATGTCTTCAGCAATGTTACTGTATTGATTCTTGAAAGGAAGCAACCCCTGTTTATTCCCACATGCAAATACAACTTTTCAATTTGTTCTTTCTTACATTTTCCCGTTGTACAGTAGAAGTTAATGTAATGAACTGCAGGAAGGCTTCACAGTGCTCTCATATTCAAACGTAACTATGTTTTATTTTGTAGGTGTGCTTGGAAAAAAAAATTCATTTATGGGATGTGACGGTGCAGATCCATGGTCCACAAAAGGAATATTCAGCAGACAACCCTAGGGCATGTGGGGATACAAAACAAATCATGCTGAAACTGTCCCAGCCAGATACAGGCTCACCTCCTTAGCTGAAACCTCCAAAGTTTGAGAGTCACAGCAAAGTGGAGGTGTTGCTCCAAGTGTGTGTCGGAATCATAGAGGGAAGGAAGGGTAAGCGGTTTGAGAGAATAGGGTAAGTGAGAACCACTGAAGGAATATGTTGCATGCAATACTGAGAGTGGAAGACAATGCGTCTGAAAAGTGGGAGCAAAAATAGAGTCAGAGTGATGGTGAGGTAGCAAAGAGAACCTGGTGACAATTACCTTTTCAGAACGCAGGAACTAACTAACCTTACTCCTATATAGCTGGGTTTATTTCACAATGTCGTGGGTAGAAACTTAGGACCAAGCTGACAGGATCTGGGATTGTAGTTTCTTCTGCTGGTCCTGGGAAAAAAGGACAGCTCTCCTTGCAACTACGTCTTCCACCAGGACTTCGAGGTCCATACACGTTAGAACTGTGAAGCACCATTCCTGGTTTGTAGGTTTTGAACTGTTACATAGTTGGAATTTTATTGTAGTTCCACTGGTACAAATACTTGAAGGCCACAGCATCATCATGCATATTCACTACTGCTAAGCACAAGATAACATGACAGCAGTACCATGAAGGCATGGTGCATACATAATTAGATAAGCACCATAAAAATCACACAAGAACACCCACTGGAGCTCACAGAGAAAAATTCATAGAATCCCTACAGTGTGGAAACAGGCCCTTCGGCCCAACAAGTCCACACCAATCCTCAGAGCATCCCACCCAGACCCATCCACCTATAATCCACCTAATCTACACATCCCTGAACACTTTCGGCATTTTAGCATGGCCGATCCACGTTGCCTGCACATCTTTGGATTGTGGGTGGAAACCAGAGCACCTGGAGGAAAGCCACGCAGACACAAGGAAAACATGCAAACTCCACACAGACAGTTGCTGAAGGGTGGAATTGAACCTGGGTTCCTGGCGCTGTGAGGCAGCCGTGCTAACCACTGAGCCATTGTGCCACTTCACACAACTTCTCAAAATTGACAAATGTTGCAAATTGTCAGCCCCTTGTGCCTCAAGAATGTAATATTTTGGAAAATAATTTAATTGTAATAAATGTCAGTTGGATTCTTCACTACAACAATATCCACACTCAGTTTCTTAAGTTATGGGAGATAACATAAGCAATGCCGCATCAGAAAAAACACCTTGTTAGATTAGAACTCACATGATTCACTTCTTGCATGACTCCCACCACCTCTTCCAAAATTAATGTGCCTCTTCTCCCACTTGTTAAGAAGTACTTACTAGTTTTAAGTAGGGTAGCCTAGCTTACCTTCTGCTAATTAGTTATAAGTTAAGGTTTCTATTGATGCTAGCAATCAATAAATATCACAGTCAGTGCTAGATGCAAGCAGCAATCATTAAAACACTGTGCTACCTCCTATTTACATCACACATCTCCGTGCTTGTTTTGAGGACTAGCCAATTTAGCCCTTAGATTTAAGGTATGCAAATAGTTAAAGCTATTTTTATAGTTAAAGGCTATAGTCTCCACCACAAGGTGATCAGCATTCTATTTTTAGAACAATCCTTTCTGGGCTCGGCAAGGATTAAAATAAACTATATGCAAATAAAACTAATGAAGAGTGCACCCTTCCCTGTTCTTCTCTGACTATGCAGAATTGCAGTCACTGCCTCAATGACATTGGGGAAAAAAATAGAAACAACAGCACTGTAAATCTTTCAGGTCAAATATTTTCAGTCTTTTATCATACTTATCAATAATAATTTTTATGACCATGAAAGAAGTTTATTTTCCACCAGTAGTCTCAGCTTCTTTCCCACACCAATATTTTCTAAGTTATTTTTCTATCTTTTTCATGGTTTCTTTTTCAATCTTTGTTTATCTCCAACAGACTTTTTCCTTTTTTTCACCTCCTTCTTTTGCATGCCTCTTAATGTATGTATTTGTTGCACAAATTCACAGACTGAGATAAAGGATTTTAAGCTACTACCATTTAAAAGAGCATGATGGAATCAAACTAATATTAGACAGAGGTAGTTTTCAGAATCATGCACAGGAAAAGGTGTGTAACTCAAGCTGTGAAGGATAGGCAGAAATGTTGTGGCCCGTGAAGGAAAGGCAGAGTTTGGGAGCATTTAGATGAGTCCGAAAGTGGTCAGGCAGGGGATCAAATTTGAGCATTTTGGTATGAGCTGAGTGGAATCGCTTGGTATGAGAAAAACTTATTCTAGCCAGGAGGTCAGACCCACATATGGCATCCTAGGGACTGGAATTTGTTAATACTGTTGGGTAATAGGCAAAGGGAGCTCATGGAACTATTGCATCAAGGCTTGAATCAGTTTGATTATAACAGTATGCAAAATCAGGAGGGAGGCAATTGCACTTGATGATGAGCCACGGAAACATTCTATTAATATCTCTCATTTTACTTCCTCCCTTTTCCCCCTGCTCTGTGTTGTGTAAGGATGAAAGTGGCAAGGATTAACGGTATGGAGTGTCTTAAGCACCATCCACTATGACAGACTTGGTAGTGGAAAAGCTAATGGTTACAAAGGAATAAGACCTATTATTCATGCATGAAGATATCAAGAACTAGAGGAGACAGATTTAAAGTAAATGGCAAAGAAGCAAGGCAACATGAGGAAAATATTTTCACGTGATGGACGATCGAGGTCTATGGGACAGTGGTTCAATTGAGGCATCGTCTTACTTTTAATCTTTTTCATTATTTAGAAAGATCCAGATTTATTTGTTTTTATTTTTTCTACTCCTTACAATTACCATGATTAAAACCACCTCATCTTTAAAATTTTGATCACTGTTCAGTTAGATTTGCCTGCACATTTTTAATACCAAATTGTCTGTGCTAGATCTATTCTTACCCCAATGAAGCTGACTGCAAAATTAACAATTCATAATTCTCAATCATTCCCTGTTGTTTTTCTCTATTGTTTCTTTGTTCTAACCAAATAGAGTTAGTCCTTAAACATTCTGGAAGCTCTCTCTCCAGCACTGCAATACTTTCCTTCATTAAAACTGCCATATATATTTCTTCACTATTGTTCCTGTACATCTTGTATCCAGAAATAATTACATTTCATCATGCAGTCCTGTCCTTTTTTGAACCGGGTTTCTGTTACTGCCACAACATCTCAGTTCCAAGTACTTAATCTCCACCAGTAGTTCACTAAATGTTACTTAGGGCCTATTCATATACATGCACAGTAATCTTATGACTCTATTGCAATCCCTCTTACTTTCACCCTAACTATTACTTAAGTATTTTCTACTTTAAAGCTATCTGGATTTCCTGACTTTCTATGCATCTCGGTAGACCTCTCGATCATTACTTCCTAGTCCCCAAGTTAGTCTAAATTCTCCACAACAACATTAGCAAATCATCCCACAAAGTAACTGGTCCCAACTTGGGCCTTCATAGATTTAATCTCCCTATAATGGGTGCCAATGTTGTCAAAAACTGAAGCCCTCTCTCTTCCATTGTTTCCGTAACTACTCTTTCATCTGCACTGTCATCCTACTTCTGTGCTCGTGTTTGGTAAGGAGTATACATAGAGTCAAGAGTAATCCAGTGATTATTTCCTTTGACGTTAACATTACTCTCCAAACTTTGACTACAGGAATGCATCCTTTTTTCTCTATGTAATTAATATTAAAATGGAGCACAACCACTGGTTGTTCAGTGAAAGGAGTCAATTTGGTTCAGAGTTAAAGGTTTAACTATTTAGCCAATAATAATGAAAGCTAGCCAAAGTATGTGGGAACTAACAAATAATGCATCCAGATTGTCAATGTTACTAGTGAGAAGCTGCATTATCATACAGTCACAAAGCACAGTAACACCCTTTGGTCCAAACATAATCCTAAACTAACCTAGTCCCACCTGCCTGCTCCTGGCCCATATCCCTCGAAACCTCTCCTTTTCAAATATCCATCCAAACATCTTTTAAATGTTGTAATTGTACCCGCATCCACCACTTCACCACAAAGTTCATTCCACATGTGAACCACTGTCTATGTAAACAAATGAAGTCTTTTATGTCTTTTTTAAATCTCTCTCCTCTCACCTTAAAAATGTGCCCATTGTTTTTAAATTTTGCCCTCTTAGGGAAAAGACGACTACCATCAATTCTATCTACATCTCTCATTATTTTATAAACTTCTATCGGTTCACCTCACAACTTGCCACGCTCCACTGAAAAAGTCCCAGCCTATCCAGCCTTTCCAAATGCGGCAGCTCTTTTGGTAAACTCTTAT
The DNA here is from genome assembly GCF_030684315.1 of Stegostoma tigrinum. Taxonomy (NCBI): domain Eukaryota; kingdom Metazoa; phylum Chordata; class Chondrichthyes; order Orectolobiformes; family Stegostomatidae; genus Stegostoma; species Stegostoma tigrinum. Next base: position 54,379,194 of record NC_081359.1, on the reverse strand, counting down.
GAAGCAGCTTGATAATATCCTTCCTATAACTGGGTGACCAGAACTGGACACAGTACTCCAGAAGAGTACTCACCAATGTCCTGTACAATGTCAACACAACATCCCAACTTCTGTACTCAAAGGAGTCAACAAAGGCAAGTGTGCCAAACACCTTTATCAAAGGCCTTGGGTGAGGAACAGACAGTGCCTACAAAGACTATGTCAAAAGTCACATGACACCAGGTTATAGTCCAACTATATATTTGAAATCTCAAGCTTTTGGAGCACTGCCCCTTCATCAGGAGCACCTTACGAAGGGTAGCACTCCAAAAGCTTGTCTTGACAAATAAATCTATTTGACTATAGCCTGGTGTCATGTGAATTTTGACCTTGTCCACCCCAGTCCAACATCAGCGCTTCTCTACAAAAATTATGGGAGACAAAGATGATATGGGACACAGGGATAATGAAGCATGGGAATTGTAATATGCTTGCTGTAATCTGGGTAAAGTATGAAAGCATTCTGTAACTCAGCAGGGTGAACTTTGACTAAATCCCACTCCCCCACTACCCAATGGCACTAAAGTTGATCTCCATAACAGCAATTGAAAAAAAAAATTACTTGTTTCCCCAGAGTCTTCTTTCAATTTGTCATTGTCACCTATCAAAAAAACTATCCCCTCTCAGGATGCTCTGTAGGCACTCACTTATATTCTTGATCCTGATACAAGAATGACAATATTACATCTGGAATTGTTGTGCAGATTTTCCTGTGTTCCCAAATTTTTGATTACCAAACACTACCAATCTTCCATTCTTTCTTCATGTGCCTGTGTAAGTTGAGTCAGTCATGATGCCAGTGTCTTGGCTCTGGCAACACTTAAAATAATTATCCAAGTCAGCTGTATTCAGGAATAAATGCTGGTTGTTAGTGAGATGCAAGTGGAGGATTTCAACACAACTTGATTGGTCCTCTGGTACATCTCCCCTCTTCTTCCTACATATTTTTAAGCTGCAGGGTACCCTTAACATCCCTCTGAAATAGCATAGCAAGCCACTGAGCTCAACAGTTGCTGGTCATGCCAGCAATGCCCACGCATCATGAAAGAAATAAAACAAAAACACATCTATAAAATGTTATATGTTATGTCCGCACCTACACAGGCCCCAAACCCCACCTCTTCCTCCGTTACATTGATGACTGTATCAACGCCGCCTCTTGCTCCCCAGAGTAGCTCGAACAGTTCATCCACTTCACCAACATCTTCCACCCCAACTTCAAGTTCACCTGGGCCATCTCCAACACATCCCTCACCTTCCTGGATCTCTCAGTCTCCATCTCAGGCAACCAGCTTGTAACTGATGTCCATTTCAAGCCCACCGACTCCCACAGCTACCTAGAATACACCTCCTCCCACCTACCCTCCTGCAAAAATTCCATCCCCTATTCCCAATTCTCCGCCTCCGCCGCATCTGCTCCAGGATGAGGCATTCCACTCCCGCACATCCCAGATGTCCAAGTTCTTCAAGGACTGCAACATTCCCCCCCACAGTGGTCGAGAACGCCCTTGACCGCATCTCCCACATTTCCCGCAACACATCCCTCACACCCCGCCCTCCCCCCGCCACAACCTCCCAAAGAGGATCCCCCTCGTTCTCACACACCACCCCACCAACCTCCGGATACAACGCATCATCCTCCGACACTTCCGCCATCTACAATCCGACCCCACCACCCAAGACATTTTTCCATCCCCACCATTGTCTGCTTTCATCCCACCTCCTCGACCTGTCCGTCTTCCCTGGACTGACCTATCCCCTCCCTACCTCCCCACCTATACTCTCCTCTCCACCTATCTTCTTTTCTCTCCATCTTCGGTCCGCCTCCCCCTCTCTCCCTATTTCTTCCAGAACCCTCACCCCAACTCCCTCTCTGATGAAGGGTCTAGGCCCGAAATGTCAGCTTTTGTGCTCCTGAGATGCTGCTTGGCCTGCTGTGTTCATCCAGCTTCACACTTTATCATCTTGGATTCTCCAGCATCTGCAGTTCCCATTATCTCTTATAAAATGTTATCTGATATTTTGTGGATGTCTTACAGTGTTGCCAGCTGCTGCTCACATTCCAAAATCTGAGACTTAAACTGCTGCAGCTGAATACACTTCCTGCACGTGACTATCCAGATCAATCAGAAGCATCTTAGAATTGTTTTCTTTCGAGCAGAGAAGGTTGAGGGGAGCCTGAGAAAAGTGTATAAGATAATGCGAGGCATGGACAGGGCAATTAGAAAGTAGCTGTTTCCCTTTGTTGAAAGGTAAATAACATGGGGCATAATTTTAAGGTGAAAGAAAGGAAGCATAGACGGGTTTTGTGGAAAAGTCTTTTCACCCAGAGGGTGTTGGGGATCTGGAATGTACTGCCTGGGAGTGTACTGAGGCTGGTAAACACATAACCTTTAAAAAAAAGTGTCAGAGATAATAGGAACTGCAGATGCTGGAGAATCCAAGATAACAAGGTGCACAGCTGGATGAACACAGCAGGTTAAGCAGCATCATAGGAGCAGGAAGGCTGACGTTTCGGGCCTAGATGCTTCATCAGAAATACGTTTCTGATGAAGGATCTAGGCCCGAGACATCAGCCTTCTTGCTCCTATGATGCTGCTTGACCTGCTGTGTTCATCCAGCTGTGCACCTTGTTATCTTGGATTCTCCAGCATCTGCAGTTCCTATTATCTCTGACACTTTTTTTTAAAGGTTATGTGTTTACCAGCCTCAGTACACTCCCAGGCAGTACATTCCAGATCCCCAACACCCTCTGGGTGAAAAGACTTTTCCACAAAACCCGTCTATGCTTCCTTTCTTTCACCTTAAAATTATGCCCCATGTTATTTACCTTTCAACAAAGGGAAACAGCTACTTTCTAATTGCCCTGTCCATGCCTCGCATTATCTTATACACTTTTCTCAGGCTCCCCTCAACCTTCTCTGCTCGAAAGAAAACAATTCTAAGATGCTTCTGATTGATCTGGATAGTCACGTGCAGGAAGTGTATTCAGCTGCAGCAGTTTAAGTCTCAGATTTTGGAATGTGAGCAGCAGCTGGCAACACTGTAAGACATCCACAAAATATCAGATAACATTTTATAAGAGATAATAGGAACTGCAGATGCTGGAGAATCCAAGATAACAAGGTGCACAGCTGGATGAACACAGCAGGTTAAGCAGCATCATAGGAGCAGGAAGGCTGACGTTTCGGGCCTAGATGCTTCATCAGAAATACGTTTCTGATGAAGGATCTAGGCCCGAGACATCAGCCTTCTTGCTCCTATGATGCTGCTTGACCTGCTGTGTTCATCCATCTCTACACCTTGTTACTTTTAAAAGTACTTGGACGAGCACTTGAAATGTCATGGGCTTAGTGCTGGAAAGTAGGACTGGTGTACAGTTAGTGTAGCTTTAGTGGTATAGACTTGATGGGCTGAAGGGCCTCTTCTTTATGATTCTATGATTTCCACGTTTGAGGATTCACAGTCCAAAGATCCATGCTGCCCTGCATCTATTATTAAAAAATGAAAATTATTACTCGACAAGAGATCCATCAGCTACTCAGCAATCAGCTGCTGCTCTTTTCTTGAGGTGACATTATTTACAGACAGCTTAGCTGAAATATTTGACTTAACCGTAAATATCCAAATATATTCAATTTTAATGAAAACTTTAAACCTATTTAATTTTACTATTCCTTTGTTATTAACTTTAAAATCTAATTAAAAAAACTCACTCCACATCAGTCCTTGTCCTATGATATCACTTCACTTCAGAAACAGCTCAATCCCACATAATTCTTCCAGTTCAGGTTGCCATTCTATATAAATCTCCGTTCTCTATCCTTAACACCCACTGGTTTTAAATGTCTGATTGTCTTTGTTTTCCCAATTTTCCAGCTCCCATTTTATTTCAGTGAGCTAATTTAGAAAAGGAGAAAAAGTTACTGACTAACCAATGCTTCCCCACGTTATGCTTACATTGCATTTTTGTCCATAGTTTGATCTGTCTCTCACTGACTCTCACGCTTTTAGCTTTGGGACTTCAACATTGTTTCCTTTCAGGCGAACCCTACCTTCCGCTGACATTCCACAGCTGTTTTTGATTGTGGATTCCTGAATTTGTTCTTCTCAAGCTAACTCTGAGTCCCACTGACTCCATGCACTGTCTTTAACCATGAATCCCTGAAACTGCCCTCATACAGGTTATCTGTTATTGCTATAGGTATTCCTCATTGTACTATTTTGGCCCCAAACATAATCATTGGCTTCATCGGTGATCTTTCTGTGAACATAAAAGTCAGAAATGGGATTGTTTACAGATGATTACAAGTTATTCAGGTCGACTCCCAAACCTCAGATAATGAAGAGTATGCTCAAGGGCACCAAATCCTCGACAACGCTCAGCTGATGACTGATAACTGGCAAGCAACATTCATGCCATATAATTGCCGGGTAATGGTTATCTCCAACACGGGAAAATTATTAACCACTTCTCTTTGATGTTTAGTGTCATTACCAACAACACTGGAGCTCGTTGGTGGGGTAGCAGAGAGAAATGACATGGAGGAGCTCATGGAGGAATAGAACTGAGAGTGGGAAGTGGGTTGGAATGCAATGGGAAGGGGGAATGGGGAATGGAAATGACATAGAAAGAAGAGGTGGGATGAGGATTCTAATGAAAAGGGTAAAAGGAATGGGATGGGAATGACATGAGAATAATGAAATGCCATGGAATTGAGAACTTTTTTTAAAAAAGTAATACTGTAGTAAAGGTCATCATTTCATCACACACAATTTGTAGGTCTCTGCTGGTAAATGATTAATTCAGTTTACATTCTATTAAACAAATCTCCGGGTGAGGTTCTCCAATTTATTATGGCTTTATATAGAATAACCTAAATTTTCAGGCTCCCAGGTGAGGGAGGATGAAGTAGCTTCCCTCCTTTATTTATTTGATCCCACAGTTGGTTACAACAAGAATAATTTGGAAAGAATCCCATTCCTTGTGGATGCCGTGCTCCTAGACTAAATGAATTAAGGTTTTAAAATGTAACCGGGCCTTCCTTAATTCATGCAAGAGGAAGTCCTAAATATAATAAAAACTAATAACACACACTAACCCACATATTAGAAATGAGAGGCGGGTCCACACACTTAAAATGATCAATTTCTGAGTTTTGTGAAGAGTAGAGGATTGGATATTGTGGCCTTAATATTCAGAACCACTGGCAGCTTCAGCATTGGTAACGTGAGCAGTCGATTCCAAGATTCTTGACTTTACAGGTTAGCTGAAATTCTTTGTTATGTATCCTTTCAACAGTGATGGCCAAACAGCACTCAGAGCAATATTAAATCTTTTCATTTTTACCTGCAGTGCTGGAGTGTTTGATGGCTCTCTTTAGGCTGTGAACTTTACGGCACACGAGACAACTAACACACAGTCTAAGGATTTCAGCTGGATTTTAAAACCTGTTTTTTGTAAACATAAAAATGCCTTTTGACTCAAGCTCACTAAAATATAACACATAGGAGATATTTTCCTACTTAGAGAAGGTAATGAAATTGCTTTGTACTTTGTCTTTTGGAAGTCCCACTCATTGAATTTTCTTTGGTAACCTACACTGAATGATATTTCAGGGATTCACACAGACAATCATGTGGTAGGTGGAGCCTTGCATTCCTCCAAGTTACGTTATGAGCCAGGTTTGGCTTGCAGATTTTGTTTAAAACAATGACACGTACTAGTTCACTTTGTCTGTTACATAATTCAAGGCTCCGATCAATCACCCATGATAATTTAGTTTCATTGATCTACTTTTCTTCCCTACCTTTTATGATACTATAAACTTTGCAACTTTTATAACTGTTCATGGATTGAAAGAATCAGCAATGGTTCTTTCTGAAATAAACTGTTTCTCAAGATGAAAGGGGCAAGGAAAAATATGTTATAAAAGTAATAAGTGAATAAACCATCTTTGGGAAGAAGCAACATACACAATCTGTTTCTGGGAGGCAGGAGATAATAACTGCTTGATAACCTGCTGCCTGGTGACAAATGAGCAATTAAGATTGTGTGGAGAAGAAATATTCTGAAGTAAAGGGTGAATTGCAGGAAAAGTTATGTTTTAAACAGATAACTAACCCCAAATGGAACAAAGAATAGGACTGTTACTGCTGATAAGAAGGCAAGCTACAGATTTGAGGCCTCCAAAAGTATAATCAATGATGGGATGAATGAATTTAGTGAATCATCAATAATGTCACACTACAAACTTAAAATATAGAAAATTATATAACAATCCAACACCAGAACAACTCAATAGCAGAACATTGAAGAACAACACTGCATAAGGATCAAACTCTGGACACTTCCAGAGACACCACTAATAGAATCTGACTAGGATTCTATCATTAATTAGGAAGTAGCCAAGTTGAGTTGTGAGGCTTAACTTGCTTGCTTGAGGCATCTTATTTTGGTTGTTGCATGTAATAAAGTTTAAATCATTGTTTCAGTACTTGATTGTGATGTTTCTTAATAAGTAGGCAAATTAAAGGTAACTCATCATGATTTACCCGTAATATTTCTTCACTTCTTTGTTAATCTCATTCACATTCCTTTTTTGTCACTCTCTTTTATTGTCCATGCGCTTTTTCTTTAGTTTCAATTTTACCATTATTTCTTTATTCTCCTGTGGTATTTCATTATCAACTAGTTTTTTTTTCTGAAATTTAATACCAGTTTTAAAAATGATTTCCCATGACCATCTAATCACTATATAACTCTTTTTCTTCAATTTTCCGTCCCCAGTCCCTTCAAAATTATCACCTTTTACTTGTATTTTCGGTCTTTATCTTTTGTCTTTCTCAATCTTTATTTTAAACCTTATTATGTTTTGATAGCTATTGTTTAACAAGTTCACAATGTTAATACCTTTTACCTGCATTGGTTCACTACCCATCAGTCAAAACAGCAGTAATTCCTTTCTCTGTGATTAATGAAAAATCACTTTTGATTTGACACAACTCCACAAATGTACTTGTTGTTCAGTATTTGGTATAGTATAACCACAATCCAGTGAAGTTGAGATTTATTTATTCTACTTCAATTTGGTGATGCTTAGTAATAAATTCATAGTTTATTTGCAAGTGTTATTATTCAATCGGTGTTGGACATTTGGTGATCTGTAATAAGCACAAATGAACAACCATTTTACAAGATAATAAAATGTGAGGCTGGATGAACACAGCAGGCCAAGCAGCATCTCAGGAGCACAAAAGCTGACGTTTCGGGCCTAGACCCTTCATCAGAGCTATTTTACAATATTAATTATCAAAGGAATTGCATGAACTTAAATTATTGTAGAGCTTCATGCATTCTTCAAATCCTGCCCCAGCACAATTAACTAAAGTCATCATTGCAAAGGAGGAGCAAATTACTGCAGATACTGGAATCTGAACTGAAAAAAAAGTTCACTTCATCTCTGATGAAGAATCGTCTAGACTCAAAACATTAACTTGTTTTCTCTCCCTGGATGTTGTCTGACCCGCTATGATTGCTGGCATTTTTTTGTTTTCATTTTCATGAAGGGTTTGTAAAAGGATTAATTACATCTACATAAATACATAATTAATTGAGTTGCAGAAGTGCCTAGGCAACAAAGCCTAAATTGGATGTCAACCCATGTTCCAAAAAAATACAGAGGATACAAACTACAGAGAATAGACAAGTATAAGCGGAACCTTTTTTTAAACTTACCCGTTCTAATGTGATTTCTTCAAATTCATATTCTATTTCTGTTCCATTAACCTAAATATCAAGAACAAAAGAAACTAATTGGAGAAATCAGTTTAAAATGAAAACAGAAATATTTTGCAGTTATACCAGTCACAGCATTGAGAAATTGAGGTCAACCAACCTCTGGTACATGTATTCTAAAATTCACACTCTTCTCAAGATCTGCAACATACTCAAGATACACAAATAATTACAAACATGTCTTCCATGTGTTTTGGCAGCAGCTATTCGGACCTCAACTGAAATACTACACATGTGGTATAAAGTTGATATGTTTTGTAATAACGTTTAAAGAAAATACAGTGGGCCTTTATCTCTGGTGGTAATCCAGGGTCTGATGAATGAATGGATTAAAATTGGCATATGCATAAAAAGAGAATCCTCTTGCTTACTATTAATACATTAGCAAAGAAAGAACAGCTCCACCATTGTCGTAAGAACTTAAGAAATTGGAGCAGGAGTGGTCCATCTGGCCCATCTAGCCTGCTCCACCATTCAATAAGATCATGGCTGAACTTTTTTAAGGATTCAGTTCCACTTACCTGCCATTCACCATAACCCTTAATTCGTTTAATGTTCAAAAATCCAGCTTTTCTTGCCTTGAAAACATTCAACAAGGTAGCGTCAATTGTTTCACTGGCAGGAAATTCCACAGATTCATAACACTTCGGACGAAGAAGTTTTTCCTCAACTTACTCCTCAATCTGCTTCCCTTATTTTGAGGCTATGTCCCTAGTTCTGGTTCCAACTGCCAGTGGAAACAACCTCCCTGCTTCTACCTTATCTATTCCTTTTATAATTTTATATGTTTCGACAAATCCTGCCTCATTCTTCGAAATTCCAATCAGTATCCTCCCAGTCTCCTCACTCTCTGCTCATAAGCCAACTCTATCAATTCTGGAATCAGCCAAGTGAACTTCCTCTGCACCCCCTTCAGCACATCCTTTCTTGAGTAAGGAGACCAAAACTGTACACAACACTGAATTCCAGATGTGGCCTCACCAGCACATTATACAGATGCAGCATAACCTTCCTGTCTTTGAACCGTATCCCTCTAGAAATGAAGGACATTATTCAATTTGCCTTCTTAATTACCTGCTGCACCTGCAAACCAACTTATTGTGATTCGTGTACAAGGACACCCAGGTCCCTCTGTGCTGCAGCATGCTGCAATTTTTAATCATTCAAATAATAATCTATTTTGGTGTTATTCCTATCAAAGTGATGACCTCATATTTGCCAAAATTGTCCTCCATCTGCCATATCCCTGCCCACTCACTTAACCTACCTATATCCCTTTGCAGACATTCAGAGTGTCTTCTGCACACTTTGCTCTACGACTTACCCTAGTGTCATCTGCAAACTTTAACACACTATAGTTGGTCGCCAACTCTAAAATCATCTATGTAAATTGAAAATAATTGCAGTGCCAACAATGATCCCTGAGGCACACTACTAATCACTAATCGCCAATCAGAGAAACACCCATTTTTCCTCACTTTTTGCTTTCTGTTAGTTAACCAACCTTCTATCCATGCTAATACATTATCCATGATGCCATACACATTTATCTTATTGAGCAGCCTTTTGTGTGGCACCTTACCAAATGCCTTCTGGAAATCCAGATACACACATCCACCAGTACCCTATTGTCCACCGTGCTCTTAATGTCCTCAAAGAATTCCAGGAAACGAATTAAACATGACCTGCCTTTCATTAACACATGCTGGGCTGCCCAATGGGGTCGGTGCTCACCGTGGAAGACACAAATAATTTGCCAATAAATGGGACAAATTCCATCCAGAATGTCTCAATATTTCTTCCCCGATGATAGATCCATACATTTTCCCCACTATAGAACTTAAGCTAATGGGCCTATAGTTAGCCGCCTTTTGTCTACCTCTTTGTTAAAACAGGGGAGTGGCATTTGCTGTTTTCCAACCTGCCAGAACCGCCCCAGAATCCATTGAATTTTGATAAATTACCACAAGTGCATTTGCTATTCCCCTGCCATCTCTTTTATACCCTTTGATGTATTCCATCAGGGCCAGGAGGTTCCTTGTCATCAATTATTGGCAAATTATTTGTGTCTTCCACGGTGAGCACCGACACAAAATATCTGTTCAATGTCTCAGCTATTTCCTCATTTCCCATTATTAAATACCCCCTTTCATTCCCTAAAGGACCAATGTTTTCCTTAACCATTCTTTTTCATTTCATCTATTCAGAAAAATGTTTGCTATCTATTTTACATTCTGAGTTGGTTTACTCTCATAATTCTTTTTACATTTTTATAGCTTCATTCCTGACTTTTTGTTGACCTCTAAAGATTTCCCACTCCCCTCATTTCCCACCAATCTTTGCCACTTTGTATGCATTTGCTTTCAATTTGATGCCCTCCTTTATTTCCTTCGTTATCCATGGCTGATTATGTCTTTTCCTATAGTCCTTCCTTTTCATTGATACATACTTCTGCTGAGCACTGTGAAATATCACTTTGAACTTCCTCCACTGTTCCCCAATTATCCCACCATATAATATGTTCTCCCAGTCGACTCAGCCCATTGTAGTCTCCTTTGTTTAAGCATGAGACACTGGTAATGGATTTTACCTTCTTACCCTGTATTTTAAATTCAACCATACTGTGATCACTCCCTCTAAGAGGATCCCTAACCATGAGATCATCAATTATACCTGTCTCATTACACAGGACCAGATCTAGGATACCTAGCTCCCTCGTGGGTTCCACTTCATACTGTTCCGGGAAACTATTGTGGAGTTCATACTTCTATGAACTCCTCCTCAAGGCTGCCTTGACCGAATTTGTTGGTCAATCAATACGTAGATTAAAATCCCATTTCTACATGCATCAGTTATTACTTTGCTTATTAGCCATCCCATTGTGATGTCATTATTTGTTGGCCTAGAGACTATCCAGTTGTCAGTATTCCTGAGGAACTTGAGATCACGCTGGGCAGTTAGTTTTAATAGGACCAGAAGATAACCCATTGGACTAGATGCAGATCTTTATCATTCATTCATGGGATGTGGGCATCACTGGCTAGACCAGCATTTATTACACATGCTGAACTGCTGTTGAGATATTGGTAATGAGCTGCATCACAACACTAAGAGATTTCCAGCATCAGCAGCATGGCAGTAAAGATGTTATGCTTTCAAAGAACACGACTAACACGGAAAAATCAGCACTGAAACAAAAGGTCAAATGACTCGACACTTGATAGGGTGGTTAGTTATGGAAGTTGAAAAGTTAAGAGATTTAGGAGAGAGACCCATAACCATCCATCCATCCATCACCACAAGGTGAAATGGCCATCAATGGCATAGTGAAGCACAGAAAATGTATTCAGATATCTGACTTTCTACAAAACATAAATAATGGACTGAATTTAATACGCCCTGCTAGTTCAAATGGGGAAGCATGTGAAGAGGGTGAAAAAAGAGAGGGACTGCAGTGGAGTGGCATGCCTATTGCCTTATCTCTGCTGTGGCACTCTGCCTGCAGAAGGTAAGGTAGAAAATGGCCTTCTACCAGTGGTAGATTGACTCTCTGCCACTTGTAGAAAGTGCCTGCAAAACCTTGATGGCCCTCTAGTAGTTTCAGAGGGTCCTCTAATTGGATTGCTTGTGGTCCACAAGAGACCCCTGCAACAACAGCCAACCTGTATCAGCACTCTCTCTACCCTTACCAATGACTCTTCCCTAGCTGAGAACTGCTTGAATGGCCTCAGTAACCTCAACCTGATTTAGTCTGATCCAAGGGCAACACCCAAGCTGTTTGTCCTGGTTGGGTGGAGTCTCAGCAATGCCTATTGCAGCCAGCAGTGCCACTGGTATTGAAGAGCTTCCTGTTCACTGACTGACCACCAATATTTTGAGGTGACCTTGCTTGTAATAGTACCGGACCCCCGGTAGCAACCTGACTGCCACCAAATCTGGTGAGGACTTCCCCAATAGACTAAGGTGGGGTTGTCCTGGGTTTTCAGCCTATTGGCTGTGTTACTGCTACAATAACAATATCCAGCTCTATGCATTTGGATAGAAAAACAAGTAGAAAAAATACAAAAGGGGCTTGACTCATCTTCTATAGTCGATTAATATTTCTCTTTTCTCACTTAATAAAATATCCATTACTGTTTTGCTGTCCTCAGACTGTTTTTACAACATTTTCACTTCCAGGAATCTATTTAGACATTCCCCATTGTTTACTTGAACCAATTCCACTTGTTTTCTATTGAACAAAAATGAAGCCAGAGACTATTATGTACATCACTATAGTCACTGGAAAACCAACTATAAGTTGCATGAAAATTAATAAATTACTATGCAATTCAAAGATATTTTGGGAAATATATAAATAAACAATCATGACATGGTGATATTATGAAGCAGATAATTTCTACATTGGCATAAATGTTAATAGTTTAATAATATAAACAATATATTCTCATTATATGACCGCTATCTAGCAATGAGGAACTCACGTTAAAATTTACAAAAACAAACACAAAGACATAGTGACATTTAGCTGTGGATAATAGAGATATACAGCACAGAAACAGATCCTTCAGTCTATCTCACCCATGCCAATCAGATTTATTTATTTATTTATGTTTATGAGGCAATGGAATGTTGGAATTGTTCCTCTTTTTTTGGGAATATTGGGTTGAATATATAAGCAAGTCTCCATGACAGACTAACTGAAAGAGAGTCACAAAAGGCTATCTGCTCTTGTGCTGCCATTGTTCCTAGATTGGCAATTGGAATTTGGAGGATGACAAAGGTATCCTTGGGTTCCCACCATACTCTGCCTGCATTTTCTTCCTCTTGTTGTTCCTCTTCTTCCTCTGGGAAGTTGTCTACGTTAGGCGGGGAGACTAGGACTCATGGGCACAGCCTTAGAATTAGAGGGGCCAATTTAGAATGAAAATGAGGAGACTTTTCTTTAGCTAGAGATTGGTGGGCCTGTGAAATTCATTGCCACAGAGTGCAGTGGAGGCCGGGACATTAAAGGCAGAGATTGATAAATTCTTGATCTCGCAAGGAATTAAGGGCTACGGGGAGAGCGCGGCTAAGTAGAGTTGAAATGCCCATCAGCCATAATTAAAAGGCGGAGTGGACTCGATGAGCCGAATGGCCTTACTTCCACTCCTATGTCTTATGGTCTTATGATATCCTAAATTAATCTTTGCCAGCATTTGGCCCATATCCCTATAAACCTTCTTATTCATATATCCATCCAGATGCCTTTTAAATGTTGTAATTGTATCACCCTCCATCACTTCCTCTGGCACTTCATTCCGTACACACACCACTTTCTGTATGAAAACGTTGCCCCTTAGGTCCCTTCAACATCTTTCCCCTCTCACCTTAAATCTACACCGTCCAGTTTTGGAATTCCCTACCCTCGGAAAATACCTCAACTATCCACCTGATCCACGCCCCTCATGATTTTACAGACCTCTATGAGATCACTCCTCGGCCTCTGATGCTCCAGAGTGAATAGCCCCAGCTTATTCATCCTCTCCCTGTAGCTCAAACCCTCCAACCCCGGCAACATCATTGCAAATCTTTTCTGAACCCTTTCAAGTTTTATGATATCCTTCATATAGCAAGACCAGAGCTGAAAGCAGTACTCCAAAAATTGCCTAACCAATGTCCTGTACAGCTGCAACATGACCTCCCAACTCCTATATTCAACACACTTACCAATAAATGCAAGCAAACTAAAGTCTTCTTCACTATTCTGTCTACCTGAAACTCCCCTTTCAAGGAACTATGAGCCTGCACTCCAGGTCCATTTGTTCGGCAGGACCTTACCATTAAGTGTGTCAGTCCTGCCCTACCAAAATGTAATACCTCACATTTATCTAAATTAAACTCCAACTGCCCCTTCTTGGCTAGTTGGCCCACGTGATATGGGTTCCGTTGTTCTCTAAGATAGCCTTCTTTGCTGTTCACTACACCATCTATTCTGGTGCCATTTAATAAATTTACTCACCATACCTCCAATATTCACATCCAAATCATTTATATAGTTGACAAAAAGCAGTGGACCCAGCAATGATCCCTGTGGCATGTCACTGGTCACAGGTCTCCAGTCTGAAAAGCAACCCTCCACCTCCACCCTCTTTCTCATACCTTCTAGCCAATTTTGTATTCAAACGGCTACTTCTCCCTGTATTCTACGTGATCTAACCTTGTTAACCAGTCTACCGTGTGGAACTTTGTTGAGTACTTTGCTGAAGTCCATCCAGACAACACCACCGCTCTGTCTTCATCAATCCTCCGTTGAATTGTATCTTCAACTTTTAATTTATTAGAACCTGAAATACCACTTTGTTGAAAATAACACACAGCACCATGCTCTCAGATCAGAGCATCAAAGCAGAAAGCTAGGGGATCTTGTGAGACAAACAAGAAAGCAAACAGAAAAAAAGAAACCAAATATATAAATGGAAAAAGGAGTCAAAAGAAAGAAGAATGGACCAAAAAATGGCAAATTTGAAACCAAAGAAAGAAAAAAGAACCAAGTATGGTAACAAAGAACAAGAAAGCTAGATATTAGCAAAAGCTGATAACTTCACGTCAAATTTGTTTCTGTACGAACATAAATGCAGTCAAACTCAAACATACATCCAAACAAATGAGAAAGGACTAAATAGACAGAAGTCCAGTTTTGTTTTCTGTAATCATCACTGAAGGTTTCAAAGGAAGCTTAGAGCCAGGTAAGATCATCTTCTGGCAGCTGGAGAATTTGGACCAAGAAGGGGAGTATCTTTTTGTTGTAGAATGTGAACCAAAGCCTTAGGTAGGACTAGGAATGAGTATCGGCTGAGAGACCTTGAGTTACAGTTGAAAGTAAAATGTTGAACCACACCGGTAATAATTTTCAGTTTGGATTCTGCCAGGTGCACTCAGCTCCAGATCTCATTACAGGCTTGGTTTAAACATTTGCAAAGCTGAATTCCAGAGGTGAGGTGAGAGTGACTGCCCTGGATATCAAGACTACATTTAGCCAGTTGTAAAATAGATAAACCATAGCAAACACTAAGTCAAAATTGAGGCTCATGGAATAGCAGCATCAGTGTCTGCTTGGAGAAAAAGACTGGCACAACAAAAAAGCAGTTAGACATTGTAACTGGCCAACTTCATAACACTGTTCTCTAAGGGTCAGTGTTCGGACCACAGCTTTTGTTTTGATATGTATAATTGCCTTCAATATTGGAATACCTTGAACAAAGTACCTCCAGAACGGCAACTCATTTGCACCTTTTCAAAGGAAATTAGGCACAAATAAAAATGCTAGCATGCCAGTAACTTTCACATCTCATGAACAAGTAAAAAAAGCGAGTCATTCAAACTGGTATTGTGACAAAAAGATTAGAAAGCTTAATGTATTGCTAAAGAAATGGCATGGGAGACAGAGGTTTCAATGTTATGAAGTCTTGCTGGGGCTTCAGTGCTTTGGGATCCTGCACAGTATTGGAAAGAGGAAACTGTTCCAAGTATTTCACTCAAAGCATACTGCGAGTCATGTCCTGACAAGGAAAGTAACTAAGACAGTAGATAGGGCTTTAAAGAAACAAAGAAGCAACAAGTTTGTTCAGGAAAGGTTTAATTCAAAAACCATTGGAAAAATGTCCAAGCTTTACAGCAGATTCGTATTTAGGATAAGTATGGTTTTTGGATTAAACCTTTCCTGAACCAACGTAGACCATAAGACATAGGAGTGGAAGTAAGGCTATTCGGCCCATCGAGTCCACTCCACCATTTAATCAAGGCTGATGGGCATTCCAACTCCATTTCCCTGCACTCTTCCCATAGCCCTTGATTCCTTGTAAGATCAAGAATTTATCAATCTCCGCCTTGAAGACATTTAAGTTCCCGGCCTCCACTGCGTTCCGTGGCAATGAATTCCACAGGCCCACCACTCTTCTGGCTGAAGAAATGTCTCCTCATTTCCATTTTAAATTTACCCCCTCTAATTCTAAGGTTGTGCCCACAGGTCCTAGTCTCCCTGCCTAACAGAAACAACTTCCCAGCGTCCACCCTTTCTAAGCCATGCATTATCTTGTAAGTTTCTATTAGATCTTTATGCTTTTCTAGCACTTTCTCTTTTGCAATGCCTACCATACTCAACTCTGCCCCCTGGTTCTCCTTAATTGTTGGGATACTACTCGTGTCTTCCACTGTGAAGGCTGGCGCAAAGTACTTATTGAGTTCTTCAGCTATTTCCTTATCTTCCATCACTAGCCTTCCAGCATCAATTTGGAGCAGCCCAATGTCTACTTTTGCCTCTCGTTTGTTTCTTCGCTATTGAAAGAAACTTTTACTATCATTTCTAATATTACTAGCGAGCCTACCTTCATATTTGATCCTCTCCTTTCTTATTTCTCCCTTTGTTATCCTCTGTTTGTTTCTGTAGCCTTCCCAATCTTCTGATTTCCCAGTGCTCTTGGCCACCTTATAGGCTGTCTCTTTCTCTTTAATACATTTCCTGACTTCCTTTGTCAGACATGGCTGTCTAATCCCCACCCCGCCCGGATAATCTTTCTTTGGGATGAACCTCAGTACTGTGTCCTCAATTACACCCAGAAACTCCCACCACTGCTGCTCCACTATCTTCCCCGCCAGGCCCTGCTTCCAGTCGATTTTCGTCAGTTCCTCTCTCATGTCCCTGTAATTACCTTTATTTAACTGTAACACCATTACATCTGATTTTGCCTTCTCTCTTTCACACTGCAGACTGAACTCTACCATATTATGATTGCTGCCTCCTAATTGTTCCCTTACTTTAAGATCTTTTATAAAGTCTGGCTCATTACATAGCACTAAGTCCAGAATAGCCTGCTCCCTTGTGGGCTCCATCACATGTTGTTCCAAAAAGCCATCCTGTAAACATTCCATGAATTCCCTTTCTTTGGATCCACCAGCAACATTATTCACCCAGTCAACTTGCGTATTGAAGTCCCCCATGATCACCGTGACCTTGCCTTTCTGACATGCCCTATCTATTTCCCAGTGTATCTTGCGCCCCTGGTCCTGTTAGGATGTCTGTACATAACTCCCATTATGGTTTTTCTGCCTTTGTGGTTCCTCAACGCCACTCACACAGATTCCACATCCTCTGACCTTATGTCATTCAGTGCCATAGATTTAATTTCATTCTTAACTAACAAGGCAACCCCGCCCCCACCCTGCCCACCTCCCTGTCTTTTTGATGTTGTAAATCCTTGGATGTTTAACTGCCAGTCCTGAACTCCCTGCAACCATGTCTCTGTGATGCCTACCACATCATAATCATTCAAGATGATTTGCGCTGTTAATTCATCTAATTTGTTGCGAATACTACAGGCATTTTGGTAAAGTGCCTTAATGCTAACATTCTTATCATTATTAGAGATATTGGAAATCCCAAGATATCCTAAGTCCTCCTTCCTTTTTGCTGTATTCCTAGTCTGCCTCGAGCTTTAACCCACCTGTACACATACTATCCTGTTGCTTATCTTTCCATTTTACTTTAACTTGTTGCTTCTTTATTTCTTTAAAGCCCTATCTACTATCTTAGTTACTTCCCTTGTCAGGACATGATTCCCAGTATGCTTTGAGTGAAACAGTTGGAACAGTTTCCTCTTTCTCAGCTGATAGAAATGATGATCTTTGAGCACTGGAGGGTTTTGCATTGGCCAGCCAGCATGAGCATCCGTCTCCATAATTGGATGGTGAGCACATACCCTGTCCTTTTAAAGGTCACAACTTTGAAATTAAAATGAGTATGCCTAAAGCATGCTGTACAGGGTTAGGTCCCAGAAGAAAAACCTATTTCCAGTCTGAGATTAATGATTGAAAATCCAGCTCTATATCTGAGTGCACTTATTATAAAATGATTAAATTATTGCAGATAGAAATGAAACGTTTGGACCTATTAGCTAGATCAGAGTCACCCTGGCAGAATGGCCAAGTTCATTAATGATTTGAGAATGCTAGATTTTTAGATGAGGAAAGCAAAATGTAAAAGCAGGACATAGGTTGCCCTGATGATAGCAAAAGTCATAAAGACAGTACACCATAGACAGGAAAGGTGTAGAATAAGTTGGCTGGAATTAATAAACAAAGCGAACAAAACTAAAGGCTTGACTAGTTTATAGGCATTTTAACAGTAATTGCACTGTTAGCAGAAGCTAATTCAGTAAACTGGTTGAGCATGAATGGCCACAAAATAATAGAATTTTATACTGAGTTTGAGTATTATTGAGTTATGTCCAAAACTAAGTATGTTAGATTTAACCAAAGCAAACTAAGCTGGCATGGCAGCTGGGTGGACTAGGATGGACTGGGAAACTAAATTAAAAGATACAATGGCAGATAAACAATGGCATGCATTAAAAGATTTATCTCATAATTGACAATGGCAATACATTCTCAAAGATTCAAATAACAGGGATAAAGTGGACCAATTATGAATAAAAGGAAAAATTAATAATAGTGTTAATTTAATGGAAGTACCTTAAAACATTCCCAAAAAATAGCAGTACACCTGAAGACTATGAGGATTTTAAAACTGAACTAAGAATTACTGTAAAATTTATAAACTGGTAAAAAGTATATGGATACATTAGATTGAGACCTTAAACAGATCATAAAAGTCTCTATAAGTATCTGCAAATGATGAAGTTACCAAGACTAAACATTATGGTTTAGAGATAGAAACAGAAAAAATTATTACATGAAATTTAAAGTGACAGAAACATTAAAAAATACTTTGTGCTGCATTTTGCTGGTAGGTTAGAACACCATGTTAGGGTAAATTCAGGTTCAGGAACTTGAAATAGATCAATGCTGATGATGGACATCATTATCCTAGACACAATCAATTAAGTAGCTGTCTCAGTGAGCTCTGTCAAAGTAGGAAAGGAGGCTAGTTCCCACAGCTGGCTGGTACAAACCTCTGAGCAGGGCTGGCAGGTGTCTTCACAGTGTGGGTGATATCTAATTATCAGCAGGAGTGACAAAGGTGCCAAGGGAAATCATCATCAATACCTGGTCAGCAATGTGGTTAACTCTTAATTACCCTGTCAAATTGCCTAGCATACCACTCAGATAAAGAGCAAACAGGATAGGCAACAAATGCTGGTCCAGCCAGTGATGCCTTGATCCCACAAATGAATAAAAAATAAATGCCTTGTATAGGAGGAAAGTGGCTCCTGTAGAAGCAGGCCAAGCATGATGGAGACTTCAGGACTTGTGAAATGGCTTCCATGACGTGATGCTCACGTGGATAGATCTGAATTATTGCAGGCAAATTTACTTAAATCTTCAAATGAGTTGCAATCTGGGCCTTCTGCTGCGAATATACTTCCAAACCGCTTTGCAGTTTCTGACAGACTGGAGGGGAGGGCCCAAAGAAAATAATGTTGTGACCTTCCAGAATGAAATTAAGATGTTCATCACAATTTATAATCATATTTCTCTCATTGCTGGGAGGTTTGCCATAGAATCTGATAGCCTGTCCCCAGGAAAAGAGATGGCTTTAAGGTTGGTTGTCCAAGCTGAGAGACAATTTCAACAGTAATATGGAGTAGGTGATAGTCTAGTGGCATTATCGCTAAACTATTAATTCAGAAGCTAAGCTAATGTTCTGGGGACCCGGGTTCGAATCCTGTCATGGCAGAAGGTGATACTTGAATTTGATTAAAAACATGGAATTAAGATTCTATTGACGATTGAAAAAACCCATCTGGTTCACTAATGTCAGTCAGGGAAGGAAATTTTCCATCATCACTTGAACTGGCCTATATGTGACTCCAGACCCATGGTAATGTGATTGACTCCCAATTGACTCTCAATTAGCAAGCCATTCAATTGTACCAAACACTACAAAGTTTCAAAGAAATTAAACCAGACATATCACCTAGCATTGATCCAAGCCACTAGCAAAGACAACAGCTGAAAATACAGCCCTATTAACCCTGCAGGATCCTCCTTACTAACAGCTGGGGCTTAGTGACAAAATTGGGAGAGATGTCTCACAGACTAGTCAAGTAATTACCTAACATTGTCTGTAAGGTATGATTCCACGAGAATGACAATGTCCCAGACACCACAAACACCATCCCTGGCATGACAGACCTGGAAGATTTGGCTGCAAGGTGATATACAGTCAAGAGGGAGTTAGCCTGGAAGTCCACAGCATTGACTCCAGACCATGAAGTCTTGTGGCTTCAGATTAAACACGGGCAAGGAAACCTCCTGCTGATTACCACATATTGTCCTCCCTCAGCTGATGAATTGGTACTTTTTCAGTTGAACAATGCTTAGTGGAAGCACTGAGGACAGCAAAGACACAAGACACTTTGCGTGGGGGATTTCAATGTCTATCACCAAGAGTGACTCAGCAGCAATACTACAGATTGAGCTGGTCAGGTCCTAAAGGATATAGCTGCTAGACTCAGTCTGCCGCACGTAATGAGGGAACCAGCATGAGGGAAAAACATACTTGATCTTATCCTTACCAAACTGCCAGCTGCAGATGCACCTGCCCATGACAGAATCTGCAGGAGTGACAACCACTGGAGAGCTTGCCCCTGATACTGCACAGTCCTTGTGGACCCGATGTCCTGCCATTACACTGACCATAACCTCCATTGCGTTGAGAGGCACTATCACTGTGCTAAATGGGACAGACTTCAAACAGATCTCACAGCTCAAGGCTGGGCATCCATGAGTTGCTGTGGGCCATCAACAGCAGTATAACTGTACCCCAACACAATCTGCAATGTCATGGCCCAGCATATCTCCCTCTCAATCATTATCAGCAAGCCAGGGATCAACCCTGGTTCAACGGAGAGAGCAGGAAGGCATGCCAGAAGCAGCACCAGGCATACCTGAAGATGTAGTGTCAACCTGGTGAAACCACCAAACCAGATTACTTGCATGATAAACAGCATAAGCAGCAAGTGATAGACAAAGCTAAGCAATCCCACAACTAACAGATCAGATCTAAGCCCTGCAGTCCTGCAATATCCAATCGTGGATGGTGATGGACAATTAAACAACTCAATGGAGGAAGTGACTTCACAAATATCCTCAGTGTCAATGAGGGAACAGCCCAGCACATCAGTGCAAAAGAAAAAGTTGAAGCTTTCACAGCAATCTTCAGCCACAAGTGGCAAGTGAGTGATCCATTTCGGCCTCCTGCAGTGGACCCCAGCATTACAGATACCAGCCTTCAGCCAATGTGATTCACTCCACATAATTTCAAAAAATATTTGGAGGCACTGGATACTGCAAAGGCTACGGGCCCTGACAACATTTTGGCAGTAATACTGAAGACTGTGCTGCAGAGCTTGCCACTCCCTTAGCCAAGCTGTTCCAGTACAGTGAGAACAGTGGCATCTACCTGACAGTGTGGAAAATTGCCCAAGTATGTCCTGTACATAAAAAGCAGGACAAATCCAACCTAGCCAATTAGCGCCCTTTCTGACTATTCTCAATCATCAGTAAAGTGATGGAAGGTGTCATCAACAGTGCTATCAAGCAGCAACTGCTTCGCAACAACCTGCTCAGTGACGCCCAGTTTGGAATCCACCAGGGCATCTCAGCTCCTGATCTCATTACAGCCTTGGTTCAAACATGGCCAAAAGGGGTGAATTCCAGAGGTGAGGTGAGAGTGACATCAATTGCATTCGACTGAGTATGGCATCAAGGAGCCCTAGCAAAACTGGAATCAAAGGTATCAGGGGCAAGCTCTCCAGTGGCGGAAGTCATACCTGACACAAGATCTGGTTGTTGGAGGTCAGCCATCTCAACTCCAGGACATCTCTACTAAAATTCCTCAGGGTAGTGTCCCAGGCCCAACCATGTTCAGCTGCTTCATAAATGCTGTTCCCTCTAACATCAAGTCAGAAGTGGGGATGTTTGCCGATCATTGTACAACGTTTAGCACCATTCATGACTCCTCAGGCACTGAAGCTGTCCATGTTTAAATGCAACAATATCTGGACAATTTTCAGGCTTGGGCCAACAAGCGGCAAGTAACATTCATGCCACACAAATGCCAGGCTATGACGATTACAGATAAGAGAAAATCTGACCACTATCCCTTGGCATTCAACAATGTTACCATCACTGAATCCCGCATTATCAACATCATGGGGGTTATCACTGACCAGAAATTCAACCAGACTTAGCACGTAAACACAGCAGCTACAAGAGCAAGTCAAAAGCTAGCAATATTGTGGTGACTAACTCACCTCTTGACTCCTCAAAGCCTGTCCACCATCTACGAAGCGCAAGTCAGGAATGTGATGGAATATGCAATCTTGTTTGGATTAGTACAGCCCCAGCAACACTCCTGAAGCTTGACATCATCCAGAACAAAGTAACCTACCTGACTGCCACTACTTTCCACCACCACCGCTCAGTAGCAACATTGCGTATTATCTACACAATGCACTGCAGAAATTTACCAAAGATCTTTCGGCAGTACCTTCCAAGCCCACGACCACTTCCATCTGGAAGGACAAGGGCAGCAGGTATATGGGAACACCAACACCTCCAAGTTCCCCTCCAAGCCACTCACTATCCTGGCTTGGAAATATATCACTATTCCTTCACAGTCGTTAGGTCAACTTGCTGGAATTCCCTCCCTAATAGTATTGTGGGTCAACCCATGGCAGGAGGAATGCAATGGTTCGAGAAGGCAGCTCACCACATTCTCAAAGACAACTAACGACAAGCAATAAATGCTGGCCTGCCAGCGATGCCCACATCCCACAAATGAATAAAAGAAAAGTAATTCACAGACAGGATCAATCCTAAGGCCGTAGACTTGCCCATGCAGTTACTTCATTGAGACCTCTCTCTCTCCAGAAATGCTTTCCCTGTTTGATTTGATTCAGACTTTATTTTCATGTGTACTCAAGTGCAAAAGTACTGGAGGACACATATCGCCATCTTAGGTATAAGTACCTACGTATAAAAATGTAAAAACAAGGTAGAAAGAAATAAGGAACAAATGAAAAGTTAAACATTACAGTCCTTCCTAGTATTAAGTTTTCTTTCAATGCTTAACCATGCTGGGTCTGCACTACCTACTTTGGCTCAATCTCCTCTGCTTTGGCATGCTTCCCCCCCACAGGCTTGAGCCCCCTGCTCTCATCATCATTGTAGATATTGGAGAAACCTTCGTCGCTGAGTTTGGTTCGCTCCTGGGATCTCAGACCTCCCAAGTCCCAATCCGGGCCTTAAACTGCTGCCACACACCTGACTGTCAAAGCCCCGATCCAGGTGGCAGGTGCACTGGGCCTCAGCCTCACCTTTTGTCCATGCGTTGATCCTTGGTCTTGCTTTTGCTTCATGCGATATGTATCAGGAACTCACCAAGAGTCTCAAGCTAGGCTCTCAGCTGCTGCCTCACAATGGACATCGAGTCAACCACCAAATTCAACACCCTGATACCACCACTGCCACCTTCAGAAAGTAAATTAGACAAAAGACTAAAGAAAACTCAATGTTTAAAAAAAAATGAGAATAGAAGAAAACTAAAGGGAAGTGCCAACAGAATGGATGAGCCTAATCTGCTGTCATCTTGCAGAGATGTCATTCAATGGCAAATACTGCACAGTATTATGATGTTACCAAGGGCCCAGGACATCTTGGGCTGATTGTGACAATTGCAGGCATCTCAGGTAGGTGCATACAAATCATAGGATGACCAAATATTGTGTGGCTAAGCTGAATATCTCAGGGTTCGTGGATCATCAGTGATCACAAAGGAATGGGGTACCATGGACTGGTTGAATTTCACATCAAATCCAGGGACCAAGGACATTTCAGGAGAATCCATTATTGTGTGGTAACAAGGCATTCTGGTGGGTAGTAAGGAAATCCCAAATTGAGTGAATGAATCATTTGTACTGAGCTATGGGGAGAAACCCATAATTTAGGGCTATCAATTGGCAGTGATCACTAGTCAATATACAATATAAACTGCAGCTTAATTCCCTCAAATATTAGTCAATCATTGGCAATACACATTTTATATTTAAAGGACTGAGGAAAATGGAAGATTTTTCAACAGTTTGGACATTTACTGGATTATAAAGAGGTTTAACGTGGGATTTATTAGAAGTGAATCCAATAGTTAGTTATGCACTGTGGAATAGCTGTTTTTTATTTCAAGTTGCTTCATTTCTTTTTGATACTGAGACTGCTTTTAACAGTAACCAGATCATGACTAACTCTAGTGATTTACTATTTGGAGTAATTAGTCCCTTCTGTATTTTCAAAAATCCCAAATGTCCTGCCAATGATTAATTATTTCTGCCTTCTAAGGCAGTATAGACAACTTCTTCCTTAAGGTCAGATCCAACGAAGAGTCACCGGACTCGAAATGTTCACTCTTCTTTCAATCACAAATGTTGTCAAAGTTGTTGAGTTTCGCCAGCATTTTCTGCTTTTGTTTCAGATCTCTAGTATTCTTTAGTTCTTTGTTTTATTCACCTTTAAGTTCCTTGTCAATTCCACCAATTCAATTTTAGTTTAACAATACAAACCAGTCAGGATACTTGCACCTGCAGCCAAATTTTAGCACCTTCTAAGTGCTTTTTGGTTTTCTTAAAAGAGGAAGTTGGTAGCTGTCCTGTTATCCTTTACCAATTACTAATTTAATGTTGTCTTCATCCAAGATCTTGAAAAGATATTGAAAAGAGAAGGCCGAAGTGTTTGAAGACAGAGGGACAAATGCTATTTTAGATTATGTGTTTGTGCTTTTGGGCAGACTCAGAGCAGTATAATCAAAGCAGAACAGGAATATTTAAACTCTTTGCAGGCAAAGATGAAATAAGTCATCTCTTACTCTAGTGGATAGAAGACTAGTCTGTTCAACCTTTCCTCATTAGGCAACATACTCATTCAAGGCATTAGTCTGGTAAACCTCCTCTGAACTGCTTTCACTGCATTTATATCCTTGATTACATTAAGCAACCAATAGTGCACAGTACTCCAGATGTGAAATCACCAGGTGAACTGTATTACTGAAGCATAACTTTCCTACTTTTGTATTCAATTCCCCTTACAATAAACAATATAGTTCTGTTATCTATGCTAATTACTTGCTGTCTTGCAAATGCATCTCTTGTGGTTCATGCATTAGGAAACACAGATCCCTTTGCATCTCCAAGCTCTGTAATTTCTCACCATTCAGATACTATGATTACTTTATTATTCTTTCTGCAAAACAGACAATTTTGCATTTTCCCACATTATACTCCATTTGCCACTCTCTGCCCAATCATATCTGTATCAATTTGTAGCCTTCTTGTGTCCTTTTCACAACTCACTTTCCTACCAATTTTTGTGTTATCAGCAAACATGGCTGCTGTATTTGTTATCTTCCAATTTAATCGGACCAAACCTGAGCCTGAAGAGTCTTGGAAAATTGAAATTAATGAATTAACTATCTCGTGAATCCAAGAGTACTTCAAATAGGAGATGAAGTCTTAGTATAGTTACTTTCAGAGAACCTCTGAAGGCAAGATTCTGTGGCCTGTAAAGTGGTCTGGAAAGATAATAAAGTCAATGATTTGATAGATATCCAGATTACAGGAAGAAAAATTATTTATACCATATTCACAAGTTGAGATACTACCATCCAAGAGAGGAGGAGAAGAAGGATGCATGTCAAATGGTAAGAATTGTGCAGGATGATGGAAATGAGAGTGTGGTAGAATGAGACACATACAATTCACAAATTGGACTTCTTACTATCCAACTAACTATTATTACTTAATGCCACAGTTATATACCATATTTTCATACCCAGAGGAAGGACTGCATGAAGATCTAGTAAAAAATTTAAGGAAATCTGTTCCAATAAACACCAATGTAACAATTTGCAAGTCCTTCACCAGACATGATGTGGAAGTAGGGGAGCCTGCACAATTAACAACATTCTTTTAAGTCCAGAAAAAAACATCAACTCAGGTGAAAATACAGCTTGAACATATGTTAGAAAATCAGTTGCAGGGCTCTTGCGATGCAGTGGCAGTGTCCAATCCTCTGAGCCAGGAAACCAGATTCAAATTCCACCTGCTCCAGAGATGTGTAATAATACCTTTAAACAGATTCATTAAAATAACTTCTTTGAATCCAGTCAAAACAGTTGGAATTCACCTGTGGTATGAATTGCTAAACTTGATGGGTAAACCAGATTCTGCATAAATTAGTGAAGAATAAATGCAGTGCCAAAAATAGATTCATACACAAATTCTTCAGTTACAGTTATATTGATAGGATTTCCAGTGCCTCATTCCTTCCTAACACTGAATTATTAAAAAGGATACTGGTAAGTACTGTTGACATTAAGAGCGAAGGAGATGTCAGCTTTTGTTATACCAATTGAGTTATATCTTTCTGCAAAAGAATGAATTATATTGAGATATGCCATTCAGGTTTAATTATGCTCCAGCTGCTTCCCAAAGACTTATGAACTCAGTCATAACTAATGTACCTAATTACATAGTTTACTTAGATGTTATATTAATATACAGCAACATGCAGAAGAACATTTAAAACAATGTTATAACACAAAAAGTGTGTATAATGTTGGAAAAGAATAATATCGTGGATCACTATGAAAAATGTAACAATATGGAAAAATTTGAAGATTAAGAAGGTGACAAGAACTTTCATAGATTTTGTAAAACAATTAATGAATGAATGCAAGTCCAATTTTTGTGTTTTATGTTGTACAGTGTGCACATCTACATCAAAATTAAACATATTGGGAAATGGTACTTCATTTTGCAAGAATGAAGGCTTGTTAGGAATGGATATTTACATTTAAAGGACTATCAGGTAAAAAATGGAAGATTTTGTAACTATTTTACCTGTGGACTACTGTACGGCATTTGATAAGGTTCTCCATGGTAGGCTGATGGAGAAAGTGAAGTCGCATGGGGTCCAGGGTGCACTAGCTAAATAGATAGAGAACTGGCTGGGTAACAGGAAACAGAGAGTTGTAGTGGAAGGGAGTTTCTCAAAATGGAGAACTGTGACGAGTGGAGTTCCACAGGCATCTGTTATGGGACCACTGTTGTTTGGGATATACATAAATGATCTGGAGGAAGGTACAGATGGTCTGATTAGCAAGTTTGCAGATGACACTAAGAGTGGCGGAGTAGCAGATAGTGAAGGGGACTGTCGGAGAATGAAGCAGAATATAGATAGATTGGAGAGTTGGGCGCGGAAATAGCAGATGGAGTTCATTCCAGGCAAATGCGAGGTGATGCATTTTGGAATATCCAATGCAAGAGCGAACTATACGGTAAACAGAAAAGCCCTGGGGAAAGTTGATGCACAGAGAGATCTGGGTGTTCAGGTCCATTGTACCCTGAAGGTGGCAATGCAGGTGGATAGAATGGTCAAGAATTATTCATTCATGAATTTCATTCATTAAATGGGGTATTGAGTACAAGAGTTGGCAGGTCATGTTACAGTTGTATCGTACTTTCGTCCGACTACATTTGGAATACTGCATACAGTTCTGGTCGCCACATTACCAAAAGGATATGGATGCTTTGGAGCGGATGCAAAGGAGGTTCACCAGGATGTTGCCTGGTATGGAAGGCACTAGCTATGAAGAAAGGTTAAATAGATTAGGATTATTTATCTTAGAAAGACAAAGATTGAGGGGGGCCTGAGTGAAGTCTACAAAATCATGGGAGGTATAAACAGGGTGGATAGCAAGAAGCTTTTTCACAGAGTAGGGGTCATGATTTCAAGGTGAAGTGGAGAAGTTTCAGGAGGATATGCACGGAAAGTTCTTTACGCAGAGGGGGTTGGGTGCCTGGAACGTGTTGCCAGCGGAGGTGGTAGAAGCGGGCACGATAACATCATTTAAGTTGTTTCTAGACAGATACATGAATGGGCAGGGAGCAGAGGGATACAGATCCTTGGAAAATAGGTGGCAGATTTAGATAGAGTATCTGGATTGGCGCAGGCTTGGAAGGCTACAGGGCCTGTCCCTGTGCTGTAATTTTCTTTGTTCTTTGTTGTTCTTATTTGGACATTTTCTGGATTGAATGGGGTTTACCATGTGACTTTTTGAAAATGAAGCTAACAGTTGCCTGTGTACTGCCACATATGGGGGGAAAAAATCTCTTTGGAGAAACAGACAAACAAAGCTTTCAAGGAGATAAGAATTTGGATTTATTGCCATAATTATTGGAAAAAAAAACAAGCTTTGAGAGGGTCAGTCGACCCAAAACAGTAATTCTGATTTCTCTCCCACAGATGTTGCCAAACATGCTCAGCTCTTCCAGCAATTTCTATTTTTGTTTCTGATTAACTATATCCACAGTTGTTATTTTTCAGTTTTACTTAGTTTTTAATTCACTGCCACTTCTCTTCTAGTACCCCCACCTTGAAGCAGTTCTGCTCCTATCTCCAACAAAGCATCATTCAACCCAAAATGTTAACTCTGATTTCTCTTTACAGATATTGCCAAACCTGCTGGGCTTTTCCAGCAATTTCTGTTTTTGTCTATGCTTTGAGAGGATTGGGGGCTCTTCGTTAATGAATCTCTAGCAATCTTCTCAGGATTTAGAGTTTTGCTCTACAAATCCAGGAGTCAGGTTATGGAAAACACTCCTGAAGTTGCAAGGGTCCCTCCTGAAATCTTGTGCCGAATTTCCAAATGCTAGCATTTCTGTCCACCAGGTTAAACTTAAGCAATTGGCAATTTAAGGAATTAAATCAACAGTTACTCTAAAGCTGTGACAGATGGAAAGGTGGAGTTTGATTGTCAGCACATTCCTTTTGTCCCAGTCATAGCATAATTAATTGATCTAATACTAAAGGCAAGTGAACAAAACCTCACCTGCACAATTGACTAATGCCCAAATGCAAATGCAATGCATGAGCAAATTTTAAATTGACTGACAAATAACCTGATCTAAAAAATAAAATTATGGCAAGCTTTCTCCTAAACAAGACTGGAGAAAGCAAGTTATTTAACTTACAAAATCAACAGAATAACACCAAACAGACACATATTTCAAAAATATCAAACAAACAAAAGGAAAGGTAAGAAAGGATAAAAAGATGAAGAAAATATTACTTTGTATCAACAGGATAATAAAATGTGGCACATATTCAAACAGAAGATGCTTGAATGGACTTATCTAACACATAGAAGAACAGAGGACGCAACAACATTATTCAAATAGAGGGATATCTTTACCTATTAGTGAAGAAAATATAATTGGCAGAAATCCTCCACATTACATGGCATAGTGATAAAAAGTGACCAGGAATAATACACAATGGAAGCAATTCAGCATCACAAAATGTTCAGAGTATACATGTCTGGTGGTCATCACTCGCTGAAAGATTAGGCCATAGACATATTTGAAAGCAAAGTCAATGAAATTTAAATTAGTTTACTCTGTCAATCAAATGCTTTGTTTGAAGGGCAAGGAAGTAAAGAGTATGAGACAAAATAATCACATGCACATTTTGTGACACAATCCTTGGAGTGGCCTTCACAGCCTCCAAAGACCAGAGGCTATCTATCGCAAGCTCCTGTTTTGTCAGACTAAAGGAATAAGCAGTGTCTCTTACTCTGCCATCAGCATAGCGCTATGTAGAAGTTATAAACTTCTTAGTTGTAAAAGGTTCAATTTGGTATTTTCAGAGTCATAGACTCGTACAGCCACTTCGGTCCAACTCGTCCATGCCAACCAGATATCCTAAATTAATCTGGTCCTATTTGCCAGCATTTGACCCATACCCCTCTAAACCCTTCCTATTCATGTACCCATCCAGATGCCTTTTAAATGTTGTAATTGTACCAGCCGCCACCACCACTTCCTCTGGCAGCTCATTCCATACATGCACCACATTCCGCATGAAAATGTTGCCCTTTAGGTCCCTTTTAAATCTTTCCCCTCTCACCTGAAACGTATGCCCTCTCATTTTGGACCCCCATCACCCCAGGGAAAAGACCTTGTCTATTTATCCTATCATTGCCCCTCATGATTTTATAAACTTCTATAAGGTCACCCCTCAGTCTCTAACTCTCAAGAGTAAATTGCACCAGTCTATTCAGTTATTCAGTCCTACCCTGTAGCTCAAACCCGCCAACCTGGCAAAATCCTAGTACATCTTTTCTGAACCCTTTTAGGTTTCACTACGTCATTCCTATAGCACGAAGACCAGAACTGCATGCAGTATTTCATAATTAGCCTAACCACCGCCCTGTACAGCTGCAGCATGACCTCCCAACTCCTGTATTCAATGCACTGACCAATAAAGGCAAGCACACCAAATGACTTCTTCACTGCGCTATCTACCTGTGACTCCACTTTCAAGGGACTATGAACCTTCACTCCAAGGTCTCTTTGTTCAGCAACACTCCCCAGAACTTGTTGAATCTCAAGAGATGGGAGAGATAATAAATTAATCTTTCACGTCAGTGTTTATTGTGTAAAGACTAGGTAACTCGGGAAATAAATATTGATGTTTTTGAAAATAGTATAAATTACAGAAAAAGAAGTGCTAGAAGCCTTAGAAAATATAAAAGTCAATAAATCTCTGGAATCTGATCTTGCGCATCCCAGGATGTTGTGGGAAATTAGGGAGGAAGTTGCGGGACCCATTGCAGAAATATTTATGTCATCTATAACAATGCATGAGGTGCCAGATGACTGAAGCGTGCCTAATGTTGAGCCTTGGTTTAAGAAGGGATGTAAGGAGAAGCCTGAGAACTGTAAATCTGTGTGTCTGACTTTGATAGTGGGTAAGTTGTCATAAGTGATTCTGAAAGATAGGATTTAGGTGCATTTGGAAAGGCAAGGAATGATTAAAGATAGTTGGCATGGCTTTGTTCAAGGGAAATTGTGTCTCACAACTTGATTGAGTTTTTTGAAGTAGTAACAAAGAAGATTGACAGGGAAGGAACAGCAGACATTGTTTACTTGACCTCTGATAAGGTTCCGCACGATAGACGAACTAGTAAAGTTGGATCACATGGGATTCTGGGTCAGCTTGCTAGTTGGATACAACATTGGCTTAATGGCAGGAGACAGAGAGTGATAGTGGAGTGTTGTTTTTGGGACTGGAGGCCTGTGACCAGTGGTGTTACACTAGCATCTGTGCTGGGTCCACTTTTGTTTGCCATTTATACACATGATTTAGATGAGAATATAGAAAGCATAGTCAGTAAGTTTAATGACACCAAAATTGGTGGTATTAGTGGACAAGAAAGAAGGTTATCTAAGATTACAAAGAGATCTTGATCAATTGGATCAATGGACTGAACACTGGCAGATGGAATTTAATTTGGATAAATTTGAGGTGTTGCATTTTGGTTAAACAAACAAGAGGAGGACTTATTCAATAAGAAGTGGGCACTTGGGTAGTGTTTTAGAATAGAGAGATCTCAGAATTCAGGTACATAATTCTTTGAAGTATGAATCACATATAGAAAGGTTGGTTAAGAAGGCATTTAGCAAGCTTACCTTCATTGCTCAGACCTTTGAGTTTGGGAGTTTGGACTTTATGTTGAGGTTGTACAGAACCTTGGTGAGGGATCTTCGGGAGTACTGTGTCTAGTTCTGTTTGCCTTGTAATAAGAAGGATATTATTACATTGGAGAGGATTCAGAAGAGATTTACCAGGATGTTGCTGGGAATAGAGGGTTTGAATTATAAGGAAAAACTGGATAGGCTGGATAGTTCTTTAAGGGCCGCAACTTTCCCCCCACGGTGATCGAGAACGCCCTTGACCGCGTCTCCCGCATTTCCCGCGACACATCCCTCACACCCCGCCCCCGCCACAACCGCCCCAAGAGGATCCCCCTCGTTCTCACACACCACCCTACCAACCTCCGGATACAACGCATTATCCTCCGACACTTCCGCCATTTACAATCCGACCCCACCACCAGACATTTTTCCATCCCCTCCCCTGTCTGCTTTCCGGAGAGACCACTCTCTCCGTGACTCCCTTGTTCGCTCCACACTGCCCTCCAACCCCACCACACCCGGCACCTTCCCTTGCAACCGCAGGAAATGCTACACTTGTCCCCACACCTCCTCCCTCACCCCCATTCCAGGCCCCAAGATGACATTCCACATCAAGCAGAGGTTCACCTGCACATCTGCCAATGTGGTATACTGCATCCACTGTACCCGGTGCGGCTTCCTCTACATTGGGGAAACCAAGCGGAGGCTTGGAGACCGCTTTGCAGAACACCTCCGCTCAGTTTGCAACAAACAACTGCACCTCCCAGTCGCAAACCTTTTCCACTCCCCCTCCCATTCTCTAGATGACATGTCCATCATGGGCCTCCTGCACTGCCACAATGATGCCACCCGAAGGTTGCAGGAACAGCAACTCATATTCCGCCTGGGAACCCTGCAGCCATATGGTATCAATGTGGACTTCACCAGTTTCAAAATCTCCCCTTCCCCTACTGCATCCCTCAACCAGCCCAGTTCATCCCCTCCCCCCACTGCACCACACAACCAGCCCAGCTCTTCCCCCCCACCCACTGCATCCCAAAACCAGTCCAACCTGTCTCTGCCTCCCTAACCGGTTCTTCCTCTCACCCATCCCTTCCTCCCACCCCAAGCCGCACCCCCAGCTACCTACTAACCTCATCCCACCTCCTTGACCTGTCCGTCTTCCCTGGACTGACCTATCCCCTCCCTACTTCCCCACCTACACTCTCTCCACCTATCTTCTTTACTCTCCATCTTCGGTCCACCTCCCCCTCTCTCCCTATTTATTCCAGTTCCCTCCCCCCATCCCCCTCTCTGATGAAGGGTCTAGGCCCGAAACGTCAGCTTTTGTGCTCCTGGGATGCTGCTTGGCCTGCTGTGTTCATCCAGCCTCACATTTTATTATCTTGGATAGGCTGGGGCTTTTTTTACTGGAACATAGGAGGTTGAAGGGTGACTTTATAGAAGTTCACAAAATAATGAGGATATAGATAAGGTGAATGGCAGCTATCTTCTCCCTAGGGTGAGGTTTTCAAGGCCAGAGGGCATATTTGTAAGGTGACTGGAGAAAGACTTAATAAAGACAGGGACAATGTTTATTTACACAGACAATAGTTCATGTATAGCATGAACTTCCAGTGGAAGTGGCAGTTGCAGGTGAAGTTACAACATTTAACATTCTTAGGTAAATGTTTGGAGGGAAATGGGCCAAACATAGGCACGTGGGACTCATTTAGTTTGGGATTATGGTTGTTATTGGTTGGACCAGAGAGTCTGTTTCTGTGCTGTATGGCTCTAAGCATCTATGGAGAGGTATGCCTTATGGATGGTGCTCAATGGTGAAAAGGGGCTGTTACTGGATTCACCACCTTTAGGGTCTTCCCTCATTTCTGGTTTTCTTTTACCAACCTGAAAAATGAAGCTGGATGGGAAACAATGCTTGAGTGGCCATTGATTGACCACTAAATGGCATATTAGGGGCATGGCCAAAGACACCTCTGTCCACTGTAAATTGTACAGAGATCAGGACAATAGGAACACAGTCTGGTATAAGTCCCTCAACCTGTAAACCCACTTTTCGGGAAATGTAAAATTCTGCCCTCGGTTTCTGCACTATTCCCACAGACCTGCTTAAACACAAGGATCTGACTGAAGAAAGCCAAACAGAAAACAATGTCATTCAGATAGTTTCTCCTTTATTTGACATCCCACTGTGGTTTGAACTGCCAAACAATAAACCACTGAATCAACCCCACTGCAATTATCTTTCTACTTATCTTTTGCCCCTCAGATGTTCATCCCCATGGCAACCTCAGGTCACATGAGAAGTTCTTGGAACTTAATAATGTTATAATGAGGCAACTAATTAACCTTCTTTCAGATTACTTCCCAAATTACTTTGTTCTTAAAGGCATTTCACAGCAATGAAAATTCAGGCTTTTCTCAGCAAAGGGCTCATCACACATTACATAATAAGAATGATATTGTTCATGATTTACCATTTGTTACTCCATATAACACATACCATACTGTGATGGCCTCTTCTTGAGTCAGAAATCAGAAGTATACTTGCAACAGTAGCTTATTTATAGGCTATGATAACACAGTTGGAGTGGAATCCTCCCAGTTCCTGCACAATGTGGGCCATATCAAGAAATTTTGGAAAATCAAGTGTGATGTCTAGTGAGGAGTTTCTCAATGTCAAGTGCAAAATGCCCATTTTCTAGCCAAGTGTGGAACAGTAAGATGAAATTCTCAATCATGAGCAGCAAGTGATCTAGTTGCATGGATTATCATGCTTTAACAGCCCCATTATTATTTGACTCCACTACAGCAATATGCAGTTTTTCATTCTCTCACCAACTAGAGAGAAACTAGACATTGAGACATCCTGATGGAAAGTCAGAGTAGCTACCAACCATTTCAAACTCATTGATTGCTCCTCCAGAGTTCTAGCACATCATCGAGCACCAACAGATCAGGGTGCACTCCATGGCAACCACTGTAAGCATCCTATGTCCATGGATCCTGGCACTCCACATATATTAGCCTTGAAGCACCCTATTGAGACATCTTTGATCCACTTTTAATACAGTTCTGCACTATGGTTTTTGGAGCTTACAGCACTCCAGCACATCACATTGCAATGCTGTTGCAAGGATATCTTGCCCACAGGGACAGATATCCAGTTCATGGTAAGGCCTAGGATGCATCTCAGGGATCCTCACTTGCTCACTTAGCACTCACTCACTTTGTATCTACGTCAGTGCTCATTGCATTCCAGCCTTACTTTGCTTTGCCTTTTTGTACCTTGCTACCTCAGCCAACTTAAAGGCTCACAACATTTCTGTCTTGCCTTGCCTTTTAGCACTGACACAAAGCCAGACAGCATGTCATAGTTGTCAGCATTCATTGATCAAGGGAGTGGACAAATCATGTTATGTCAACCTGACAGCTGCACCATATGTCAGCCACATGTACGCCAAATACTCTGCAAGTATTTCAAGCAAGTGGTCATGTCTCAACATCCAAGGGGAGTAGTCCATAGGCAAATCAAGGGACACACCCTTCAGACAGGTGTTTCTGGTGCAACAATATCAGTCCAAGAGCTTGGACATGGTCAGCGTCAGGGGTGTGTACCTCCAACATCTAGGGAGTGGGCCATAGATAGCCCTGTCTGGAAGGTGCAGGAAGCCAGTTGTGGGGCTGTACAAATGTCAATCAAGGGCCTGGTCACTCATAATTGGGACTGTTTGCCTGAGTTGCTCAAGAGAGTGAGCCATGATCAGTCCTAGGGCTGATCAAGTAAAAGTCAAGTCGGGTTATAACAAGCCAATGCTGTGGTGGAAAGCTTAGGAACTTGATCATGGGGATCAGAGACAGCAGACTGGGATACAGAGGAGATTACAATTTTGAGGCAGGGGCAATTAAATATATAAGTGGAGGCTAATGACGGACCATCAAAGTGAAAGGGATTATGACATCAGAGGGGAGGAAGTTCATTGATAGAATCAAATTGGATTCCATGGGGGTCTAGCACAATTTACTCCACATACATGGGTGTGGGAGGAATAAAATGGGGAGATGAAGATTAAGATAGATGGGTTAAATGGGAATCTGGGGGAGTTCAAAACCTATGGATTGATGCAAAGGATTACCGAGAAAGGAATATTTACATGGGGGTGGAGGTTTGAACAACAAGAGGTCAAGCCTAAGACTTAACTGGTTGAGGAGCAACCACTGTTTCCTTCCATCATGTACAATAATCAAGTGCACAATGGAGCTGAAAATGGCTGCAACCAAACTCAAAGTAGGTGGGGTAAATATTTCATTCTGTGAGAGAGAAGGCTTCAGTTTGGAGTGGTGCAAGGCCATTCAAAGGGCAGCTGCATTAGACCAACATCCATACACTGAAGCTGAAATACATCTGTCAGCACAATATGCTATGTGAACCTTCAACATTAACCTCCTGTGCAGTTCAAATCCTTGTCCCACATCACCCAGCATCAGGAATCAAAGTCATTACTGGCTATTATGAACAAGCAAAGTTTTGTGGCCTGAAAAGATTGAGCCTAATTGCCAAAGTAGCAATCACTTCCAAGTACCCCTAGCCTTTGCATGACAATAGGAGCCACTTATGTCAAACCTTGATCCATCAAACATCATCTAGTACAAGTCTGGCTAGCCTCTGTGTCTTCAGTGTTATCACTGCAGCTAGACAGGCATTTGCTCAGACACCTGATGAGGAAAAGTGCACATATATTTACAAATGTCAGAACGTATTCGCAATGATATGTTAGCCATGCCACTTATGTGCCCTTACAAAATCATTTATCTTCCATGACCTAGTTCCGCAGTTGAGGTGGAGATTAGCCTTGGAATGTTGATCAGGCAACCTCGGAGTATTTGCTAATCTCTATTTAGAGAGTCCAGACATCTTGAATGGAGACATGTGCACCCTCCTCAACATGACTTCCTAATGGGCTCAGAGCGGCAAGCAGAGAGGGCGAGCTAGAAGATGTAGTCACCTCTGGGATTTCTGAGAGGACACATGTGAAGGGACCTGTATGTGGCTGGCTGCATGTGTACTAGTACTGGCCTGTCACGTTGGGAGGAAGGAATACCTGGAGTGACATCAAGGTTCCTCATGATCCTGTTGCCTTACCATTGGTGCAGAGCAATGGAGTGCAAGGTTGAATGCACATCTAGCAAATACTGAATGTGCTAGATGTTGCTCTCCATAGCAGACATAAAACTGTCTGTCGAGGCAGCCAGATGCTTGCATGTCTGAGGCAGCAGAGGCCTACTGCATTTTTGCAGTCTTGAAACTTTTATGTCAGGTTTCCCAGTGACCCGATATACCAGTATGCTGCTCCTGCTTCTGTTTGTGCACATGTATAAAGTCCCAAGATTACCAAAACTATTGGGTTCCATCCTGTCTGAGGCTAAACAGGTGCTTGGACATCTGGTAGTTCTTCAGGTGCCAGTGATCTACGGTGTTGATTCCTCAGGTATCTCTGGAGATTAAGTGTTCCCTGGCACATTCCCCCAACTCTAATTTAACTAACATTTCCACTGAAGTGTAGTATTTGAGCTTGTGGGGGTGCTGAAGGCAGCCTTGGTATTGTATCCACTGAGGCATTAATGCCATCTTCCTCAGAGCGGAAGAGGGAACGCCTTGTGGAATTGTACACTTGACACAGAGACTGTGCTAATGTTGCTTGTACCTGCATAAAACAGAAAAGAGAATGCATCATGAAGAAGTGGTGGATGTCACATTAAATTCACAGTGAGAGTAATGGGACAGCTTAGCAATTACCAATACACTTTATTTGATTGCGGAGACATGAATGCTTCTTGTATCACCACAGACGAATCAGTCCTTGCTGGTGAGGGCCCTCTCTTCACAAGGGGTGAAGATCTGAATGTCTGACATTCTACCACTTGGGCTGCCACTTTCGGCCCTACTTATGACTGTTTTCTCCTAGAATGAAAGAAAGGGATGGATTGAGTAAGATAGAAGTGGGTGGCTCAGCTGTTTGTACTTACATAGGTGGGTGTAAGGTGGGACATGTTCTGAGTGTGTGATTGGGAAGCACAGAGGCCAAGCAGAGCTTGTCCTAGTCCTTGTTGAGGAGTTGAGTTGGAGTGGTGGTTGGGGGTGGGGGTTGTAGTTGGGAAAGAGCAAGTGAGAGAAGATGATGCTTGTGATCATGACAGTGATACATGATAAGCCTCAGTGAGCGTAATAGCAGTGTTAGAGTGAATGAGAGGTAGTAGAGCAAAGACGGCCACTCACCTTGGCAGAAAATCATGGACTATCTTGTGAGTCATTGCTGGATGTTCTCAAGGCAGTGAGCAACTGACCCAGGTAGAAATTTGGCATCAGATTGGCAGATCTGGTGTTGTAGGCTTCTCTGCCTGTCCTTTCCTAGGGGAGAAGCATGGATCCCTCTGCAATGTGCAATCAACCTGAACTGCCATGTCATTGTCTGCAAAGTGGGTCATCAATTTCCCATTATCTGCTACTATTGTTAAACACATTAGCTCTGTACATGTCTACCTGGGGGCACCTCTGCCCAGTGACAAACTTTGGATTGATAGCGAGTTCTGAGAAGATTTGTAGCTCAGGTTGAGGTCTGGATGTGAGTTTGCTCGCTGAGCTGGAAGGTTAGTTTTCAGACGTTTCGTCACCATTCTAGGTAACATCATCAGTGATCCTCCAACGAAGCACTGGTGTTATGTCCCACTTTCTATTTATCTGGTTAGGTTTCCTTTGATTTTTCAACCAAAACCTGTGTTTAGGCCTACTCAGCTAAGTAACAACATCTTCATTTAAATCCTGAGTGAATGGCTGCAGCTTTGTGTTAGGACAATACAGTAGAAACATCCAACATGTGTAGAAGAAAACATTTCTTTCTCTCTCTCTCGCCACCCTTTTTGTCAGAAGCAATGTGGAAGAAAATCTCAAGCAGCTACTTCCTCTCTCTGCAAATTCTTTTCTTGAAGAGGAATACAAAATTCACCTTCACAGAAATTGAAAGAATGAATTCAGATGAATTTAAATGACCAGCTATTTGTGTTATTTTGTGTTTCTTCTCTGCCATTGGTTCAAAACAATCATTTTTCAATAAATAGTTGTTTCCCTGTTAAGTACAGAATGCTGATGAGTGTTTACTTTTAATTTCAGTTAAACAGTCAGGTGAATCAGGGACTTCAGATAATTTGAATAAATGTTTTCACATCTATGACAGCTCTGGGGATAGTGGGGTTTGGTTTCCAGTGCACTATCCCAGTGAACCATGATAATATTGTGATGTCATCTAGCTGTCTTAAAACTATCGTACCTCTCTGAGATCTGCAATAACACAAGAAAAACTATTATTCAAAATATAGCCGAAGTGTCATGCAAACTGCTTGGAGCAACACCGCATCGGAGGTGGAAATCTGGTCCTTAAGTGAAATAGAATTATGCTCCTTTCATTCAGGCCTGGCAACAAGTTCAGAAAGCACTAATTTAATAATTACATGGAAACGGTTTTCAGCCTTTGATGCAAATTATACCAAAATGTCTTTTCAACAATAGATATTGTTTTTCAACACTGTTTGTGATCTTGTAAGTTCAGTAAGATGTGAAATAACAATTCTAGAGCATCACAAACAAATATTTTGACAAAAATGCAAAGATGCTGATAAAAATATGAAAATCAAAATCTAAAATAAAAGCTAAAATGTTTTTCTAAGATTAGAATAAAATATGGGTGAATATTGGAAGGAAAAGATTGAATAAAGTAATAATTAATTTTACACCAAAGACCATTCATGGGACTAATACCCTACTTCTAGAAAGCACGCTCGGTTAAAATTAAAAGTCTTCTGGCAATTAAAATAACTTTGTTCAAAATGTACGTTGATAGACTTATATACGAAGGGTAGTTGGATTGGGGTGCCATTCCCTATAGAACTACGTGCCAGAATGAGTCAGCCCTGTGAATATTCTTCAAAGAAATTACACATAATATATAATTGCTCAGAGAGAAAAGAGCAAAAGCCAATAAATGTGGGCAGTGGAAGACTATTAAAACAGAAAATTGTTTGCTTTAAATATTCTTTACTCTTTCATGGAATGTGGGCAGTGCCAGCAATGTAGCATTTGTTGCCCATTCTGAATTGCCCTTGAACTGATTGCCCCCTGAAATGGTGTAAAAAGCTAGTTAAGAGTCAAGCACACTACTGAGTCTAGAATCCCAATGGGTCAGATTAGGTTACCTTTCCTTAGTGGACATTATTGAATTTCTCTGGGATCATATGCCGTAGGTTGTGTACAGGATCTGCACATCGCTGCAATTCCAGTCCACCTTTGTTTAAACATACCAATTAACACACCTCAAAACATCTCTGCAATTACAAGGTTTGGCAATACATACACAGTCAAATTCCCACCCAGTGAATCACACATACACTTTTTTTAACCAGGCAAGATTTGAACAGTATAAATTTGATTGCTGATCATATGACTTTGAGGATCGCTGTGCAGAAAAGGTAGAAAGGGAGGCACAATGAAATAGTAGTAGTGACAGGGGATCAATAATCCAAAACTCAGAAATAATGTTCTTGAGACATGGCTTCAAATTCCACCAAGGCCTGTGGTAAAATTTGAACTCAACAATATTTGGAATTAAAACCTGGTATAACATAGACCATTGTCAATTGTCATAAAACTCCATTATTAATGTCCTATCAGGGAGGGAAATCTGCCATCCTAACCAGATCTGTCCAACATGAAGCTCAAGACCCAAAAAAATGTCATTGATCTTCAATGGCCTCTCAAATAACCTAGCAAGCCACTCATTGTTTCAAAATGCCTCAAAGTATAAACAAACAAATGAATTCAGATGAACCACTTGGCATCAACCGAGGCGTAGTAGCACTATGGTATACGGAAGTCTCAAGAGTGCAGAATGTACTCCATGTATCACAATGTTCATCACCATGAATGAATTGGTACCATAACAGTTGACTGAGCCAGCTGAGTCCTAAAGGAAACAGCTGCTAGACTGTGTCTGCAGAAAATTGTGAGGGAAGCAATAAGAACAAAAGCTCATTTGACCTCAACCTCACCAATCTACCAGCCTCAAATGTTTTGATGGTTTACAACAAGTGACCACCATGCAGTTATTGTGCACGCAACATTCCATCCTTGCACTGACGGTACCATCCACCATGTTGTTTGGCACTACTGTGCTAAGTGGAAGAAACTACAGAGATCAACCCTGGTACAATGAAGCTTGCTGGCAAGTTGACAGATTAGCAACAGGCATGCCTAAAAGTGAGGTGTCAACCTGATAAAGCCACAACACAGGACTACTTGCATGCCAAACAGTGGGAAAACATGCAAAAGACAGGGCTAAGCAATCCCATAACCATCAAATCGGATCTAACATCTGCAGTTCTGCCACATCCAGTCATCAAAGGTGATAGTCAAGAAATAAATCAGTAGGATGTGTCGGCTCCGCAAATATCTCCATCTCCAATGATATGGGGAGACTCAGGTTATTAATGCAAATGACAAGGCTGAAGCATCTGCATCCACCTTCAGCCAAAGTGTTAAGTGAATGTTTCATCTCAGCCTCACAAGTGACGACCTTCAACCAGTTTCATTCATTCCATGTAATATAAAGAAATAGCTGAAACCCTAGATACTGTGAAGGCTACAGGCTCTGACAAATGGCAAAAGTAGTGAAGGCTTGTGTTCCAGAACTACTCACATCCCTAGCCAAGCTGTCCTAGAATAGCTACAACAGTTGGAATATTTAACAAGTACTTTCTTTCAGTGTTTACTAAGGAAGAAAATGCAAACAAAGCACTGGTAGAATCAGAAATGATAGATTAATCACTGGTAAAAATTGACAAGGTTGGCAACTTCTGGCATAGATATGTTGTCTGGTTTGAAGGCTTGCATCACAGGTTGTTAAGAGTAGTGAAGGTTGGGATTGTGAATTTCTCTATGGACATAGGGGAGATGCCAAAAGATTGGGATATAGAAAATGTTACACTCTTATTCAAGGAAGGCTGTAAGGATATTCATTGCAACTAGTTACAAGCCAATTCAACATTAGTGATAGATAATGTATTGGAAACAATATTCATGGAAAGAACTAACAGACATTTGGAAAGGTCTGAGTTAATTAAGGGTAGTCATGATAAGTTTATAAAAGGCAGACCACATTGACTAAGCTGAATGATTTTGTTTTGATGAAGTTACGGAGAAGTTTTAATACAAACACATAAATTAAAAACAGGAGTAGGTAATTCAGCTTCTCAACTCTGCTGTTGCGTTCAATAAGGTTATGGCTGATCTGATTGTAATCTCAAATCCACACTCCACCATCTAATAACATTTCACCCCCTTGTTTGACAAGAATCTATTAAC
Source organism: Stegostoma tigrinum (assembly GCF_030684315.1). Lineage (NCBI taxonomy): Eukaryota > Metazoa > Chordata > Chondrichthyes > Orectolobiformes > Stegostomatidae > Stegostoma > Stegostoma tigrinum. The sequence goes on along the minus strand of NC_081359.1, from coordinate 54,337,415 downwards.
CTCTTCCTGAAAAATATTCAAGTACTCTACTTACATCACCTTTTCAGGAGGAGAGTTCCAAAAACTTGTGATCCTCCATGAGAAAAAATGACACTTCATATTATAAATGGGTGACCTCTGATTTTTCAACAGTAACCCCTAGTTCTGGAAAATCCCTTTTGAAAACACATCTTCTCCACATTTACCCTCTCAAGACCCCTCAGGATGTTATACATTTTAATCAAATCATCTCATCGTCTTCCAAACTCTAGCTGATACAACCCTGGAATGTTCAAAAAGCAGCATAGATAGCAGTCCAGCGATGGTTCACTCAGTTGACTGGTTATGCAGGAATGTTCTCATGAAGTGAGCTTCGATATGTTGGTTTTGGACTGAATGGAGTTTAGAAAGACAGAAAACCTTGCTGAAACAAATAAGGTTCTTAAGGGGCCTGACACAGCAGATGCAGAAAGGTTGTTTCCTCTTTTGGAGAGTTTAAGACCAGGGGGAATAATCTAGAACAAGGATCAACCACTTAAGACAGAGATGAAGAAGAACTCCTTCTCTCAGAAAGCAGTGAATCCAGATTATTTGCCATGGAGGTCGGTAGAGGTTGGCTCATTCAGTGTATTCAAGGCTGAGATAAACAGGCTTGATCAATAAGGGGCAACAAAGTGTGGAACTGGATGAAAACTGCAGGCCAAGCAGCATCTTAGGGCCACAAAAGCTGACGTTTCAGGCCTAGACCCTTCATCAGAAAAAGGGGGAATGGGGACAGGGTTCTGAAATAAATAGGGAGAGAGGGGGAGGCGGATCAAAGTTGGATAGAGGAGAAGATAGGTGGAGAGGAGACAGACAAGTTTAAGGGGTGGGGATGCAGGCTGGAGAGGTGAGTATAGGTGGGGAGGTAGGAAGGGGATAGGTCAGTCCGGGGAGGATGGACACGTCAAGGGGGCGGGATGAGGCTAGGAGGTAGGAAATGGAGGTGCGGCTTGAGGTGGGAGGAGGGGATAGGTGAGAAGAAGAACAGGTTAGGAGGCGGGGATGAGCTGGGCTGGTTTTGGGATGCAGTGGGGGGAGGGGAGATTTTGAAGCTGGTGAAATCCACATTGATACCGTTCAGTTGCACGGTTCCCAAGTGGTATATGAATTGCTGTTCCTGCAACCTTCGGGTGGCATTGTTGTGGCATTGCAGGAGGCCCAGGATAGACATGTCGTCTAAGGAATGCGAGGGGGAGTTGAAATGGTTCGCGACTGGGAGGTGCAGTTGTTTATTGTGAACGGAGCAGAGGTGTTCTGCAAAGCAGTCCACAAGCCTCCACTTGGTTTCCCCAATGTAGAGGTACCCAGAACGGGTACAGCTGATGCAACACACCACATTGGCAGATGTGCAAGTGAACATCTCCTTGATGTGGAAAGTCATCTGTGGCCTGGGATGTGGGTGAGGGAGGAGGTTTGGGGGCAAATGTAGCACTTCCTGCGGTTGTAGGGGATAGTGCTGGGTGTGGTGGGCTTGGAGGGGAATATGGAGTGGACAAGGGAGTCCCAGAGAGAGTGGTCTCTCTGGAAGGCAGACAAGGGTAAGGAGGGAAAAACATCTTTGGTGGTGGGGTGGGGTCACACCTCCTCCCTCACCCACATCCCAGGCCCCAAGATGAAATTCCACGTCAAGCAGATGTTCATCTGCACATCTGCCAATGTGGTATACTGCATCCGCTGTACCCCTTGTGGCTTTCTCTACACTGGGGAAACCAAGTGGAGGCTTGGGGACCGCTTTGCAGAACACCTCCGCTCGGTTCGCAATAAACAACTGCACCTCCCAGTCGCAAACCATTTCAACTTCCCCTCCCATTTCTCAGGCGACATGTCCATCCTGGGCCTCCTGCAGTGCCACAACGATGCCACCCGAAGGTTGCAGGAACAGCAACTCATATTCCGTTTGGGAACCCTGCAACCGAATGATATCAATATGGATTTCACGTGCTTCGAAATCTCCCCTCCCCCCACTGTATCCGAAAACCAGCTCAGCTTGTCCCCACCTCCCTAACCTGTTCTTCCTCTCACCTATACCCTCCTCCCACCTCAAGCCGCACCTCCATTTCCTAACTCCTAACCTCATCCTGCCCCCGTGACCTGTCCATCCTCTCCGGACTGACCTACCCCCTCCCTATTGCCCCTCCTATACTCACCTCTCCAGGCTCCATCCCCGCCCTTTAAACTTGTCTGTCCCCTCTCTACCTATCTTCTCCTCTATCCATCTTTGATTTGCTTCCCCCTCTCTCCCCATTTATTTCAGAGCCCTCTCCCCATCCACCTTTTCTGATGAAGGGTCTAGGCCTGAAACATCAGCTTTTGTGCTCCTAAGATGCTGCTTGGCCTACAGTGTTCATCCAGCTCCACACTTTGTTGTCTTGGATTCTCCAGCATCTGCAGTTCCCATTATCTTTGATCAATAAGGGGTTGAAAGGTTCTTGGGGGAAATCAGGAAAGTGGAGTTGAGTATTATCAGATCAGCCATGATCTCTCACCAAATACTGGAGCAGATTCAATGGACCATATGGCCTACTTCTATTCTTATGGTTTTATAATCACTCCACTTAAGATGAAACACCGAATCCAAATATTAGTTGATCCCCTTCATAAAAAAATCTTCCCAATCCTTTGGCCTCCGATTATTTTTTGCCACATTGTGTGTCTTAATGTTTGATTGGATACTATCCTTGTCCATTATTAGTTAATCCTTCTCATCAAGTTCTTTTTGACCAGAATAAATTATTAATCTGCCTCAGTACATATGACTAGATCTAAAATAGCCTGTTCCGGCATAGTTTCTACAACATAGTGCACTAAGAAACAATCCCTGATCAATGCTCAAAGCCTGTTTTCCATGTTGTCCTTGCCCATCCAGCCAATATGCAGATTAACATCACCCATGGTAATTGTAGTATCCTTACAAATCTCCGTTACTTCCTGGTTTATAATTTGTCCTTTTACAAAGAAATCCTTCCAGGGTCGTTAGATGACTCCCACCCATGATGTCTTTTCCTTTGCTTTCCTTACTTCCACCCAAACTGATTCAATATCATCATGGATTGTCTACTCAGTAATTCTAGTTTAAGATGACTGCAAATTCTTCTACCTTATCAGTTGTACTGATGTGCTATGCACCTCATCATTGAGGACAGGAATCATGTGGATCCTCTTCCTTGAATGAGTTCTTTAGTTGTATAGCACCATTCACAGCCAAATGTGGAAGGGCAGCAGAGGTTACATCTGATTGGTTGGTTGTGGAATTTCTGGTGTGGTTCACGTATGGAATGAACTTCCAGAGGAAGTGGTGGATATGGGTATAATTATAATGCTTAAAAGATATCTGAAAAAGTACATGAATAAGAAAGGTTTGGAGGGAAATGGGCCAGGAATAGACAGTTGGGACTAATTTAGTATGGGATTATAATTGGCATGGACTGGTTGGACCGAAGGGTCTGTTTCCATGCTGTATAATTCTACAACTGTGAATTGCATGCTGCTTCCACAACTTTGTGCACAAGTAGCCCTGTATGTGTTTTGCCAAATTGGAACCTCTATACTTAGGTAAGCCTGGTGCTGCTTCTGGCATGCTGTCTTGCACTCTTCAGTAAATCAGGGCTGATTGCTGCTTGATGCCAATGGCACACTGGATAGAGACTGGTCAGGCCACAAGACCACAGATTATGGTTGCTGGCATCTCACAGTGTCTCACGAATGCCCAGTTTTGAATTTCTAGATCTGTTTGAAATCTCTTCTATTCGGCATGATGGTAATGTCACACAACACAATGGAGGGTATCCTCAGTATGACAACAGGGCTCCAATTCCACAAGGGCTGCACAGTGACCATGGCCAAGACTGTCATGAACTGACACATCTGCTACAGTTAAATTAGTGAGTTCCACAAACACATTTTCCCCTTGTTGGTTCCAGCACTATCTGTTGGAAGGTCCAGTCTACAAACTATGACTTTCAAGACTCACCCAATTCAGTTACAATGATGTTATCAATCCATCCTTGAATAGGACACTGAAGAGCCCATCTGCAACGCACATTTTCTGCCCTTCCCATGTCAGTGTGTCCATCAATTGTGTTCCACATGGAGGAGAATTGATTCAGTTATCAGACTTATTGAATTCAGATGCCACCATCTACTGCGGTAGGATTTGAACGCATGTCCCCAAAGTATTAGCCTCTGGATTACTTATCTAGTGACATAAAAGCCAATCACCACCTCTGCCAAAGATCTCCCAGTCTGTGTCAAAATGGGCTTTACTTTCATCTTTCTTGTGCTTCTCCTTGGCAATAGTTTCATACGGTGCAGTTGTTTTTTTTAAAACTGCAAATGGTTCTTTTGTCAGTGATGGTCTGTCTTTCATAGCAGTTTGGTCTTGGGAAGGGCAGGCTACATTTCTTGACTTTTTAGGAAACCTTGTCTTAAATCCTGCATGTTACTTGTGTGGAGACATGACAGGATAGGACTGATGCCTGGTGTCTGTTGCTGTCCTAAAAATTCATACACTTAGTAGGTCAACTCTCATCACTGTATTCTACTGGGTTCAGAATCTGTCCCAATTGTGGTTGGTAGCAGGTTCTGAGAGCTCTAAGTGAAATTGGCCTAGATTCTGCCTCCAATTGCCTGTAACTTGTAACACAAGATTCAAACTAACCTGTTTGTCTCCTGCTATTAATCCTTAAATCTGTGCACTAAGAATAACGATCAGGAAGCAGAATTAAATTTAACTATTCTCAGCTGCTTAGCAGAATCAAGTATAATGGAGACAACCATAGGCTTCCACCTATCACCAAAGGTGTGGAGACGCTGGTGGTGGACTAGGGTGGACAAAATTGGAAGTTACGCAACACCAGGTTATAGTCTCAGAGATAATGGGAACTGCAGATGATGGAGAATCCAAGATAATAAAGTGTGAAGCTGGATGAACACAGCTGGCCAAGCAGCATCTCAGGAGCACAAAAGCTGACGTTTCAGGCCTAGAGCTCTCTCTGATGAAGGGTCTAGGCCCGAAACGTCAGCTTTTGTGCTCCTGAGATGCTGCTCGGCTTGCTGTGTTCATCTAGCTTCACACTTTATTAACCAGGTTATAGTCTAACAGGTTTATTTGAAATTACAAGTTTTCTGAGGACTGCTCCTTCAATAGGACTTCACTTCCAAAAGCTTGTGATTTCAAATAAACCTGTTGGACTGTAACCTGGTGTTATATGACTTCTGACCTGTCATCAAAAACCTCCTTCCAGAATGAACTGAAACTTGGCTCATCAACAATAAAAACAGTGGAATTTCATCTTGATTATGTAACCAAATATGTAGTTTCAATGCTTGCATTTTCAAAGACAGACCCTACCTGAGAAGGGAAATTAAAGACCAAAACCAAAAGAAGCAAACCACTAATGAAACTAAGATTGGAAGCCAAACATTCCAGACAAACTGAACATGTTCGAAATGATATAAATGAACACTGATTGCCTTCAAAGCTCAGCCATTGATGATCACAGTAGTGTAATACAGGCAAACTGACAGGTCTTGTGGCACAGTGGTAGTGTTCCTACTTCTGAGCCAAAAGTCCTGGGTTCAAGACCCACCTCTGCCAGAGATACATAAGAATGTCCCTGAATTGGCTAATCTAAAAACAAAAAAAAATGACAGACTGAGAATAGGTGAAATAAGTTTATAATTGCTATAGCTTTTTCGGTCACTTGAGAGTAACAGTAGTAGTTGTATACTACCCAGTGTGTTATAATAAGCAGGGAGGTTCTAAAGATGTATGTAATTTTTTGTAAAAATTATGCCAGTGGGCCTGCCATTGGCTGTACTGTTGACTGGAAATCAGGTCAAATTTTAGAAGAACAGGAGCTAAACGTCTTCGTGAGATAGACAGAATTTTGAAGGATGCTGTGACTGAGATTAACGACATAAATTCACAGTGCATTGTCAAGCCAATTCCTAATGTCTGTTATGACTGCAATTGCCATTCCATACATAATAGTTTATTATTGATCACAATTTACCTGTAATTCATGTTTATGCTTTTTCTGAGATTTAGAGTACAGGTAGTTATTGAAGACATTATTTAAAGTTTCTGAAGAAGGGGTTTTAAAGATGGGTCACTATACCAAAAATATTAACTCTGCTTTTGCTCCACAGATGTTGCCAGACCTGTAAATACTTTACAGCAACTTCTGTTTTTGTTTCAGATTTCCAGCATTTGCAGTTCTTCTGGTATTTTTGTCCAGTATTTAATGTTTGCTTATTTGACTCTTGCATAACAAAAATAAAATGCTTCAAACTGTGGAATTATGCAGCTTCACTCTTTCAGTATATGATTGGGATTTTGGATTTCAGTTTTGAAAAAGAAAGTCAACACTGAAGTCATAACACTTCTCCAATTATGATAAATAAATAGAGACACGTTAACATTTTCAAAAATGTAATTACATTAATAGTTTAAAAGAACCTTTGATAAACAGCCTTCCGAACTTTATCCGCCTTTTAAGAAGAAATTTTTTCCAATAACAATTATTCTATTTCCGGAACAGTCCATCTTCCGCACCTACACAGGCCCCAAACCCCACCTCTTCCTCCGGTACATTGATGACTGTATCGGCGCCGCCTCTTGCTCCCCAGAGGAGCTCGAACAGTTCATCCACTTCACCAACACCTTCCACCCCAACCTTCAGTTCACCTGGGCCATCTCCAGCACATCCCTCACCTTCCTGGACCTCTCAGTCTCCATCTCAGGCAACCAGCTTGTAACTGATGTCCATTTCAAGCCCACCGACTCCCACAGCTACCTAGAATACACCTCCTCCCACCCACCCTCCTGCAAAAATTCCATCCCCTATTCCCAATTCCTCCGCCTCCGCCGCATCTGCTCCCACGATAAGACATTCCACTCCCGCACATCCCAGATGTCCAAGTTCTTTAAGGACCGCAACTTCCCCCCCACGGTGATTGAGAACGCCCTTGACCGCGTCTCCCGCATTTCCCGCGACACATCCCTCACACCCCGCCCCCGCCACAACCGCCCCAAGAGGATCCCCCTCGTTCTCACACACCACCCTACCAACCTCCGGATACAACGCATTATCCTCCGACACTTCCGCCATTTACAATCCGACCCCACCACCCAAGACATTTTTCCATCCCCACCCCTGTCTGCTTTCCGGAGAGACCACTCTCTCCGTGACTCCCTTGTTCGCTCCACACTGCCCTCCAACCCCACCACACCCGGCACCTTCCCCTGCAACCGCAGGAAATGCTACACTTGTCCCCACACCTCCTCCCTCACCCCCATCCCAGGCCCCAAGATGACATTCCACATTAAGCAGAGGTTCACCTGCACATCTGCCAATGTGGTATACTGCATCCACTGTACCCGGTGCGGCTTTCTCTACATTGGGGAAACCAAGCGGAGGCTTGGGGACCGCTTTGCAGAACACCTCCGCTCAGTTCGCAACAAACAACTGCACCTCCCAGTCGCAAACCATTTCCACTCCCCCTCCCATTCTCTTGATGACATGTCCATCATGGGCCTCCTGCACTGCCACAATGATGCCACCCGAAGGTTGCAGGAACAGCAACTCATATTCCGCCTGGGAACCCTGCAGCCATATGGTATCAATGTGGACTTCACCAGTTTCAAAATCTCCCCCTCCCCCACTGCATCCCTAAACCAGCCCAGTTCATCCCCTCCCCCCACTGCACCACACAACCAGCCCAGCTCTTCCCCCCCACCCACTGCATCCCAAAACCAGTCCAACCTGTCTCTGCCTCCCTAACCGGTTCTTCCTCTCACCCATCCCTTCCTCCCACCCCAAGCCGCACCCCCAGCTACCTACTAACCTCATCCCACCTCCTTGACCTGTCCGTCTTCCCTGGACTGACCTATCCCCTCCCTACCTCCCCACCCACACCTTCTCCACCTATCTTCTTTACTCTCCATCTTCGGTCCGCCTCCTCCTCTCTCCCTATTTATTCCAGTTCCCTCCCCCCATCCCCCTCTCTGATGAAGGGTCTAGGCCCGAAACGTCAGCTTTTGTGCTCCTGAGATGCTGCTTGGCCTGCTGTGTTCATCCAGCCTCACATTTTATTATCTTCTATTTCCGTTGTTGCGTATCATTGCTTTGGCTTGTTTCCAAGGTCAATGGCAAGTTGCATGAGGGTAAATACATGGCAGATGCAGTATAACATGGATAAATGTTGGATTATCCACTTATGTAGTACAAACAGGAAAGAAGCTCACTACCTGAATGGTTATAAATCAAGAGGAGGAATGTACATTTTGGTAAACAAACATAGACAAGACTAATGCAATTAAAAATATGGCCTTGGGCGGTGTTGTGGAACAGGGGGACCGAGGGTTTGGGCACTTAATTCTTTGAAGTTTAAATCACATATAGATAAGATGGTTCAGAAGGTATTTAGCATGCTTGCATTCATTGTTCTGACTTGTGAATATAGGAATTGGGATGTTATGTTGAGATTGTACAGGAGGCTGGTGAGGCTGCTTCTGAAGTACTGTGTTCAGTTCTGGTACCCTGTTATAGGGCCCTTAAGTTCAGTTAAGAGATTTACCAGGATGTTGCCAGGAATGGAAGGTTTAAGTTATAAAGAGAGGTTGGATAGGCTGGGACTCATTTCATTGGAGCTTAGGTGATTGACAGCTGACCTTATAGAGGATTATAAAATCATGAGAGGTATAGATAAGGTGAATAGCAGGTATGTCAAGACTAGGGGGCATATTTTTAAGGTGTGAGGAGAATGACTTAAGAAAGAAATGAGGAGCAATTTTTTTTACAAAGGCTGGTTTGTGTGTGGAATGAACTTCCAGGGGAAGTCGTGGATGCGGCTACAGTTACAACATTTAAAAGGCATTTAGATAAGTACATGCATAAAAAAATGTTTGGAAAGATATAGACCTAGCACAGGCAGGTGAGACTAGTTCAGTTTGAGATTATGATTGGTGTGGACTGGCTGGACCAAAGAGTCTGTTTCCATGCTTAGGTTTAACTCTATGACTCTATATGGGTGCCCTTTTATACCAGTCATTGAACATGTTTGCAGGTGCAGCAAAGCAGTGGAGGAAGCAATGAGTGTGTGGGGTGGCCTTCATAACAGGAGGATTTCAGTACAGCAGCAGGATTGTCTTGCTTGCATTGCACACGGCCTCCATGAGGCCACACCTGGAGTATTGGTCCCCTTATCTGGCAAGGGATGTTCAAGGCAACAAAGGGCTGATTCCTGTGATGGCAATACTGACATACAAACAGACACTAGTTTGTTTAGGATTACATGCATTGGGATTTAGAAGGATAAAGGGAGATCTCGTAGAAACTTTTAAATTCTAACAGGACTCTATAGGGTAATTGCAGGAAGGATGACCAAAGTGTCCAGAACCAGGGGTCACAGGACAAGTCATTTGGACTAAGATGAGAGAAATTTTCTTCACCTAGAGTGCAGTTGAGGCCAGATAAAATTTTCAAGATTTTTTCTAGATTTTTCAAGAAGCAATTATATATATTTCTTAGAGCTAAAGGGATCAATATTGGATGATCAGCCACAATCATATTGAATGCAAGTGCAGACTCAAAAGGCCAGATAATCTACTTCTTTTTTCTATTTTTTTAATGTCAGGAATATGTATAGAATTGGTAATTTCACAAGTGTTACAGTAGAAAATGATTGATTCAATGTTTCAATGGTATTGTACTTTTTGTTTTAACAGCTGATTGAATTTTTAATGGTAATACACAGCAAGTATGAACTAATATATTTATGTTTTTGGATAGTAGCCAGTTATAATGACTTCAATCTAAAATGGAACACAGGGTGAAAACATGCTGTGGTTGTAAATATGAAAAATCCTAGTGGATTCAAATATTCAGCTTGAGCAGCTGGTAATAAATCACACCCAATTTACTGAAGTAACTGCTGAATCTGAATCAACCACAGGTTGCAAATTTTTTCAATGAATTCAAATATTTGAATTTTGCATTCAAGAAATGTTACTGAATAGCAGATTTTCATTCAAAAGTTAAAAACCGATTCACTTTTAAAGCTGTCATCTCCCTGGCATAGCAAGGATTTATCTGCTAAATGTATTTATCTCTAAGGAAACTACATTTCTATTACTGGGCAGTGACAACAAATACTGATGTATGAATATAATGTAGCATAATATGATGTCATGGAATTGTGCTAGTAGTTTGAAAACAATGGAAAATCAAAAGTAGCACATATTAATCGATGAGTGATAATGGGAACTGCAGATGCTGAAGAATCCAAGATAACAAAGTGTGAAGCTGGATGAACACAGCAGGCCAAGCAGCATCTCAGGAGCACAAAAGCTGACGTTTCAGGCCTAGACCCTTCATCAGAGAGGGGTATGGGGAGAGGGAACTGGAATAAATAGGGACAGTGGGGGAGGCGGACCGAAGATGGAGAGAAAAGATAGGTAGAGAGGAGAGTATAGGTGGGGAGATAGAGAGGGGATAGGTCATCCCAGGGAAGATGGACAGGTCAAGGAGGCGGGATGAGGTGGTAGGTAGGAAATGGAGGTGTGGCTTGAGGTGGGAGGAAGGGATGGGTGAGAGGAAGAACAGGTTAGGGAAGCAGAGATTAATCGACCTTGATTGCTTTGGCATTTTTTTAACAAGGCGGTTTGACAGTTCTTGCTGCATTTGACACTTGTTCACAAGAGTTAATAAGGACACATCACAACATGTCTTGCAACTTCAAAATATGTTTAATGCCTTCTGTCAGTTTTTCAAATTTTAATCTTCTTGATGGGTCTTGACACCTCTTAATGTGTTTGACACACCACAACAGTTCAAGAAACATTTGACACTTTTGACAGATCTTGAGTCTTAAACTTTCTTCATAAATCTTGACAATTTTGACTCAACACTTTTTGACAGGTCTTCACACATTTGACACTTCTTGTTAGGGGTCTTAACACTTTTTTATGTTGCTTCATAGGTTTAACAAACTTTTTTTACACGGATTTAGATAGTCTAAAGAAATAATAATCCCGTTATGCTTCCTTAATCTTCTCTACAGTTAAGTAACAAATTGTCTGGTAGCATTTGCATAGAAGAAGTCATGCTGAGCTCAAAACATGAACTCTACTTTGCTCTCCACAGGTGCTGCCAGACAGCATTCTCTGTGGTTGTTTCAGATTTACAGCACCTGCACTATTTTGCCTCACAAATTGTACTAAAGAATGCCTGATGCCACACCCCAAGGCATTCCTGTAATCATGTCCCTAGAGATACCACTATATTGCGATAAGTAGACTGGCTACTGAAAACAAATGTACAAAGAATAGAATTGTTCTTGTTTGATCTAATCTCCATATTCCAGGTTCCAGACAAGAGAGATTCCAAATTCAATTTGAACAGAGATAGTTAATCACTTAAATGACCAGATCCTCTTTTGCCTGCGTATGCATAAACCATTGCTGGTCCCTACATCAACCTGTGAAAATAGGTCTGCTTCATTTTCATCTTTTTTCTTTTTATTTAACAAATTTTTTCTAACCAACCTGTTCAGAGATGTTATTATACATTAATGGCTCAGGGATGAGTGCCCTTGGTAACTGACAGTGGCCTTCCCAATTGGAACCCATACTCAATGTACTCCATAGTGAGATTAAGTGATTTCCCATGGGCCTTAAAGGGGATATCACAATTTTACCCAACACCTGTTTTCAAATTTAGCTGAGGTTTAAATATTATATGTATTTTCAGTTTCTCCCTTCACTCTTCTTTAAAAGCATCAGAAAAGGCTCTTGTGGTGCAGAAATAGTATTCCCACTTTTGAGCTAGAAACCCATAGGCGTTTTCCATAGGTGTGTCACAACCTGTCTGAAAACGTTGATTAAAAATGAATATAATACTACCTCTGTAAATGAAATAATTCTCTAATAGCTCTTCTGCCCCTGCTTTGCTGAAGTTATTGACATCTTACTGAGATACTGCCTCACTGATCCCTCTTAGCCTAGTTCATAAGTCGACTTAAAACACAAAATGAAAGTGCCCCATTTGTAACCTCGTTCAGAAAATACAGTGCATAGTGAGTAGATCTGAACCACATTGTTATGCAAAATACAGACAGTTTTAACCCAAATTAAATATTATTTACCCAACCCAGTAATGCCTGGTAATGATTCTAGGTACTCAAAGTCTCACTCCCATCGCTAGCATTCCTCTTTTCTTGAAAACAAAGACATTCCAGATACTTTTACAGTAAAATGACTTGCTCCTGTCATGTGAATCAAGTGAGTTTTCCATACAATCTTAGAAACTGCCAACGACAGTTTGAGTGCTAGTTAATCAACTTCCCAATTGCTCGTTTAATACTCTTATTATAAGCTTCTAATTGTTAATTTCCTTTTTTGTTATTCATTGATCACATCACTTCCTAAATGGATTGTTTCCCTAACATATTACTAAAAATAATCAAATTATACATCAGTAAAAGTATTTCTCCAAAGTACATCCACCATTTCACTATGATCTAGATTAGGAAAAGAGTCTTTGATAACAGGCCTGCTTTAAGCTGCCTGTAATTATCTGCCTTTCTAACATTACTAACCAAATCTGGCCTCCCTACAACAGTTCCAGTGCAGCAGACAACCAAGCCTCATCTTCAGCATGCAAGAAATATTATAAAATATTCAGTAGTATAAATCATCACTTCAAAAAACCAGTATATTCATAACTTTAAAAATATAGTTGCTGAAATCTGAAGTAAATTTAAAATAGCAAATTACAATCGGTAGGACATGAATACCGTTATCAATGTTGCATTATGGCAATTGGTCAATATAAACATTGATGAAAAACAGATTTAGAAAGTGACCAGCAAGATAAGATCTATTAGCAGCTCACAGACCTCAATCTACTTCCTAACCATTTACTTGGGTGAATTCCTGTTGTGGAAAAGTTGCATTTAGTTTTCAGTTATTTTACAGTGCTGCATTTGGATGCATTTCATGAGTTAATCATTGAATTCCCACAATGCAAGAAGAGGCCATTTGAACCAACAAGTCTGCACCAACCCTCCAAAGAACAACCCATCCAGACACAGCCTCCTACACAATCTCTCTAACCCTGCATTTACCAAGCCTAATCCACCAAGCCTACAGATCCCTGGCCACTGTGGGCCAATTTAGTCTGGTCAATCCATCAAACATGCACATCTTTGGACTGTCAGAGGAAACCAGAACACCTGTCAGATATCTAAGCAGACATGGGGAGCATGTGCAAACTTGACACAGAAAGATACGCAAGGCTGGAATTGAACTTGGGTTCCCGGTACTGAGAAGCAGCAACAGAAGCTGCAACTCACCAAACTACACAAGTTGGTTTGGGTACCATATCAATAGCAAGGAATAGACACAGGATGGCCTTTTCTTATTGGATATAGGCGCCAATGTAGTGGAAACTAATTTAGTAAGAACAGGGAACAAAGTCTATAACGAGGATTTCATGATAAAAAGATGAAGGTATCACAGAGGTGGAAGGTTTGGCATGTCTGCTCCTACTTAGGCATGTGGCCCTGCTGCTGTTAAATGCTGGCCTATCAATTAGCAACTGAACAGGAAGACTCCCAGAGGGAAAAAGAAACACTAAAATCTTTGGCAATGAACATAATCATCACATTGGATCTCCATTTTGAAATATAAAAAAGATTCAGGCAAATCTGTCATTTGTAAATTGTACTCATTTTTCCTTCTGGCCTGTGGTCTATTGGCGGGGGCTCTCTCTAGGAAACAGTTGTCACTGAATGGATTAAAGGCCTAGCAGCCAATCCTAACCCAAAGATTTCTCTAGGCACTTAAACAGTAAGAGTATGATTAAAGGAGGAGGAGGACAGCCATTCAGAAACCCAAAAGGGGATATATAGAAAAGGGCAGGGGACATGGCCTATATACTAAATAAATGTTTTGATCTACCTTTACTAAAAGGGGAGGGTGCTGCCTGTCGATGGTGACAGAAGAAGAAACTCTGTCATTAGAAGGGATCAAAATCAATAAGGAAGAAGACTTGGATAGATTGTTGGCAGTGTGGAACATCAAAAGGATGTTGACAAGTTGACAGAATGGACAGATGGGTGGCAATGAGGTTCAATGCAAAGAAGGATGAGGTAATGCACTTTGGTCGGAAAACCACAATGACAATATAAAATAGGGGACAATTTGAAAAGGGTTGCAGGAACGGAGGACTAAGATGTATATGTGCACTGATCATTGAAGATGGCAGGACAGTTGGAGAGAGCACAGTGTTCTTGGCTTTATTACGAGGGGCAAAGGTACAACATCAAGTAGGTAATGTTGTACAAAACACTTTAAATCTCAGCTGGAGTATTGTGTATGTTGTGAGTACTACATTATCAGAAAGATGTGAATGTATTGGAGAAAGTGCAGAAGCAATTTACTAGCAGTGAGAAACTTCAGATTTGAAGCTAGTCTATAAAAAATTGGACTGTTCTCCCTGGGAAGAAGGCTGAGAGAAGATTTGTTTGAGGTGGTAAAAATTATGAACACGCTTGTCACAGTAGACAGAGCGAAGCTGCTTCCACTTGTAAAAGAAACAAGATCAAGAGGGCATAGTGATTTGCACATGAAGCAATAGTGGTGTTAAAAACGTTATTTTACACATTGGGGAATGCATTGCCAGGAAATGTGGTGGAAGCAGGTTCAATTGAGACATTCAAGAGGGCACTGGATGGATTTTTGGATGGTAGTGATGTGCAGGAATATGGGGAAAAGGCAGGAGATTGGTACTAGGTAATCAAACTACTATAGATGATAGAGCCAGTGCACAAATGATGGGCCAAATAGCATCCTTCTACACTTTAATAATTCTGTGATTCTGTATGCAACAGCGGTATGGAGACTCTGCACTAAGAGGTGAATGAACAGTGCAGGAGATGTCATAAAAATCTGTTGCATTCAGAAGGTTATTGCTATTCTTAACAATGGGAATCCTCCTGAGTTGTTCAGAACAATTGGTAACCTTTCAGGTTTTCTCCTATTGGTACCAATTTAAAATAGTAAGTAAGGCCACCTACCTAAAACAATGGCAGAGGCTGGATCACAGTCAGCCCATAATTGATAAATATTTCCTTTGTACCTACCACCAGGATGGGACTAAAATGTGAGATATTGTCCTCTGGAGAGATGTAAAATGGCAACATCCCCACTCGACCAAGTGACCTGGGTGGAGTTGGCAGAGAAGGTCAGGAGCTATGAGGTCATCCATAAGTGTAAGTGACATACTCCATGCTGTAAAGCTGAGGAAGGATCCTAATCTTCAACAATGGGAGGATGTACTATTTTAAGTGTAAGAGGCGCAGGCAGGAAAACAGATAAATAATCCCTATGAATCGAGAAAACCAATTCAAGCAACCTCCAGGCCCTTCCAATCTTTCTGGGCCTGAGTTCAAGGGGGTAAATGATTGAAAATGCCTCAACATGCAAGAGAGAATCACAAGAGTTTGTAATGGATTTTGGTAGAAATGAATCGCTATATTATCTCAATGGATGGTGGACCCTCTGCTCCTACAAAGGCATAACAATGATAACTGCTGAAGAAGTGTCCAAATTGGCAGAGCCTACAAAAAAGGAGGAGGATTTCCTGGAGTGTGCGGCTTCTTCCATAAGACTGGTGACTTTCCTGGACAGCAGAACATTCAAGGAATGAGGTGTACACATGCAAACTGCATGCTATTGCACTGTCACTGAGCAAGCCAATGCCAATGCAATTGAGGATAACTAAGCTGGACTTCACAACAGGCCTTTTTCCTTTTAGGACAACTGGACCTCACTATTGTGGATGAGCCACAGGCATCAAAGTTTATGGGCTCCTCTCAGCTTTTGATGATTCTAACCACAAAGGATGTCTCAGTTTTCATCTCATCCATGTATGTTTGTACTGAGCTAAGATATTGTCAGAAACCTTAAAAGCCTCAAAGAAAGATACTTCTGCATCGAGTGCAGAAAGAGACTTCGAGGTTTGATTAAACAGTTAAATTGTTTTTTACTTAGACTAACTCAGTACTGGTTATGACATATCGGATCTAAGTATTACTGAAACATGCTCCTGTTGAGGAAGTCTTGGCATTGAATAAAATACTATAGAAATTAAATTCAGAAAAATGCCAATCAAGTTTCCAGCTTTGATTGACCCAGAACTTTTGCAAATTTTATAAATGCTTCATATGCCAATCTTCCAGATGATTATTCAAAAATAGCAGAATATATTCTTGGTGGGAGGGAATAATACAAATTGTCCATTGGCCTGGGAAGCCAACAACAAAAGTTAAAAGTAACTGCTAAAACACTGGTTCTTGTAGAATTTTTAGATATAGGGACATACTTATCCTCCGTGCTAAACAAGATCCAATACAAGAGGTAATCCAAGAAAGGTTTGCCATAAAATGTTGTATGAAAAACTGCTATGTTTAGCAGAAAGCAGATTTGATAAAGGAATGCCTTTGTTGTGCAAGGACTTGAAAGTAAACGAAAAAAATTCTTTTCTGGGTCACACCTTTTCATCTGCTGTGACAAAGAAAAGGGAATATTGAAGTCAATTATATTCTACAGAATGACAATGAAAAATAATTCTTATATGAGAAAAATGATCCTTTCATTTCAATTAATTTTAGTTCAAAGTTTATTTGTATGGGTTTGAACACTTCTATTTAATGATAATAGGTGTATCAGTTAATATTCAAAGTCGTTAAGCAGGTAATTTGGCTTAATGGATTAAATATTTGACTGGTAGCGAAAAGGCTCTCGTGGCACTGATAGTGTCACTAACTCTGGGCCAGGAGGCCAAGGCTCAATGCCCACACTGTACCAGAGCTGATTAGAAATGATCTTTTACGTTATTATGCCTTATGTTATAAAAGGGAAATGGCTCCACACCCTCAACCTCCACTTAGAAATTCCCTCTTTGTCCTGTGTGTTGCAGAAGAGTTCCCAGTATGGAGCTCCTGTACACCATTCACTTCTCCTTTATTCTCTGCCTGGGGCAGATTTAGGCATTGCTCTCTATTGATAGGCAATGGGGATCCCAGTGGGGGGCTACCTATGTAGACGTGCTCCTGCCTTCCATCAGAGATCTGGGTTGGACGGTTCTGTACACAGCCAGGGAGGAGATTGCCGAGCCTTTGGCATTGATCTTTAACTCGTCATTGTCTACAGGGATAGTGCCAGATGACTGGAGGATAGCAAATGTGGTTCCCCTGTTCAAGAAGGGGAGTAGAGACAACCCTGGTAATTATAGACCAGTGAGCCTTACCTCAGTTGTTGGTAAAGTGTGGAAAAGGTTATAAGGGATAGGATTTATAATCATCTAGAAAAGAATAAATTGATTAGGGATAGTCAGCACGGTTTTGTGAAGGGTAGGTCGTGCCTCACAAACCTTATTAAGTTCTTTGAGAAGGTGACCAAACAGGTAGATGAGAGTAAACTGGTTGATGTGGTGTATATAGATTTCAGCAAGGCGTTCAAGAAGGTTCCCCACAGTAGGCTATTGTACAAAATGTGGAGGAATGAGATTGTGGGAGATATAGCAGCTTGGATCAGGAATTGGCTTGCTGAAAGAAGACAGAGGGTGGTAGTTGATGGGAAACGTTCATCCCGCAGACCAGCTACTAGTGGTGTACCGCAAGGGTCGGTGTTGGGTCCACTGCTGTTTGTCATTTTTATAAATGACCTGGATGAGGGCATAGAAGGATGGGTTAGTAAATTTGCAGACAACACTAGGGTCGGTGGAGTTGCAGATAGTGACAAAGGATGCTGTAGGTTACAGAGAAACATAGATGAGCTGCAGAGCTGGGCTGAGAGGTGGCAAATGGAGTTTAATGCAGACAAGTGTGAGGTGATGCACTTTGGTAGGAGTAACTGAAAGGCAAAGTACTGGGCTAATGTAAGATTCTTGGTAGTGTAGATGAGCAGAGAGAACTCGGTGTCCATGTACACAGATCCTTGAAAGTTGCCACCCAGGTTGACAGGGCTGTTAAGAAGGCATAGAGTTTTAGCTTTTATTAACAGAGGGTTCGAGTTCCGGAACCAAGAGGTTATGCTGCAGCTGTACAAAACTCTGGTGCGGCTGCACTTGGAGTATTGTGTACAGTTCTGGTCACTGCATTATAAGAAGGACGTGGAAGCTTTGGAAAGGGTGCAGAGGAGATTTACTAGGATGTTGCCTGGTATGGAGGAAAGGTCTTACGAGGAAAGGCTGAGGGACGTGAGGCTGTTTTCGTTAGAGAGAAGAAGGTTGAGAGGTAACTTAATTGAGGCATATAAAATAATCAGAGGGTTAGATAAAGTGGATAGGGAGAGCCTTTTTCCTAGGATGGTGACGGGGAGCACGAGGGGGCATAGCTTTAAATTGAGGGGTGATAGATATAGGACAGATGTCAGAGGTAGTTTCTTTACTCCGCGAGTAGTAAGGGAATGGAACGCTTTGCCTACAACTTTAAGTACATTTAAGTCATCATTGGACAAGCATATGGATGTACGTGGAATAGTGTAGATTAGATGGGCTTGAGATTGGTATGACAGGTCGGCACAACATCGAGGGCCGAAAAGCCTGTACTGTGCTGTAACGTTCTATGTTCTATAATCCTATGGAATCATTAGTTAAGGTGGTTCATGGATTCTCAGTTCAACTGTTTATTTTTTACTTTTGTAGCATCCAGGGACCACATATATGTTTTTTGCAGCACTGTTTAGTTATTTAAAGAACCTTTTGGTTGCACTTTTGTCTCATGTCCCTGATCTTTGGGTACCCAGTGCACAGGGGAGATTGGGTTGGTCAAAGATCCTGCTCATGGAAGTGCTGCTAGACCTGACCTCAGTATCCATCAACAGATCCAGGAAGCAGGCCATGGAGTCATGGTTTATGAATGGCTGTCTCTTGTCTACAACTAAATTTGTGCCTGGAGAGGGAGCATGCAGTGTCAACCAACACCACCAAAGCCTTTAGAGAAAGCTCGGTATCACAGGACTGATCATATATTTGTGTAAAATCCCATCTAACATCAAACTATGTCACAACCTGTCTAAACATGTTAATTGAGTAATATAGATGTGATTAGGGTGTGAAAGGAATCATTATTAAACTTGAACCATGAAGAAAGACGATTTGGGTTTGTCTCATCGACCAGTTTAAATTTTAGATTAGATTAGATTAGATTCCCTATAGTGTGGAAACAGGCCCTTCGGCCCAACAAGTCCACACTGTCCCTTGAAGCATTCCACCCAGACCCATCCCCCTATAACCCACACACCCCTGTGTACTATGGGCAATTTAGCATGGCTGATCCACCTAGCCTGCACATCTTTGGACTGTGGGAGGAAACTGGAGCACCCGAAGGAAATCCAAGCAGACACAGGGAGAATGCACAAACTCCACACAGACAGTTGCCCGAGGTTGGAATTGAACCTGGGTCCCTGGTGCTGTGAGGCTGCAGTGCTAACCACTGAGCCACCGTGCCACCCTAAATCTAGTTTAGCATATTAGTGTCTTTTGAAAAAGCAGATGATTCTGCCAGATCATGGCATTCATTAAACTTGACTTCCTCACCTCTTCCACAAAAACCTGGCCCAATGTTTCCTGCATCTCACTACCAAGGAGACCAGCAGCTCAGGATCAGCTGGTAACAGACAAAAGACCCACCATCTGCCAGGAGTCACTCTCAATGCCAGCAGGTGCATGGCTTAAGATAATCAGAAGATGGTACCTTAAGTCATCCCGTCCAAGTCAATAGTAGTTCATCTGCCAGCCTTCAGCACAGCTGACGATGACATACCAATGCACAGCGTATGTAAACAGGTCTGGTATACCCCAAGACATTGTGCGATGTTAGAAGGTAACTGTAGGACATCTTGCAGAAATATTTGTATCTATAATTACAGGTCAAGTGCTGGATGATTGGAGAGTGGCTAATGTTGTGCCTTTAAGATGATGTAAGGAAAGCTTGGGAACTACACACCTGCAAGTTTGACTTCGATGGTGGATAAGTTGTTAGAAGTGATCCTGAAAGATAGGATTTATATGCATCTGAGGAGACAGGATATAATTAGGGATAGTCAGCCTGATTTTCTGCAAGGAAAATAGTGTTTCTCAACTTGATTGAGTTTTTTGAGAAACTAACGAAGAAGATTAATGAGCGCAAAATGGTAAACATTGTTTATTTGGACTTTAGTAAAGCCTTTGACAAGGTTCAACATGGTGGGTTAATTAGTAAAGTTAGATCACATGGGATTCAGGGTGAGCTTCCCAATTGGTTTTAAAATTGACTTAATGGCAGGAGACAGAGATTGGCGGTGGACTGGAGCCCTCTGACCAGCAGTTGTTCCATAGGGATCAATGCTGGGTCCACTTTTGTTTGTCACTTACATAGATGCTTTATTTGCGCATGTAGAAGGCATGGTTAGTAAACTTGTGGATGACAGCAAAAGAGGTGGTATAGCAGTTAGTTATTGAGGTTGAGGTTGAGAAACATTGATCAATTGGCTGAAGAGTTGAAGACGGAATTTAATTTGTTGAGGTTGGTTGGCCTACCAAGCTGACTTCTTGTTTCACAGGCATTTCGTTACTATGCTGGTTAACATCCGCAGTGCGGCCTCCAATGAAGAACCAGTGTTTTTTCCCACCTGGTTTTTAAACTCTGGGATCCATTGAGATAGATTGCCTCACTGCCAGTTTTCCTTCAGTGGAATGTAATGGAGTCAAGTTCAATACGTTCACTAATAACGAGCTTCATGGAATGTAAAGGCTTCCAGGAATGATCGTGCCTGTCTCTGCCTAGCTTATCCCAGGATTTTGGTGCCCGAGTAGAAGTGGTGGTTCTCCTCATCTATGTGGATTCAGATCAGTGATTATTGGTCATGTCTTTTTGTAGCCAGACGGTGTTCATGTACTCTTGTTGTTAGTTTCTTTCCTGTTTGACTGACGTAGTGCTTCTCACAGACACTGCGGGGGATCTTGTAGATGACACTGGTCCTGTCCATGATGGGCAGTGGGTCTTTAGTTTGGGTGAGCAGTTGTCTAAGGTTGATGTGGGCTTGTGTGCCACTCTGATGCCCAGCAGTCCTAAGAGACTGTAAGAAACACTACAAACAGGAAGGAAACTAACAACAAGAGTAATGAACACCAATTGGCTACAAAAAGACACAACCAACACTCACTGATCTCAATCCACATGGACAAGGAGAGCCACCATTTCGATTGGGACAACACCAAGGTCCTGGGACAGACTAGGCAGAGACAGGCAAAAGAATTCCTAGAAGTCTGACACTCCACAAAGCGTGCTATTAATAAACATATCGAACTTGACCCCATATACATTCCACTATGAAGGAAAACCAGAAGTGAGCCAATCCATCTCAATGAACCCCAGAGATTAAAAACCCAGCAGGAAAACGTACCAGCACTTATTTGGCGGCTGCACTAAAGATGTTACCCAGCATGGTAATGAAATGTCTGTGAAACAAGAAACCAGCTCAGCGAGCCAACCAACCTCAACACCCACAACCCAAACTACAAGTCTACTCCAAAGTCTTAGGAGTTCAATTTGGATATTGCATTTTGGCAAAACAATTGAGGGCATCACCAATACAATTAGAAGTCAGATCTTGGGTAGTGTTGTAGAACAGAGAGACCAAGGGTTCCAGTACCTAATTCTTTGACATTTGCATCACATGTAGAAAGGGTGGTTAAGACGGTTATCACGGCTGCCTTTATTGCTTCGTCCTTTGAGTTTAGGAGTTGAAACTTTATGTTGAGGTTGTAGGATGTTGGTGAGGCTTCCTCTGGTGTACTGTGTTCAAGTTCTGGTCGCTTGGTTATAAGAAGGACACTATTAACTGGAGGAGGTTCAGAAGAGATTTGCTGGGATTGGAGAGCTTGAGTTATGGGGAGAAGTTGGGTAGTCTGGGTCTTTTTTCACTGGATCATAGGAGGTTGAAGGGTGACCTCATAGGAGTTTACAAAATAATGAGTGATATATGAAGCAATCTCACAAAGTCCAGTATCCTGTTACCAACTCACCATTTATTTACACATGTATAGTATATGACATTGACATAGGTAGCTCAAAGCTAGATCCTACACTGAACAGAACCTGTGACACGCCTGTTTATATCTGTCAGCCAGGAGTCCAGCCAGGACTGGACCAGATTAATAGCCCCAATCAGGGAAATTATATTCTATGAGATCCACTTGGCTGATCTGGTTCCAATCACAAAATCCCTCCCCATTTACATCCTGGGACATGGATCTGTTCTTTCTCCAATAGCTTTTCCTGGGGTATTTTCACACCAGGTCCAGTTCCTCCGATTCTGCCTTGTTACTGGTAGTGTGTACTAGTATGCAACCCATCTCTTGCACCCAGATTGTCTCAGCTGAAATTCATCCTCCTCAGGTGGTAATGGCATCAAGGCTGCAATACCTGCTGTGTTCATCTCATCCCCAGAGGTTTCTTTGATGCTAGGGTGAGGTGGAGAACCTATGGATTCTGGTAGCCTTGTGAGATTTTCTGATGAGACAGGTATGTTTTGTTCATTCCCTGTTTACGAGGTTGCAGCTTTTGTGTGGTCCACGTGTTTGTTCAGGACCATCTTTCCTAACTGTACTTTGTACATCATGGGACCTGACCTTACATCAACCATGTCTCTTACCCATGCAAGGCCATTCACGTGGTTTTGATACCAAATTTTGTTCCCTGAAGTAAACTTCTTCTCTCACTTACAGGGGTCTTATGAGTAGTATTCACATTCCTGATACTATTTCAGTCCCACCACCCCACCACCCCCACCCCAGGTCCAGGAAGATCAGGTTTAACCTGGTGCAGAGTCTTCTCCCCATTAGGACTTCTGCTGGAGTTATCCCTGTCGTTGCGTGGCGGGTAGTTCTACAATTTAACAGGAATCAGGACAGTTTGATATCAAGTGAGGCTGTAAGCCGTTTCTTTGTGCCTTCAAAGTTTGGATTGCCTTCTTTCACAAATTTTGTGCTGCTTAATCATGGCCCATTTTGAGACCAGCACTTCTGGGCATTTGTGTATTGCAAAAGATGCTTGCAATTATTCAATTGTCATTCATGTGTTTGATGGATGAACTCTATGAATGTCCAACCACTTTGAATTAGCATCCAAATGACTATAAACAAAGCCCACAAATGGACCTGCATAGTCGCAGTGCAACCGAGTCCAAGGTTTACCCGGCCATTCCCACAAATGTGGGGAAGCTGCTGGTGTTATGTTTTGTCCTTGCAGGGTACTGGGTACTGCCAAACAAAAGTGGCTATGTCGGCATCCAACCTTAGCCACCACACACAACATCTAATTGCACTTGCACGTATGCATAGCTCATGTCCATGTCCATGTCCATGTCCATGTCCAGCTTCTTGAAGGAGAGCCACCCTGCCCACCAACAGCACCCCTCCACACCTCCACACCCCTGGCCATTGTGGCGTTTAAGTCCTCTATGTAAGGGATTGGGTATTTATCCAGCTGCAAAAAGCAGTTTACCATTTATTTGAAATCCTCACAAAGACAAACTCACCTGTTCGGCTTCACAATTGGTATGGCTGGGTGCTGCCTATTCTACAAACTGTACTGATTTGATGATTTCTCTGCTTTCCAGCCTCCTGATTTCTGCCTTTCCTCATGCATGTAAAGCAAATGGCACTGGGCAGGCTCATGCAGCATTGTGGATTTGCTTCTTGGTCAACATGTAAAGGTGACTTTGACCCCTCTGATAGGTCCTAGACCTTCCTGAAAAGTGTTTAAATATTTGACACACACCAATTATATCATCTGTGCTGCTTCTCCCTTTCGTCCAGAATTGGAAATGTTCATCCATTTCGCTTCCAATTTCAATTCTGCCCTCACTTTCACCTGGTCTATCTCTGACTCCTCCCTTCCCCTCCTCGACATTTCTGGTCCCATTTCTGGGGATAGACTAGCCACTAACATTCATTATAAACCCACCAACTCCCACGGTTACATGGACTATACATTCTCACACCCTGCTTCCTGTTAAGACTCTATCCCATTCTCTCAGTTCCTCCAAGTCTGTTGTATATGTTCAGTACAGGCCAACTTTGACAAGGGACCCTCCAAAACATCCACCTTAGTCCCCAACCGAGGATTCCCCAGTTCCCTTGTTGACAGGGCCCTCAACCAGGTCCACCCATCTCCCACACTTCCACCTCACCCCTTCTCTTCCTTCCTGCAACAGCAATAGGGTTCCCTTTGTCCTTACCTACCATCCCACCAGCATCCACATCCAGAAGATCATCAGACAACATTTCCACCACCTCCAGTGAGATGCCACAACCAGACACATATTCCCCTCCCCTGCGTTGATCACCTTCCACAGGCACTATTCCCTCTAGGACACCTGGTTCATACTACTTTCACTCCCAACATCCCACCACAGCCCTACGGCACCTTCCCCTGTAACTGGCGAAGGTGCAACACCTGCCCATTTACCTCCTCCCTCCCCTGTATCCATGGGCCCAAATATACCTTCCAGGTGAAACAACACTTCATTTGCACTTCCCATAATCTGCATTCGCTGCTCACAATGTGGTCTTCTCTACATTGGGGAAACGAAGCATAGACTGGGTGACCACTTCACAAAACATGCATGTTCTGCTCACAAAAAAGATACTGAGCTACCTACTGCGTGCCATTTCAACACACCGTCCTGTTCCCTGGCCAACATGTGTGTGTCTGGCTTGCTCTAGTGCTCCAGCAAAGCTCAACACAAACCGGAAGAACAATACCTCATCTTCCACACAGGGATACTGCAGGTCTCAATACAGATTTCAATAATTTTAGGGCCTAATCTCTCCCATATCCTAGCCCCCAAACCAGGCACCAGGCCTTGTTATCACATAGCCAGCCATTACATACCACCTGTTGTTAGTCACTAACAGTCCCCATTAATAACTGTTCACCCTCCCAGCCTGATCATTATTAACTCCTTTGTCTGTCCAACTGTTTGGTCTCTCTTTTGGCTCTATCCTATCCTGTATGCTCTACCCCACCCTTCTCCCTATTTTCTACATATAAACTGACGTTTTCCCAGCTACCATCAGTTCTGAGGAAGGGTCACTGGACCCGAAATGTTAATTCTGATATTTTCTTCACAGATGCTGCCAGACCTGCTGAGCTATTCAGCAACTTCTGTTTTTGTTCCTGATTTACAGCATTTGCAATTCTTTTGGTTTTTGTTTAGATACTTAATCAGGATTTTACTTCATCAGCTATTTTCTGACTGAACAATTTTGAGACAGTTAAGTTGAATAACGCTCAAATTGGTTGACCCAAGCCTTTTAGTGCAATCAGTGGTAATGGAAACAGCTGCTTCTCTTAAGAGACTGCAATCAAAATTGTACTGTTAATCTGTAGGGGTTCCCTGGTATAATTCACAGCCTAGCCAAAATGTTATGCAAACTTTGGTAAGGACTGATTTCGAAATCACTGATACAGTCAGGTGTGTATCAACCATTCGAATTCGGTGACCATTTGAGCAGACATTTATTTTGGTTAGTTTTGATTTGTATTTTGCTAAACATCTTAACAGTTCCAAACCATTTGCAGATGGACTTTCCAGGGTGTGCATTCTCCTGGATATCAGTCTATGAGGTCTCTTTCTCGATTCACGCCTTGTGGGACTCAAGGCCGCGTACCAGCAGCAACTACAATAGTCTGCCAGCTGGATCCTCGAGAAAATTTTAACTGTTTGGCTAAGGCTTAGCTTTGTTTTGGGATTTTGATGCGGGCTGACCTACAGTCCCTCTGCTCAGGATATATCCCGAGCAAATCTGTGCAATTTCCTTCACTCAAGTGGTGTTCCCAAGCACAGTCAGCCTGGCGAATTTTTTTGCCCCCTATTCATTTCGTGGAATGTGGGCGTCGCTGGCTGGCCAGCATTTCTTGCTCATCACTAATTGCCCTTGAGAAGGTAGTGGTGAGCTACCTTCTTGAACCGCTGTATTCCTCCTGCTGTGGGTTGATGCACAATGCTATTAGGGAAGGAATTCCAGGATTTTGACCCAGCAACAGTGAAGGCACAGCGATATATTTCCAAGTCAAAATGGTGGATGATTTGGAAGGAACTTGGAGGTGGTGGTGTTCCCATATATCTGCTTGCCCTTGTCCTTCTAGAAGGAAGTCATTGTGGGTTTGGAAGCTGCTGTTTGAAGATCTTTGGTGAATTTCTGCAGTGCACCTTGTAGATAGTACACACTGCTGCTACTAAGCTAAATACGTTCACTTCTATTGGCATACCCTGTAACTCATATGTTTCACTTGCCACTATTTCTCACAAAGCCAGTTGTAGTGCCTGTATGAAGTCCAGTTGAGTTTCAGCTAGTTGGCACTTTTGCATAATCACATGATTGATCTCACATATGAAATGGTCTCTCACCACCTCACTTGTGGTTAAACCAAAAACCCACATGCCTCTGCCAGTTGTCTTAACCTCATACAAAAATCATGATATGGGTTCTCAAACTGCCAAGTAAAATTGATAATGTCTCAGAATTAAAGGAGGCTTGGGATTTCAATATTCCTTAGCTAAATCCATCAACTCTTGCAAGGTTTTAGTGTCTGGTGTCTCAGGGAAAGTTAGGCTTCTAATAACTAAAAAAAGCTGTGGATCCATAAGCTGTCAAGAAAATTACCTGCTGCTTTTCATCTGTCCCAAAGTTATCTGCCTGGAAAAAAATAATGCATTCTTTCCACAGACTGGGCCAAATCTTCGATGGCAGGATCGACCATGTCAAGCCTCCCAAATACAGGCGTAAGACCAGAAATGCTCATCCAACTCAAAGACAACTGCTGCAAGTGAATCTCTTCTGGAGCATTTTATTCTCTTCTCGCTACAGAAATATTTCCACGAAGGCCAAAGTGCTGTCACCAAGTCTCCCTTTATTTACATATATAAAATACATGAAATTGACCCAGCTAGCTCAGAGGTGACTGCTAGCATAAACTGAACCCCCGACACTCCTGTTTATTCCAGTCAGCCAGGAGTCCCTGATTGGAGCAGGTTAACAGCCCCATCTTTGGAGAGATCCATCCGGCTGACTTTGTTCCAAACTCTACAGTATAGATAAAGTGAACGGTAAGTGTCCTTTCCCTAGGGTGGGGAATTTAAACACCAGGGTCATATTTTTAAGATGAGAGAGTAGAAAGATTAAAAAAAAACTTGGGGGCAACATTTTGTTTTTACACAAAGAGTGTTTTGTATGTGGAATGAACTTCCAGAGGAAGTAGTAGAAGCAGGTACAGTTACAACATGTAAAATACATTTAAATAAGTACATGAATAGGAAACATTTAAAGGGATATGGGCCAAGCACCAGCAGGTGGGACTAGTTTAGTTTGGAATTATGGTCAGTATGGACTGGTTAGACCAAAGGGTCTGTTTCTGTGCAGTATGACTCTATGAGTCTAAGCTAGGAAATCAAAGTAGAGACAAGGGTCATCATGGGTGTCTGTTTAATGTGTTCATTTGAGTGTTACAATGAATAGATTTCTGCAGACTGATGACATCAAGGGATACCAGGTATACAGAAAATGTGGGAAAGTGGCATTGAGGTCGTTGAATAGCTATGAACTAATTGAACTTATTATCTGAGGAAGGATGCTCTTTCTTTCGATGGAGTGCACTGAAGAACATAGGAACTAAGTGTAAGTGTTTTATTTTCTTTATTCATTAATAGAATGAAGGTATTGCTGGCTAGGCAGCATTTATTGCCCATCTCTAATTGCCCAGCAATTCAAAGTCACATGTAGGCTGTGGGTCCGGAGACACATGTAAGTCAGACCAAGTAAGGGGTGCAGTTTCTTTCCCTAAAGGCCATTAGTGAGCCAAATAGGTTTTTCCGACAATCGACCGTGTGTTCATGGTCATAATTAGAATCTCAATTCCAGTTCTCAATTTTTTTTTACTGATTGCAACTTCCACTATCTGCCTTAGTAGGATTCAAACTCAGGTCCCCAGAATATTATCTGGGTCTCTGGATTAACAGTCCAGTGATAATGCCACCAGGCCATCACCTCCCCAAGGTATAGGCAATATAGTATCTCAAGCCAGGTCCACCATTTGATATGATTATGGCTGATCTCATCTCTGCCCACTTTCCATAATCCTTTGACCCATACTAATTAAACATATATCTTCTCCTCAAATTTACTCAATGTCTCAGCACCCACCACAAAGGCATTAACGATCTCCCTATAATGGCCCTGACTTGCAATATTTCTTTCTTTAGTTTCAGAATGCAGATTCCTAACTGGTGTCATGAGCCACTTATTTAATGGCTAGCCCTCATTTTCAAGTAAACAACAGTGTACATCACAGTGTACATCTGTACACAGAGCTACAGGATCAACATACACTTCAAATTAAGGGAAGGACATCCCTTTTGATTGGTCTGTTTCCATGCTGCATGCCTCTGATTCCATGAATATTTAATATTTAAGGAGGAAAGGAATACAAAAAGGAATAGGAGGTGGAGTTATGCTGATTCTATATGCTGAGATGAGTACATTAGTCAGAGATGATCTTAGATCAGAAGAAGTGGGTGGAATCTGTGTGGTTGGAACTAAAGAAGCAGCAATGGATTGAAGATTAGCCAAAAGTCAGAAAACAGAGAAGGATCTAAGGAATCATTTTTTCACTGGCAGGCTCTGACTAGTGGGATACTGCAAAGATCAGTACTTGGGACCCAGTTGTTCACAAAATATAATTATTTGGATGTGGCAACCAAAAATGAAATATTTCCAAATTTGCATGATACAAAATTAAACAGGAATATGTATTGTGCGGAAGCTTCAGGAGAATTTGGATGAGTGTGGTGAGTGGGCAAAAATATAGCAGATATACTATAATGTAGAAACATGTGTGGCTATCCACTTTGGTAAGAGTAACTGATATACAGAATATTTCTTGAATAGTAAAGGGTTGGAAAGTGTAGATGAGCAAAGAGATAAAGACGTCATTGTCGATAAGTCCCTGAAGGAAAACATGCATGTACAGCTTGGAGTACAGGAGTAATGAAGTCAGACTTCACTTGTACAGAAGTTTGTTTAGACTGAAAGTAGAGGAGTGCGTGCAATTTTGGTCTCCTTGCCTCAGAAAATATATTGTTCCCAGAGAACAAATGCAACACAAGTTCACCAAATTTATTCCTGGGAAGACAGGACTATAATGTGAATAGAAATTTGGTAAATTGGGACTGCACTCTATAGAGTTTTGAAAAATGAGATAATAGCTTTGTTAACTATAAAATACTTCAAGGGATAGACAGGACAGATTCAGGAAAGATTTTCCTTTTTTAGGGATCCAGAACCAGAGGGCACAATTTAAAAATAAGGAGGGTGTCATTTAGGACCAAGAATGAGAATTGGTTTTATTCAGAGGGTTATATACCTTTGAAATTCCCTACCCCAGATGGTTGAGGAAGCTCCATTTTGAATATAATTGAAGTACAGTATCATAGATTTCAGATTACCAGCAGCATAAAGGGTTATGAGATGATTCAGCCTTGAATAAATGCAGTGATTCAGCCTCCATTACTTTCTGGGGAAAGAGAATATTATACCAGAGTCAGCGTCGTATAGCACGGAAAAAGACCTTTCAGTCCAACTAGTCCATGCCAAACACAGTCCCAAACTAAACCAGTCCCACCTGCCTTATTGTGACCTATATCCTTCAAACATTTTCCTATTCATGTACTTAACTAAATGTCTTTTATATGTTGTCATAGTACTCACATCCACCACTTCTTAAGGAAATGATTCCACATGTGAACAACCCTGTGTAAAACATTTGCCCCCACCCCCCATCTTTTTTTAATCTTTCTTCTCTCACCTTAAAAACGTGCCCCCTAATCTTGAAGTCCCCCATCATTGGGAAAAGACAACTCTATCTATAGCCCTCGTTATTTTATAAACCTCAATAAGGTTGCCTCTGAACCTCCTACGCTCCAGTGAAAAAAGTCCCAGCCTATCCAGCCTTTCTTTATAAGTCAAACCTTACATACACGGCAACATGCTGGTAAATCACTTCTGAACCCCGTCTAGCTTAATAATATTCTTCCTATAACTGGGCAACCAGAACTGCACACAGTATTCCAGAAGAGGCCTCATCAATGTCCTGTATAAACTCAACATGGCTTCCAACTCCTATCTATAGATTAAGAGTTAGATTAGTCATGATTGCATTAAATGGCAGAACAAGTTCAACAAGTTGAAAGGCCTTATCCTGTTCCAATATATAATATAACTGCCACTTTCCGGCTGCTACCCACAATCCTCCACTCCTTCGTCTATCAAAAAAGTAAATAAAAGTCAAAAAAAAATTCAGCCTTGAATAAATGCAGTGATTCAGCCTCCATTACTTTCTGGGGAAAAAGAATTCCACATGGAAAACCTAGTGAGAGAAAATTTTTCTCCTCATCACATGCTTACCACTTACATTTTGAAGAAATCCAGCCCCTTCTCTAAATCTTCTCACTTTCTGTCTGCTTGTCCTCATCAGTGTTGAGCTTGATATAATTGGCTACTGTCTTGAGCTGCATCTGCGATAAGTCTGATGCAACCACTGGGCTGCTGACTGAGAAATGTTGCAGACATTTTCCACTGATTTTTCAGCCACAATGATTTTCAAAGTTGCAGAGATCAGATGTACACTCACAGACTTCACAAGCACTTTACAAATAAAATGTAACTGCTTCCATGGACAGATTCTGACAAATAAGCACTGTTGTTCAGACATCTACAGGTCTTTTGATTGCTGCCTATTCACCTTTCCTAGAAGGTAATTTCTTCTGCATTGGTGGTCCTTACCCCAGTTATTTTTGAGGCCTTCTGCTCTCCTAGCTCCTTCATGCTCCAAAACAAATGACTGGCTAGAGGTCAATATTCTCCTTGGTCAACTGCTCTTGTTAACTGTCTTTCTTTTCCCAGGAGGACCATCCATTGGAATGCATTATTCCAATGGTCCAACGTTCTGAGGATTTCTGTCAGCCTTCCCTCTAAGTATCGCTCTCACTCTATAGCTCCACTAATTGTTTACTCTGACTTGCTCTCAGGTAACGCTTTCAGTGGGTCCACATTAGCCCAAAGTTAACAGATTAAAGTTCCTTCACGTCTCATCCTATGTCAACTTCAGTCTCCAACTCTTCATCCCAACTTCTTCATTACTTTATATCCTGCCTGGGTGCTGTGGAATTAACATTGTTCTCATTCTCTCCTCTTTTGCAAGCCATGTAACCAAAGTAAAACTGCAAGTGAAACAAAGAATTGGCACACATTGAGACTGAGTTGCTCAATTAATTACTGAATTGACTGGGATTTATAGGAACATGAGGCATGAAGTGATTTCTAAAGTTATGCTTTGCTCAACTTCAGAATTATTGCACAATGTCAAGAAACAGATTCAACATCATCATATTCGAATAAGGCCGGGAAGGAATGTTGTCCAATTGGTGCATGAAATTTAGGCTTTATTTACCACATCAGAGTTCCTCTGAGATTGATGTAGGTATTAACCAAAGCAATAATTAGAAAGATGCCTTTTAAGACAAGTTCCTAACAAGAGCTTCATTGTACTCTTCAGGGAAGTATTTCTTTATGACTAAGGTTAATAAGCACCAGGGAGGCTACAAGTTATTATATAGAAATTCAATGTTGAAAAAGAATAGTCAAAATAATACTTGTCCCATTTCTTTCTTAAAACTGGCCTTATTCTCAAGAGTGTTCTATTCTTACAGAAAATCTGAGAACAAGGCCTTGACCTTAATTCCATAACCAAGGGGAAAATAATTTGCTGTTAACTGAAGCATGCCACTAATAAGGATTGAAGGCACTCTAATTATCAGGTTTGTATTCTCACTGTATGCTTCAGTCTTGTTTATTCAATATCTAAATCAGTTCTACATTGGTAAAGTGTTTCTTCCCATTATTAATAGTATTTCAACAATTGAAAAGCTTGCATCCATCATGTAATTCATGTTCCAATGCTGTAAATCACTTTGATTTTAATTTTTCATTCTTCAGCCCTTCAAAAAATTTTCTCAGGCCAATTGCAACTGCACATTAAATAAAGGTTCTATGCTGCTATAATGCTTCTCAGTTCTAATAATGTATTGTATCACATTAACTTTGGTTATAGAGATTTTATCAAGACAGTCAATGGGGTCCAAATTAATAGCAATTTATGGCCCTTTGATGTGCATTCCCCTGAAAAGTGATTGCAATTAGTAAACACAAATTTAGTTAGGAATGAGAGATAATGGGAACTGCAGATGCTGGAGAATTCCAAGATAATAAAATGTGAGGCTGGATGAACACAGCAGGCCAAGCAGCATCTCAGGAGCACAAAAGCTGACGTTTCGGGCCTAGACCCTTCATCAGAGAGGGGGATGGGGAGAGGGAACTGGAATAAATAGGGAGAGAGGGGGAGGCGGACCGAAGATGGAGAGTAAAGAAGATAGGTGGAGAGAGTATAGGTGGGGAGGTAGGGAGGGGATAGGTCAGTCCAGGGAAGACGGACAGGTCAAGGAGGTGGGACGAGGTTAGTAGGTAGATGGGGGTGCGGCTTGGGGTGGGAGGAAGGGATGGGTGAGAGGAAGAACCGGTTAGGGAGGCAGAGACAGGTTGGACTGGTTTTGGGATGCAGTGGGTGGGGGGGAAGAGCTGGGCTGGTTGTGTGGTGCAGTGGGGGGAGGGGACGAACTGGGCTGGTTTAGGGATGCAGGAGGGGAAGGGGAGATTTTGAAACTGGTGAAGTCCACATTGATACCATTAGGCTGCAGGGTTCCCAGGCGGAATATGAGTTGCTGTTCCTGCAGCCTTCGGGTGGCATCATTGTGGCAGTGCAGGAGGCCCATGATGGACATGTCATCTAGAGAATGGGAGGGGGAGTGGAAATGGTTTGCGACTGGGAGGTGCAGTTGTTTGTTGCAAACTGAGCGGAGGTGTTCTGCAAAGCGGTCTCCAAGCCTCCGCTTGGTTTCCCCAATGTAGAGGAAGCCGCACCAGGTACAATGGATGCGGTATACCACATTGGCAGATGTGCAGGTGAACCTCTGCTTAATGTGGAATGTCATCTTGGGGCCTGGCATAGGGGTGAGGGAGGAGGTATGGGGGCAAGTGTAGCATTTCCTGCAGTTGCAGGGGAAGGTGCTGGGTGTGGTGGGGTTGGAGGGCAGTGTGGAGCGAACAAGGGAGTCACGGAGAGAGTGGTCTCTCCGGAAAGCAGACAGGGGTGGGGATGGAAAAATGTCTTGGGTGGTGGGATCGGATTGTAAATGGCGAAAGTGTCGGAGAATGATGTGTTGTATCCGGAGGTTGGTAGGATGGTGTGTGAGAACGAGGGGGATCCTCTTAGGGCGGTTGTGGCGGGGGCGGGGTGTGAAGGATGTGTTGTGGGAAATATGGGAGACGCCGTCAAGGGCGTTCTCGATCACTGTGGGGGGAAAGTTGCGGTCCTTAAAGAACTTGGACATCTGGGATGTGCGGGAGTGGAATGTCTTATCGTGGGAGCAGATGCGGCGGAGGCGGAGGAATTGGGAATAGGGGATGGAATTTTTGCAGGAGGGTGGGTGGGAGGAGGTGTATTCTAAGTAGCTGTGGGAGTCGGTGGGCTTGAAATGGACATCAGTTACAAGCTGGTATCGGCGCCGCCTCTTGCTCCCCAGAGGAGCTCGAACAGTTCATCCACTTCACCAACACCTTCCACCCCAACCTTCAGTTCACCTGGGCCATCTCCAGCACATCCCTCACCTTCCTGGACCTCTCAGTCTCGATCTCAGGCAACCAGCTTTCCGGAGAGACCACTCTCTCCGTGACTCCCTTGTTCGCTCCACACTGCCCTCCAACCCCACCACACCCGGCACCTTCCCCTGCAACTGCAGGAAATGCTACACTTACCCCCATACCTCCTCCCTCACCCCTATCCCAGGCCCCAAGATGACATTCCACATTCAGCAGAGGTTCACCTGCACATCTGCCAATGTGGTATACCGCATCCATTGTACCTGGTGCGGCTTCCTCTACGTTGGGGAAACCAAGCGGAGGCTTGGAGACCGCTTTGCAGAACACCTCCGCTCAGTTTGCAACAAACAACTGCACCTCCCAGTCGCAAACCATTTCCACTCCCCCTCCCATTCTCCAGATGACATGTCCATCATGGGCCTCCTGCACTGCCACAATGATGCCACCCGAAGGCTGCAGGAACAGCAACTCATATTCCGCCTGGGAACCCTGCAGCCTAATGGTATCAATGTGGACTTCACCAGTTTCAAAATCTCCCCTTCCCCTACTGCATCCCTAAACCAGCCCAGTTCGTCCCCTCCCCCCACTGCACCACACAACCAGCCCAGCTCTTCCCCCCCACCCACTGCATCCCAAAACCAGTCCAACCTGTCTCTGCCTCCCTAACCGGTTCTTCCTCTCACCCATCCCTTCCTCCCACCCCAAGCCGCACCCCCATCTACCTACTAACCTCGTCCCACCTCCTTGACCTGTCCGTCTTCCCTGGACTGACCTATCCCCTCCCTACCTCCCCACCTATACTCTCTCCACCTATCTTCTTTACTCTCCATCTTCGGTCCGCCTCCCCCTCTCTCCCTATTTATTCCAGTTCCCTCTCCCCATCCCCCCCTCTGATGAAGGGTCTAGGCCCGAAACTTCAGCTTTTGTGCTCCTGAGATGCTGCTTGGCCTGCTGTGTTCATCCAGCCTCACATTTTATTATCTTTAGTTAGGAATGATGCAGTCATAAGCCTTAGAACCAAAAAATACTTTAATTCAGTGTTTTACATTTACTGTTTTTCCTGAAAACAGAGTGAAATCAATTTATCTCAATTCCTTCATGTTATTTTCAAAGTATTTGCTTAACACTTAGCCTTCTAACTCTTACCTTAAAAGCCATGCCCTATAGTTATTAACTATTGGGAAAAGTACCTTACTATCCAACCTAGCTATGTCTCTCATAATCATACATCTGTTGTTGCTAAGTTGGGGAGAGTATTTGTGGATTGGGAGGCAGGACGTTAGAACTTGGTGCTTGTAAAATGCTGGTGTTTGTAAAATGCTACAGGGGAAAGCATTGTGTGATCCCTTTAAAAGGCTGTGCTTTTTCTATGCTTAGAGATGCCTCTTAGCAGCTTGAAAGTTTGCAAGTAGAGAGAGCACCAGATACATTTGTACCAAAAGGCTGTACCGTTAGTAGGCCAAGCGGCACTTAAGATACCAAAAACCTATCAAATTTGAATCTAACGGTTATGACAACCTAGGACCAATCTGATTGTTAGAAATTGATGTATCATTAGGGGCATAAAAGAAGGGGGAGTTGGAAAATTGGCAGAGCTAACTGCCATCTGCAAGAGATAACAGCTCTCAGCTATTAGAGAAAGCACCATCTATTCACAACGGTACCACAGCACTCCTCGCTAAGGTTCCTGATGGTTGACGGAACAATTGACAAGGGAAGACACAGAACATTCTGGAAGAATTAACCTGGCTGTAATTTCAAGACACTAATTTCTATTGTTTTATTATACAAGTGAGACTTGTATTTATTGGAACAGCTGCCAATAAAATCTTGCGTTATTGTGGAATATTTAGTAGTTAGAAGGGATTTGTTTGGTTTGTTAATAGTTTGATTTGTTCATTGTTAGAGTTAGATAAATGCATTGTTACACGTTGATTGTAAACTGAGTGTCAGGTATTTATTTGACTTAAATACTAGAAGTTGCTAGAAGACAGATTACACCTCTTTTCACACTCCTTTTAACAGCGGAGGTTATTGCCTAGTGGTATTATCGCTGGACTGTTAATCTAGAGACCTAGAAAACATTCTGGGGTCCTGGGTTTGAATCCTGCCATGGCAGATGCTGGAATTTGAATTCACTAAAATATCTGGAATTAAGAATCTAATGATGACCATGAATCAATTGTCAATTGTCACAAAAAACCTACCTGGTTCACTAATGTCCTTTAGGGAAGGAAAGTATCATCCTTACCTGGTCTGGCCTACATGACTCCAGACCCAGAGCAATGTGGTTGGCTTTGTACAGCTGTCTGGGCAATTAGAGATGGGCAATAAATGCTGTCTAGCCAGTGATGCCCTCATCCCGTTAATGAATAAAAGAAAAGATTATAGGGTGAGGTGATCCTCATTGAACATTTCGGGTTTTTTTTCCCTCAGAGGGGCATCTACCTTTTAGGACACAATCTACCATTTATAACACTATCAGGTGCCCTCTCAACCTCTACTGCTCCAGGTATAAGAGAAAACCGAAGCCAACTGCACCAGCAGAAGCAAGGGGATCAACATCTCAGCCTCCTGTTGTTCCAAAGGCAGAGGAAATGGAACAGACATGAAAGAAAAATCTCCCAAAACCATGGCTATAAGCAGATCAGTATTAAATCATCCTGAAGCTAGACAATGAAATTGGAAACCAGACACCAATCTGCATATTTGATACTAGATGTAGTTACTACAAATACAACCAAACATGAATCTGCCTCCTCCCTCACCAATATCCAGTATCTCATAAGTCTTTCTTTATTTAAGTTCTTTTATTTTGTAATCCCTTTATCTCTGTTCATGTTTCACCAGCATATTTTTTTTAATCTTGATAATATACTTGACATATCATTAACAAAAAGTTCTCTTGACAAATCTCAACACCAGAGTCTCAGGAGGCTCGGGCTAGAAGATTGAATGCAATCTGCACAGAAGTTTGGCTAACTATCAGAAAACAGTGCATGTATTAATGGGTTATTTTCTAATTGGCAGAATATGATGAGTGAAGTCCCACAAACATCTGTGCTAGAGCATCACCCTTTGACAGTTTATATCAATGACTTAGGTGAGGGAAGTGAAGACATCATTGCTAAATTTGTATATGACACTTAGTTGGGTAAGAAATTAGGTTGTGAAGAATAAGGAAGATGCAAACAGATATAGATAGGTCAAGTGAGCGTATAAAAATCTGGCAGAAGGAGTATAATGTGGGAACATACAAAGTTGTTCACTTTAGCAGAAAGAATTTTTAAAAATGTATTACTTAACCTATTAATGGATCCCAGGCCAGAATGACCTTTAGAGATATAACTTCCTGTGTACATACTAACCAGTTCCCCACTGTTTCAGAAAATTCCAGCCTACATCTCTATTGGTATTCACTGCACTTTTCACTCTGATCTCCTAACCTTTTCATTCTGAATATCCTATCCACTAATTGTGCTACCAAATGCCTCAAATTGAAAATTGTTTCCCAAACCCCAACCCCCCAACATCTCTGTCCTTTGATGCAAGTCTATTTTTTTTAAAGAAACTCTTCAACTGCACTTAATTTAACCTCTTCTATCCCGGGGCAACAGAACTGATCCTGAATTTTTAACTTTTTGGGGAAGAACATAGAAACTGCATAATGTTGAATCTTTTAACTGTTATATCCAGCAATTTTTAGCATTCTCATAAAATGTTATCGTTCCAGGTAAGAACGCCTGGTAGACTCATTTCCATCATTGCTGAAGATATTAGAACTTTGAGTTAACCTGAAGTTTGTGCAGATAGTCAAGAGAGAAATTGAGTGATTCACAATTTAAGACTAGGGGGCATATTTCTGAGGTAAAAGGAAAAAAAATTTAAAAAGACATGCTGGGCAATTTTTTAAGCAGAGAGAGTAGTTCATGTTTGGAATAAACTGCCAGAGGAAGTGGTGGATGTGGATGAAGTTACAACGTTTAAAAGACATTTAGATTAGTTTATGAATAAGAAATGGCTGGAGCACAGGCAAGTGGGACTAGTTTAGTTTGGGATTAAGGTTGGCATGGAATAGTTGGGCTGAAGGGTCTGTTTCTGTGCTGTATGACTCTATGACTATGAAAATATCCGAATCCTATTTGATACTTGCATACAGTTTTGCATGTGCTCTATTTTCCACATTGCACTATACTGAAAAATTGCAGCTTTTAAACAAAACTAGGATACAATAAAGAATATAATTTATATCTGTCATCCCCAGCAATGCTTATTTTAAAAATTCTAAAAAATCATAAGAACGTAAAAACTAGGAGCAGGAGTAAACAATTCAGCCCCTCAAGCCTGCTTTGCTATTTAATGCTTAGTGAATTTTACAGATTCACAATCCTTTGTGAAAAGTAATCCTTCTAATTTCTTTTAAATCTGCTACCACTCTGTCTAAAACTACGACCACTCATTCGAGATTGCCACACAAGAAGAAGAATCTGCTCTACATCTACTTTTGTTAATTCCCTTTAGGGCACTATATATCTCAATATGATTCATTCTTCCAAACTCTAGCAAATATAGGCCTAAACTGCTCAATCTCTCCTCATTAAAAAAAAACCCATTCTTAATTAATCTAGTGAGCCTTCCCTAAACAGCCTCCAAAGCAATTACATCCTCCCTCAAGTAACTGGAACAAAATTATACACAGAGCTCCAGATACAGTCTCACCAATGCCTCGTAGAGTTGCAATAACATCCTCTACTTTTATAATCTATTTCTTTCGCGACAAATTGCAAACACATGAGCATTCTAAGACATAGCAGTGGAAAAAATATTGTTTGTTTTTTTAAAAGCAATTGTTATAGCCATCGTGCAATACCTGAAGAGATATACTTACATATGGGACTGTCTCCAGTGTTTCTGTGTTTACAATCATGGGGGCAGGGCTCGCCTGTGTGTAAATACAAATGTAGTCAGGTCCATTTGCAAAAATTAATACTACCAAAGTACAAAGACGATTTCATGAACTGTCACATTGTTATGCAATAAATTGAAGGCTAGTTCCACATTTAATGCTTAAATCAGTAAAACTTTGTAATAAAGATCAGTTATAATGAACGTAAAGTTACTTTAAAAAATACATTATGCCCACGTACCAACTTAAAAGGTACGGAGTATTGTACATTGAAAAACTATTATTATACATCTTATGTCTGCATCAAAACTAAATATCACAACTTACATCTTCCGACGATTCAGGAAACTTCATGTAAAAAAGTTATCATTCTTCCTGTATTTTTATAATAAATTGCTTTCATATATTTACACAATGATTTTATAGCATTTAGCAAGAATGTTAATTACTTGTACTCCTTTTAGCAAAAATGAGAAAATTATGGACTTATGACTATGCTAATGTAATTGGTAATTATGAGTTTAAACATAATTCTCAACAAGAATAAGGCTATAGATTTAATACAAAGGTAATGACACTGAACGTGTTGGAGAAAGGGAAGACGGCATCATAGTTCACCAAAGGCAGATGCTGCAGTCAAAAGGAGTGGTGTCCTCTTCCTGGAAGACCAGTAGAGTAGGCTATGCTGCTAGACTCTACCAGTCTGGACCAAGATCGCCACCTGGGTCAGTGCCACCTCCATGGTGGGGAGAAACAGCCAGCCATGCAGGAAGTTAAATCATCATTTCCATGCAATCAGGTTAAGTGCCACACTCCTCTCTGCTAATGTCATACACATTATTTTTGACACTGCATCCAACTCCCACTAAGCTCATGCCATTCTCACTGCATACAACACCTTCTTTCCTTCAGTCTCTCCCATCCACCCGTGCCCCACCAAACTCCACACTACAAACTCTGCATGTCCTCTGGACTGCATCCTCCGACCCTTGATACATTTTATCACCTTACCCTATTCAAATCAGCATGAACAGCCGTGCTACTCTTGTAGTCTCACTCATTGACAAAACAGCCGACAACAGCACAGAGACAGCTGTAGAGGTGAAGGGACTGCAGACATCCACGTTCGCATGAGTGTTGAGAATTCTAGTCTTCTCAGGAGAAGACTGGGACAACTCCTGTGCAGATGCTAAGACATTCATGTCCTGGCTAACAAGCGATTATCACACTTCCTTCCACAGTAAATCTCACAATGGCCCCACTGTCACACTCAATCATTGCACACCACTTCTAACCACTGTCTATGGCACCTCCTCTCTCTCTGTCTTACAGGTTCTGTTAGGCTAGCCACAATCTCTGCAGACAAATACTCAGCTGTGAGGACAAGAGTACAGAGACACCAGAGCAAGCATCAGCAAGAATGCATCCTGCATCCCATAACAGTCCACATACAGACACTTCTGGGGGGAACTTAGACATACAATGTGTGGGTTGAAGATATGGTGAGCACTTCACT
This sequence comes from Stegostoma tigrinum, assembly GCF_030684315.1. NCBI lineage: Eukaryota > Metazoa > Chordata > Chondrichthyes > Orectolobiformes > Stegostomatidae > Stegostoma > Stegostoma tigrinum. The sequence goes on along the minus strand of NC_081359.1, from coordinate 54,297,145 downwards.
ACAACAGCTCCACTACTGGCCGAGGAAGAAACACCCTTAAGCCACTTGCAGAGGACTGCTGAAGACCAGGCACCTCTTCATCTCCAGAATGAGATGGCCTTGTGATGTAGGCAGTCAAGAACTTCATCCAAATGTGTGGGGCAGAGCAGTGCCAGCACATGGGACACAATGGGCCTACTGCCCAGAAGCTGGGGCAATGCAGCAAATCGTGTGGCCACCTGTCTGTCTCTACGTGGAAAGGTTGACGGCTGCCAAGGAGAGTCAGGTCCAGCACCCCCACAGGCTGGAGATTTACACATACTTTCATTCCATCACCCATGGGTCACTAGGTCTGAAGATTGGTGACAAGGCAAAGGAACCTTCACAACAGTCCAGGTGCCCATTCCTCTCATGGAGACAGGGTGGTGCAGAACACCCCTAGCCAGTGGTTGAAGCACATATAGACCTCTCATAAGTCTCTTCTCAGGACATTCCAGAGATCCTCAACCTCCATCCTGCATTCCCCCTTCTGATCAAGACCATTGACACAATTGCTAACACACAAGTAATTGAAGAATAAAATATAATAGTACCATTGCACTGAACTGGCTGAATATCTTAATCTGATGCAGGCTCTACAAAGTAAGATCTGACAGTTGCATTGAAAACAGATTTACAGGCTGCCTTTTACTGAAAAATAATTCTGATCCAGAATATAGCTTTTACTGGATAGAGCAAGAAAAGGATTTCAACTCCTGGACTAGGGCTTGAATAATGTTGCGCTAAATTATAATCTAGCAATTCCAAACATTAGATCTGTGCACGTGTCAGTTGCCAAAATGCAGTCCTGTAATGAAGCTAATGTTTTCAAAGTTAAGAATAGTTACTTCAGGTTACCATTTCAACTACTGCCATTTAACAATTTAAAAGTACATAGGTTCATTAACACCTAAACTGTTTGATGCAAACAGTTTGCATCGGTAAATTACTTAGTTTTTTGTTTAAAACACCAAGAAAAACCAAAAAACCAAAACAGAATTAGTAGGCTGAGAAGGGAGTTAGTTTTCTCTTAGTGTCCTAAGTTTAGTTAAAAACATATACAATGCTATTTTACAAGTGGAGATGTGTAATTTCTACCATTTACTGAGAACAAGCAGTATCCACTTTTGCTAAAAATAATACATGGATAAAAATATATCTTGGATTAGGCTTCGGCTGCAACAGTGAAAAATAATTATTTATCCGGTGTTTATTGTAAATTGAACCAATGAAATCCCATTGAAAGGAACATTTGCCCTTGCAGATAAAAATGAAGAATGCAGATACTGGAAATCTGGAACAAAAACTATGGTCCTGACCAAAGTTGACACAGTGCGGAACTGGTGGAACATAGCAGGTCAGGTAAGCATCTGTAGTTCTTGCTACCTCCAACTTCTGACCAAAGGTCACTGAACTCAAACATTAATACTGTTTCTCTGTCTACAGATGCTGCCAGTTCTGTTTTTCCAGCAATTTCTTCTTTTGTTTTGTTTACTCTCATAGAGTGTCTTCTATGACCTTAGGATAACCCAAAGCACTTTACAGCCAATGAAGTACTTTTTGAAATGGAGTTAAGTTGTACTGTAAGTCATACAGCAACCAATCTACATACAGCTGGTGCCTGAAAAACAGCAATATGCTAATGATCAAATCATTTTATTTTCAATGATGTTGACAGAGAGATAAATATTGGCCAGGACAGCAGCAGATTATTTCCTTGCACTTTTCAAAATAGTGCCATTGAATTTTTGTATCCACTTGAGAAGGATAATAAATCCTTGGTTTAACATCTCATCAAAAAGAAGATACTTGCAACTATGAAGGAGTACTGCACTGGAACATGAGCTTGGATTAGTGCGCCGACAACTCTGTACTTGGACTTGAACCTACTAACTCAGAAGCAAGTGTGTTACTAATGATAACAGACAAGATTATTGGTTTAACACGTTTTAAAAATAAAATATTTCACAGGCAATTGACTTAAGTAAAAACTGCAGATACTGGAGAATCTGAGACAACAAGATGTAATGCTGGATGAACACAGCAGGCCAAGCAGCATCATGGGAGCAGGAAAGCTGACTTTTCAGCCTAGACTGGTCTAGGCCCGAAACACTAGGCCTGAAACATCAGCTTTCCTGCTCCTATGATGCTGCGTGGCCTGCTGTGTTCATCCAGCTCTACACCTTGTTATCTTACATGAAAAAAACAGTTGCTTTTAATATAGTACATTTCACAACCACAGGATGATCCATAGCACAACACAGCCATATGAAATGTAGCCACAGCTGAAATGCAGGAAAAGCAGCAACTAATTTGTCCAAAGCAAGTTGCTACAAATAGAAAAGTGATAATGACTGTAGGAGGAGACTAAAGTGTGATGGTAATACTACTATACTTGAATTCTATAAGCCCAGGGGAAACAGAGTTCAATTCCCACCACGCAGCTGGTGCAAATTCAATTACCAGATATGGAACATAAAGTTAGCCTCAGTAATGATGACTATGACTACTGAAACACATGAATGTGGCTGGTTCAATTACTGACCTCTGAACTAGTCAAGAAAACCACTAGATCAAAGAAATAATTAGGGATGGGCAGAGTATGCTAGCAATTAAGGCCTTTAAGTGGTCAATTAAAGGACCTAAACTTGCCATCTCTCCAATCACCTGCCAATCTGGGAACAACTGAAAGCATGGAATTCGGACAAGAGGAGGGCGCTTTCACAGGCCCCATCCATGCCTTTGCCTTGGACCTCCCTAATACCGCTCTCCCTGTTACCCTAAACCATGACTTGAAGATTTAAAACTTATCTTCTCACCACTGGATCCCAAAGTATAAGGTCTTGTCCAGTAGTTTTAGAAACTAGACGGTGCAACTATGAGGGAGTACTTGCACCTGGCTATTTCAGTGCAGTGCCCTCGCTCGGCTGCTAGTTCTTAAAAAGCTGATTGGCAGGTGATTAGGTGAACCATCTTGCCAGTGTCGGTGGTGCTTTAGCCACCATCTAACATGCCCTCCCAAGTGATGAAGGTCAGGAACTCATTGCCTGAACGGGAGGTTCAGTCAGCAACTCTTGAAACATTTAAGCAATATTTTGAAATCCAATTGCAATGCCATAGCCCCCAGAGCTATGGAAAATGAGATTAGTGTAGGCAGACCTTTGCTGATTGGTGCAAACAAGATGGGTGAAATAGCTTCCTTTTCTGCTGTGAACATCTACATGTTTGAAATAGAACCTTCTTCATTAGGAGTCTAAATCTTACTTAAATATTTCTTCACAGATATTTGGTTCACTCGTTCACTAGGAGTGTAGGAATTGCCTCCTTTCTAGCTGGACAAACAACATATTGATCAAGTAAGTTTTCCTGAACTCGTTCCATAAATTCTTCCATCTCCTTACCATATATTCAAACAAAATTCAAGTTAATTTTGGATAATGGGAACTGCAGATGCTGGAGAATTCCAAGATAATAAAATGAGAGGCTGGATGAACACAGCAGGCCAAGCAGCATCTCAGGAGCACAAAAGCTGACGTTTCGGGCCTAGACGCTCTCTGATGAAGGGTCTAGGCCCGAAACGTCAGCTTTTGTGCTCCTGAGATGCTGCTTGGCCTGCTGTGTTCATCCAGCCTCACATTTTATTATCAAGTTAATTTTGGGATAGGTAAATAGAAGCAAATTATTGCACAAAGTGCTGGAGAAACACTGCAGGTTTGACAATATCTGTGGGTAGAGAAACAAAGTTAATGCTTTGAGTCTGATGTAACTTTTCTTTGAACTTACGGTCTCAGTATTTGGGTGTGTCTAATGCCCAAGCAGTGTAATCCTACACTTTTTGAATGAATGACAATTTACTGTCACTTCTACGCTACAATGAACACAGTAAGATGCAGTGAAAAGTTTCAATCCAGCACCATTTACAACAGTTTAAGAATAAAAAGATATAGCTAAAAGAGAGTCCATCTTTGTTCCGCTGCATCCACTTTGAGTCCTGAGCTGGCTGTCCTATGACACCTGAGCCACCACCCCTCCATCTCAAATGCTGGACACACTGACGTCAGGGTCATCACCATTCAGTACGATCTTTTTGTTGCTGGGCCCAACTCGCCCACAGGCCACCAATGTCAGGATTCCGCAGTGGACCCACACTGGTTCCACTGCGGCCTTGCCGATAACCAGGAGTCCGTGGTTCTGGGTCTGCCACAACCAGGAGGTGCCACCACCAACTAGCCAGCAACCAGGAGACCCCGGCTCAGAGCCTACCACAACCAGGAGGTACTGCTACCATCTCACAAATAACCAGGAGTCCCCACTCAGGGATGACCATATCCAGGAATCCTCGGCTCTGCTGCAGCTGCTTGGCATCTCTACTCCAGGTCTACCAAAACTACGAGTCCCTGGTTCCACTGCCTGGTCAGGCTGCTGCTTTGCCAAGAGTTCTGTTCAGGTTGCCCTCCTCCATGACGACACCAAGATGAAGAAAAAGAAAAACAAAGAAGGCAAAAAGGGTAAGGAAAGAAGACAGGAGGGAAGAGTTGCAGACCAGATGGACCCTTTCTTTCTTTGCACTCAAACACTCAGCTCCTGTTTTCAACACACCAATTTCTTCATCAATCACTGCTGCTGCTCATCTCCCAATGTTGTTTCTCCATTTCTTTTTGAAAATGTTATATCCTTAAATATTACCAGTGTTTAATTTTAAGCCAAGGTTCCCTATTAGCACTACATCAGATTGTCATTGTGGAGGTATATTCATCGAATGTAAGGCTGGACTGACAAGATGTAACAAATTGCAAATACATTGCATATTCCAGCTTCAAGCAAAGCTCACCTATGCCCAAAACACTCTGATTTGTCAAACTGTGTAACTGATTTGGTTTGTATCTTGTTGAATATCAGATGAAATTCCAAATCATGATCAATTATAAAAACTCATGTTCAATTTCTTTGCTTCAAAATATGACAATATTTATGATGTAAAGTAGCTTTGTAAATTTGTCTCTGCCCAATATTATTACTGGTATGAGGGTGCATTTGCAGAACTTATTATAAATGTAGGCTTAAAACATTAAATTTTAATGTATTATTTTAGACATGGTAAATAAACACCAAAGTCAAATGCATCTTTTAAAGCTTGGAGTGACATTGCCTGTTCACTTGTCTCCTTTCTTAGTTCTTTGCACTTTCACTTACAATTCAAACATTTGCATGTTAGAACTATCGAAAAATTACAGCACAGAAAGAGGCCATTCAGCCCAACATGTCTGCACAGCTGAATAAACTAGCTGCAAAGCCCGAGTTCAGATATTCAACAAATAATATTGTTTAACACCATCATTCAGTACTGAGTGAATTATGAGTTGTCTGAGAAACCATCCTGCGAATGAGATACCAATCTGAGGCTACCCTTCCTGTCATGTTGGTTCAGGTGTATGTTAAAGCATCTGTGAAACTGTCTGAATTACAGAAAGTTCTCCCAGTATCCAGGCACTCACTAATCCTTAATCTATTGTTACCAACAACAGATTAATTGGAAATATACAGACAAAGTCCCATCTTAACATTGAGCATATTATTTGCCATGTTGCATGGGATTAAACATAAAAGTAAAGTCAGCATAGTCCAACTGGGCCATGGGACTGCTCCGATGACGGGCAATTGAGTTTGATTTCTGGGACACCATACCTCAGTTGAGAGGAAAGGTTGAGAAGTAGAGTCCTTCATGGTAATGTCAGCCAATGTAGGAATTAAAACCATGTTGTTGGCATCACTTTGCATCACAAACCAGCCGTCCAGTCAATTAAGTGAGGTGACCACGATTATTGTCATGCTAAATAGGGCAGGTTCAGAACAAATCTAGCAGATCAAACGTGAGCATCTATGATATACTGCAGACCACCAGCAAATGCATAACTTTAGACTGCAGCACATCATTCTTTCTATCATCTTCCTGAAGCCCCCCAATGGTTCCTCCTGATTCAATGAGGAGTGTAAAATAGTATGCTAGCAAATCGAAGAGAATGCTTAAAAGTGAGGTGAAAACCTGTTGAAGGTGCAACTATATTCTTGCCAACAGCTGAAGAATATGGATTAGACTATGCTGGTGACATAAAAGACTACAGAATCAACAGATCACACTCAGAGTTCTGCCCATCAATTGTGAATGGTAGCGGAAACTTCATCATCTAGCTAGTAGTAGAGATTCCACAAACATACTTATTCTCAAGGACTGGGGAATCTAACACATCAGTGTAAAAGAAAAAGCTGACACATTTGTAACTATCTTCAGCCCGAGTTACCAAATGAATACTCCTGCCAAGATCCCTAGCATCACAGATATCAATCTTCAGATGAATTAGGTAATTCATCTTGATTTCAAAAAAGGGTTAAATGGCACGGGCCCTGGCAACATCCTGCCAACAGTAGATGATGTACGTCATAGAATCTTACAGCACGGAGACAGGCCCTTCGGCCCCAAACTAGTCCACGCCGACCAAAATGTCCATCTATGCTAACACCATTTCCCTGCACTTGGCACATACCCTTCTAAATCCTTCTTATCCATATATTTGTCAAAATGCCTTTTAAATGTCACTAATGTAATCGCCTCAGCCACTTCCCCTGCGAGTTCATTCCATATGTGTACCATACTCTGGGTGAAAGAGTTGCCTCTCAGGTTCCCATGTATTGTTACCCCTCTTACTTTAAGCTTCTAGTCCTCAATTCTACAACCCTGGGAAAAAGACTGAGTGTTTTCACCCCATCCATGCCTCTCAAGATCTTATACACTTCTATAAGATCATCCCCTCAGTCTCCTACACATTGGAGAAAATGCTTATCCAACCTATCCCTATAACTCAGTCCCTTGAGACCCGAAAACATCCTTGTAAACTTCTCAAACTCTATCCGTCCCATAGCAAGCTGACCAAACTGAACACAATTTTCCAAGTGCGCTTCACCAAGTCCTGTATAACTGCAAAATAACTTCCCAACTTCTATACTCAATACCCTGACTGATGAAGGCCAGTGTGCCAAAAGCCTTCTTCACTGTCCTGTCTACCTGTGACTTCACTTTCAGAAAACCATGCACCTGAACTCCAAGGTCTCACTGTTCCACTACACTCCTCAAGGCCCTACAATTCACAATGAAACTCCGACCTTGATTTGACTTTCCAAAAAGCAACACCTCACACTTATTTATATTAAACTCTATTTGCCATTTTTCGGCCCACTTCTCCAGTTGATCAAGATTCTGTGGCAATTTTTGATAACCTTCCTCAGTGTACATAATACTGCCAATTTTAGCGTCATCCGTAAACTTACTAAACATGTCTGGTACCTTCTCATCCAAATCATTGAAATAGCTAACAAACAGCAATGGGCCTAGCACTGATCCCCAAGGCATACCACGTTATAGGCCCCCAGTCCAATAAGCATCTTTCCACTATTACTCTCTGCTTCCTACCATCAAGTTAATCATGTATCCAATTTGCTAGGTCTCCCTGAAATCTACGCGATCTAACTTTCCAGAGCAACCTACACATGGAACCACATCAAAGGCCTTAGTGAAATCTATATAGAGTATAGCTACTGCCCTGTCCTCAAACATCCTGGTCACTTCAAAATTATAATAAATTTGTGAGGCATGATCTCCCACATATGAAGCCATGCTGACTACTCCTAATCAAACTCTGACTTTCCACATTACATGCATATCTTATCCCTCAGAATTTTCTCAAATAATTTGTCTATCACAGATGTTGGGCTTACTGGTCAATAATTCCCAGACTTTTCTTGGCAGCCCTTCTTGAATAAGGGCACAACATTCGCTACCTTCCAGTCTTCTGCGACCTCACCCGTGGCTAACGATGATGCAAATATATCAGCCAGAGTCTCCGCAATCTCTTCTTAAGTCTCTTGCCAGCTTCTTGGATATATCTGGTCAGGACCAGGAGACTTATTCACCTTTATACATTCTAATACTTCCAATACCCCCCTTCCTCTGATAATGGGCTATCTCCAAGATGTTGGCACTAAATTCCGCAAGTCTTCATGTCTTTGCCCACAGTAGACACAGAGGAGAAATATTCATTAAGGGCCTTGCTCATCTCCTGCAGTTCCACATATACGTGTCCACTTTGGTCTGTGAGGGGTCCTATTCTCTCTCTGGTATTCTTTTTCCTTTAATATATTCAAAGAATCTCTTTGGATTCACCCTAATCTTCTCAGCCAAAGTTATTTCGTGCCCCCTTTTCGCCCTCCTGTTTCCCTTCTTCAGTATGCATAGAACAAGTCACATTATCCAAGTTTTGCAGGGCAGTTGCAATAATGATATTTAACCAACAATGTAGAAAATTTCCTAGCTTTGTCCTATCTAAAAAAAGCAGAACAAATCTAAGTCACTCAGTAGTGCCCAATAAGTCTGCTCTCAAACGTCAATAAAATGACTAGAAGTGTCAATTAAAAAACTATTAAGCAGCAGTTCTTTTTTAATTCATTCACAGGATGAGGGCGTCACTGGCTAGGCAGCATTTATTGTCCATCCTTAATTGCCCAGAGAACAGTTAAGAGTCAACCACATTGCTGTGGGTCTGGAGTCACACGTACGCCAAACCAGGTAAGGTTGGCGGTTTCCTTCCCTAAAGGAAGGTAGTGAACCAGATGGGTTTTTCCAACAGTCAGCAATGGATTCACGCTCATCATTAGATACTCAATTCCAGATATTTACTGAATTCAAATTCCACCATCTGCCATAGCAGGATGTGAACCCAGGTCCCCGGAACATTATTTGGGTCTCTGGATTAACAGTGATAATCTAGTGATAATACCACTAGGCCATTCCCTCCCCTTTTTATTACTCAACAATTACCTGTTCACCAATGTTAATTTGCTTCCTGTCTTGTTTCTTGGCTCCAAGTGTCATTACACCTTGATATAAACATGGACAAAAGAGCTAAATTCCAGAGGTGAGAAGACAGCGACTGTCTGAACCAAGCAACATTTGATTAAATGTGGCATCAAAGAGCCAAATCAAAGTCAATAAGAATCAAAGAAAAAAAAATGATTTAGCTTATTGAAGCTAATTCATTTTCACCCCCAAGGACATCACTGTAATTGGCCTTCAAAGAAATGTCCTAGTTCAACTTTCAACTGCTTCATCAACAAACGTCATTCTATTAAAAAGGTCAGTAATGGAGATGTTCAACCATAAATGCATATCGCTCACTACCATTTGCAACTGCTCAGTTAACGCAGTTGTCCAAGCTGGTATGCAACACAATCTGGGCAACATCTGGCTTGAGTTAAGCGGCATTTAATTGTCATGCTGCAAAACTGCCCAGCAATGGCATTCAAAAAACAGAAAATCTAACTACCTCCACTTGATGCATTAACATTGCTAAAACCCCAGGATCAAGTTAACCAGAATAACCATATAATGATTCTGGTTACAAGCCCAAATTAAAAAGAGTGGAAATTCTTCACACTCACTCCTCAAAGCAGTCAATATGCTTCAAGGCAGACAGTTGGTGTATGTCATAGAGTCATATAGCACAGAAACAAGCCCTTCAGACTGGCTCATCCATGCCGATCAGGTTTGCTAAATCAAATTAGTCCCATTTGTTTGCATTTTGCTCATTTCCCTCCAAACCTTTGCAATCCACCTACCTGGCTAAATGTCCTTTAAATGTCTTACCTATCTCTATTACTTCCTCTGGCAGTTCATTCTATGTACACACTAACCTCTGTGTGCAAAGGTTGCCCTTCAAGTCTCTGAAATCTTTCAGCTCTCATAGGGACCCATGCCCTCTGGTTTTCGAATCCCTTACCCTGCGGAAATAACTTTGACCATTCACCTTATTGATGCTCCTAATAGTTTTATAAACCTCAATGAGGTCACCCCTCAGCCTTCTACACTCCAGGGGAGAAAAGTCCCAGCCTAACTAGACTCTCCTTGTAACTCAAATCTTCAAGTCTCGGCAACAACCTTGTAAACCATTTTTGCACCCTTTCCAATTTAATAACATAGCAGGGTGGCCAAAACTGTATGTAGTACTCCAAATGTGGTCTTAGCATTGTCCTATATGGCTGCAACATAATGTCCCAACTCCTGGGCTCAATACTCTGACCAATGGTGGCAAGCATGCCAAATGTCTTCTTCACCATCCTACCTGTGACGGCATTTTCATGAAACAAGATACCCGAACCCCAGGTCTCTGTTTGACAATACTCCCAAGGCCCTACCATTAGCAGTGCAAGTCCTACCCTGGAACAAAAACAGTGTTGCTGGAACCACTCAACAAATCTGGCAGCATCTGCAAAAGAAAGATTTAATGTTTGGGTCCCATGTCCCCTCCTTAGAACAGGAAGGGTTCTGAGGTATGGTCACCGGACTGGAAAAGCTAACTCTGAATTTTTCTTCACAGATGTTGACAGACCAGCTGAGCTTTTCCAGCAACTTCTGTTTCTGTTCCTGATTTACAGCATTCACAATTCTTTTGTTTTTATTAAATCCTACCCTGGTTTTTCATACCAAAATACAACACCTTGCAATTCCATTTGCCATTTCTTAGCCCACTGAACCAGTTGATCAAAGTCCCATTGTACTCTTCTTCACTGTCCATTTTACCACCAATTTTTGTATCATCTGCAAACTTACTAACTATGCCTCCTACATTCTCATCCAAATTCTTCATATAAATGATGAACAACAGTGGACCTGGTATCAATCCTTGCGGCACACCACTGGTACAGGCCTGTAGTCTCTATAACAACTCTCTACCACCACCCTCTGTCTCTTACCATCTGGCCGATTTTGTATCCAATTGGCTGGCTCTCCCTGGATCCTACGTGCTCTACCCTTACTAACCAGTCTACCACGTGGAACCATGTCGAAAGCCTTGCTAAAATCTATATCGACAACATCTACCACTCCGCCTTCATCTACCTTCTTGTTCACCTCTTCAAAAAACTCAATCAAACTCATGAGACACAATTTCCCATGAACAAAGTCATGCTGACTATCTCAAATCAATCCTTATCTTTCCAAATGCATGTAGATCCTGTCTCTCAGAATCCCCTCCACCAATTTATTCACTACAGACATTAGGCTGACCAGTCAATAGTTCTTTGTCTTTTCCTTGCAGCCTTTCTTAAATAATGGCACAATATTAGCCACGTGCAGTCATCCCACATTTCACTTGCGGCTGTAGATAATACACATATCTCTGCTAGGGGCCCCACAATTTTATTCCTAGCTTCTCACAATGTCCTGGGTTACACTTGATCAGATCCTGGGGATTTATCTACATTTACATGTTTTAAAACCTTCGGCATTTCCTCTTCTATAATGTGAACTTTTTTTCAAGACATCACTATTTATTTCCACAAGTTCTCCAGCTTCCATACGTTTCACCATGCTAAATACTGATGAGAAATGTTCATTTTGGATCTCACACATCTCCTGTGGCTCCACGTATAAATGAACTTTTGGACTTTAAATGGCCTTACTTTCTCACAAGTTACTTGTTTGCCCTTAATATACTTGAATCTCTTTGCTTTCTCATTTACCTTATCTGCCAAAGCTACCTCATGTCCCCTTTTTGCCCTCCTGATTTCCCTCTTAAGTATACTCCTATACCCCTCAAGGGATTCACTTGATCTCAGCTGCCTACACTAGTCATCTAGTGTTCCCTGCTTTTGCCAGCCTTGCCCTTCATACTAACAGGAACATGCTAGCCCTGAACTCTTGTTATCTCACTTTTGAAAGCCTCCCACTTGACAGATGTCCACTTGCCTGCAAATAGCCTCCCCCAATCAAGTTTGAAAGTTCCTGTCTAATACCATCAAAATTGCCTTGCCCAAATTTCGTATTCTAACTGGTGGACCAGACCTTTCCTTTGCCATAACTATTTTAAAATAGCATTATTGTCACTGGTCCCAAACTGCCACCTACTAACACCTCAGTCACTTGCCCTTTCTTATTTCCCTAAGAGCAGATTTACCCCTTTTCTAATAGGGTCATCTACATATTGATTGAGAAATTTTTCTTGAACATATATAACAAATTCCTCCCCATCCAAGCCCTTAACACTATAGCAGTTGCAGTCTGTTTGGAAAGTTGTATCCCTGACTACTATAACCCGATTATTCTTATAGCTATCTGCGATCTCCTAAAGATATTTGTTCTTCAATTTCCCACGTTGGGTGGGGCATGGTACAATCACAAAGTGATCACCCTCTTCTTATTTGTCAGTTCCACCCATATACTTTTAGTGGATAATTCCTCAGAATTATCATCTCTGCCATGATGTTTTCTCTAATCAAATACACCATTGCCTTTCCTCTCTCCTATCCCTCCATCCTTCCTGTAGCATCTGTACCCTGGAATATTGATCTGTCAGTCCTGTCTATCCTTAAACCCTTGTTCTGTAAGAGCTATGATATCCCAGTACCATGTTCACTGAGCTTACCTGCTTTACTTGTCAAGTCTCTTGCAATGAAATAAAAGCAGTTTAATTCACCAGTCTTCCCTCATTTCCTGCCGTGCTCTTGCCTGCCTTGTCTATTTAACTTGCTCTACTTAACTTCTGTACAAGCTTGAGCCTTCATTTTGTCTCACTGTTTAAAATCCTACAAAAACCCTAGGTATGCTGGAATATTGTCTAATTACATTGAAGGATACAGTTCCAATAATTTCAAGAGGCTTGGCAGTGTTCCTATCAAAACAAATCACTTGATTGGTGCACATATCCTACCTCAAATTTTGACTCCCACCATCATCACTGGAATAAGGTTATCATATGTGCTATCTGGAAGACACATTGCAGCAACGCACTAAGGCTATTTCAACAGCACAGTCTAAACCAAAACATCTATCACCAATCAGGACAAGGAACACGAGTGCATGGGAACACCACAACTAGCAAGGTCACTGAGAAGCCACATAACATCCTGACTAGAACGATATCACTGTTCCTTCACTATTTCAGGATCAATATCCTGGAATAGTGAAGGAACAGTGTTATTGTTCTGACTATATGAGTATTTCCCACCCCAACTGGTGTGTTGTGTGCAGGTACCAGATGGGGCTGTGGTATTTCAAGGAAGTGGCTCACTATAATTTACTCAAGAGCAATTAAAACTGGGCAGCAAACACTGGCCTTAAAAGAGATACCCCATTCCAAAAAACACAAAAAAACCTCTCTACATCATATCAAATTCACTCAATTTCGTGGTTGATCAGGCACAAGTTGAAAAGATTGCGGGAATTTGTTTCAATGTGACTCCATTACGTTTTTTTTAAGAGCAGGTACAACATCCCTAGATTTTCAAGTATTAATTTGCCAACATTCTAATGTTGGGTTTAACCTTTGTCAGACCTATGGGACCATTTTAAGGTTGAGATCACAGTTAACTATTGGGCAGCGTAGCCATGCGTATTTAACTCAGGAGTGAAATTCGCAACCCACCTCAACGTAACTAGACTGGTGGGCAGGATGAGGCATTCATCTGTTAAGGGAAAGGTTTTAAAAGGGATCATAGCATGCAATACAAGTCCTGACCAACTCTAAGATGTTTGAGGCTGCAGCAATATAAAAGATACTTGGGAAGGCTGATCTCCAGATCTCCTGATGTGGGATCTGAAGTACTGCAGGGCAGTGAGCTCTCCAAAACAGAGAAGGAGCAGATCAGCCTCTCCAGCTAAAAAGATATGAATAGATGTGGTCAATGAAGTCAACAGTATATTTATGGTTTTCTCAAAATGGAGACAAGTGTACCAAGATCATTCATCAACATCATCTCAGGAAGCCACATGAAGTGAGAGGAATAGCATTTCAGTTATCAAACTGAGTAATCTCTAGCACAACACACTTTGGGACAAATATCATGTAGCTCTACTCATTCCACTCTCCCCAGGTACCTCTCATCCAAGTGGCAAGTGGCAGAAATCTGAGAAAGAATAGGGTGGTGGCAATGTGACAAGCATTTGCTAGCACTGCTAACATATAACTACCTGTTTGAATGGGAAGAAGGCATGGTTCAAGAAGGCTGCAGATACTTCCAATGACTGCCATTTACACCCAAGTATTGTGGTGATTGCCAAGCAAATCAAGAGAGTCAATCCTCTTCCTGCAGGTATTTTTAGGAGGGCTCTTGTTTCCTTCCAACTAGATGACTGGGTCTATTCCCTTACATGTAGACGATGAGAAGCAAGTTGGTGTTGTTCCTACTGTTGTTGGTGCGGTTGGTATAATCCCAGTCATTCCTCCTTACCAGAGGTGCAAGGTGGAGTTACATAACGTCAAAGGATCATATACAACATTGAAGGCAGCCATCAAATCCATACAACTCTCCACTGAGCACTTCAGGAAGCCCTTTCCCCCTTCAACCCAATACCACTGAATGTTCACTTCTTTCAAGTACCAATCTAATTTTCTTTTTAAAATCAAACTTCATCTTCAATTCTACCATGCTCAACTATAAAGTATTCTTTCTCACATCTCAACTGTATATCTTACCCAAGATCGCATGTCTGTGCCCCTTAGGTCCTAGTTGCATCACCAAGGAGAAGGTTTTCCATTTTTACCTTACCTAAACCTGCCTTCATTGTGTTCACCTGCACATCTGCCAATGTGGTATACTGCATCCACTGTCCCCAGTGTGGCTTCCTCTCCATTGGGGAAACCAAGCGGAGGCTTGGGGACCGCTTTGCAGAACACCTCCGCTCGGTTCGCAATAAACAACTGCACCTCCCAGTCGCAAACCATTTCAACTCCCCCTCCCATTCTTTAGATGACATGTCCATCATGGGCTTCCTGCAGTGCCACAATTATGCCACCCGAAGGTTGCAGGAACAGCAACTCATATTCCACTTGGGAACCCTGCAGCCCAATGGTATCATTATGGACTTCACCAGCTTCAAAATCTCCCCTTCCCCCACCGCATCCCAAAACCAGCCCAGTTCGTCCCCTTCCCCCACTGCATCCCAAAACCAGCCCAGCCTGTCTCTCCCTCCCTAATCTGTTCTTCCTCTCACCCATCCCTTCCTCCCACCTTAGGCCGCACCTCCATTTCCTACCTACTAACCTCATCCCACCTCCCTGACCTGTCCGTCTTCCCTGGACTGACCTATCCCCTCCCTACCTCCCCACCTATACTTTCCTCTCCCCCTATCTTCTTTTCTCTCCATCTTCGGTCCGTCTCCCCCTCTCTCCCTATTTATTCCAGAACCCTCACCATCCCCCTCTCTGAAGAAGGGTCTAGGCCCGAAACGTCAGCTTTTGTGGTCTTGAGATGCTGCTTGGCCTGCTGTGTTCATCCAGTTTCACACTTTATTATCCTGCCTTCATTGTGTATTTCTTTTCTAAAAACATGTTCATATAATGGAAGCATCACTGGCTAAGCGAGCACTTATTGTTCGGCAATAAGTTGTCTTGGAGAAGATAGTGGTGAACTGACATCTTCACTGCTACAATCACCCACAGTGCTGTCAGGAAGGGATTTCCAATGTTTTGAGCCAATAAATATAAAAGAACAGTGATTTAGTTCCAAGTCAGGGATGGCGTATGGCTTTCAAGGGATCTCATAGGTGGTGTTGTTCCTATGTACATGCTATTCTTGTTCTTCAAGATGATTTGGAAGTTGCTGTCAAGACTCTTTTTGAGTTATCTCAGTGCATCTTATAGATGGTGTGTGTGTCAATATTTGTCAGTAGTGAATGCTCAAAATGGTGGATGCACTGCCAATTAAGCAGACGGCTTTGGCCTGGATAGCATCAAGCTTCTTGAGTGTTGCTGGAGCTGCACTCGGTAATCAAATGGAAAGTATTCCATCACATTCCTTACTAATGCTAACAGATAGTGAACAGGCATTGGAGAAACAGGAGGTGAGTTTTTTTGCCATAGACTTCTTTGCCTCTGATTCTGCTCTTGTAGCCATAATATTTACACGGTTGGTTCAATTCAGTTTCTGGTCAATGGTAATGACCTAAAGGTTGTTAGTGGGGGATATGCAATGGTAATATCATAGGGGAAGCAATGGCCTAGTGGAATTATTGCTGAACTGTCAATCCAGAGACACACATAACGCTTTGGGAACCTGGGATTGAAACCTGCCATGGCAGATGGTGGCATTTGAATTCAATAAAATATCTGGAATTAATGATGACCATGAATCCACTGTCAATTGTTGGGGAAAAATCCATCTGGTTCACTAATGTCCTTTAGGGAAGGAAACTGGCCTGCATGAGACTCCAGGCCCATAGCAATGTGATTAACTCATAACTGCCCTTTGGGCAATTAGAGATTCAATAAATGCTGCCTAGCCAGCGACACCCTCACCCCATAAATGAATATTTTAAAAAGTGAAAATCAGGAGTTATGGTTATATTCACTCTCATTGCAGATGGTGATTCCTTGACAGACTTGTGTGATGCAAGCGTTACTTGCCACTCATAACTTAAGCCTGGATGTTGTCCAGGTCTTGCTGCATTTGGCATGACTGCTTCAGTATGAGGATTCGTGAATGAAATTGAACATTGCACAAACATCAACAAGTATAGTTAGGTGTAGGACTCTACCTGGACAGACTCCAGCAGTAATGTTTTGGGGTTGACATCACTGACTCCAACAACCACACCACCTTTGCCCAAGGTATGACTCCAACCAGTAAAGGATTTTTTTCCTGATTCTCCTTGACTCTAGTTTTGGTAGAACTTAGTCTTTGAACATATACAACTGCTGCTTTTATGTCAGGGGTTTAACTGTCAGTTAATCTCCATTAAATTGTCCCTTAGTATCAAGAAAAAGGGCCATAGTTTCTCCATCATAATTGCTAAAATTCCTTATTATAAAAAAACTTGCATACAATACATATACTTATATAGTTCAGTACAACTGAATGTTTCAATGTGCTTTATTATCAATGAAATACATTTTGAACCGTAACCACTACTGTAATGTAAGAAACATCATAGCTAATTTGCATTCAGAAAACACCATGGATGGCAATGTAAAAAGTCTAGGTAGTCTAAATTTGATGGAATGGTGATTGGCCAGGACCTGGGCATAACTCCTGTGTTCTTATTTGAATTATTGCCTCAGGATTTTTCATATCTATTCTTGCAAACTGTGGCATTTTAGTTTAATGTATTGTTCAAACGTTAGCACTTCTGACAATGCACTGCACAGTCAGCAATGGATCACAGTGTCAGTCGTCATGCTTGTGCTCAAGGTCTGGAACCATTAAATAAGTCTTCTCTACATTCCATCAAGGAGACCACATCAACTCTTCCTACCGCACCCAACACCTCCACAATCACCACATTCTTATCCTTTGTAACATAAAATGATCCGAAATGAACGCAATATTTTGGTTGTGACCTAATCAAAAGTTTATGTAGCTCAGGGCAACATTCCCGATTTTATATTTAATAGTTCTACTTGCGAAACCCATGAAACTTGCATGGAAGCTGGCATCAGAAAAGTTCAACTGTAAATGAGCTAAGTATCAGTGAAGATTACGACTGGTGAAGTGTCAAAACAATAACAATGACAAAAATATTGTTGCTGGAAAAACTCAGACATAATGGGAACCACAGATGCTGGATAATCTGAGATAACAAAGTGTGGAGCTGGATGAACACAGCAGGCCAAGCAGCATCTTAGGAGCACAAAGAGCTGGCCTCGACCGTTCATCAAAAAAGGGATGGGGAGAGGGTTCTGACTAAACAGGGAAGCGGGGGGGCAGACTAAAGATGAATAGAGGAGAGGATAGGTGGAGAGGAGAGGATAGGTGGAGAGGAGAGGATAGATGGAGAGGTAGGGAGGGGATAGGTCAGTATGGGGAGGACAGACAGGTCAAGGGGGCGGGATGAGGCTGGTAGGTAGGAAATGGAGGCACGGTTTGAGGTGGGAGAAGAGGACAGGCGAGAGGAAGAACAGGTTAGGGAAGCGGGGACAAGCTGGGCTGGTTTTGGGATGCAGTGGGGGGAGGAGAGATTTTGAAGCTTGTGAAATCCACATTGTTACCATTCGGTTGCAGGGTTCCCAAGCGGAATATGAGTTGTTGTTCCTGCAACTTTCGGGTGGCGTCATTACGGCATTGCAGAAGGCCCAGGATGGACCTGTCGTCTAAGGAATGCGAGGGGGAGTTGAAATGGTTCGCGACTGGGAGGTGCAGTTGTTTATTGCGAACCGAGTGGAGGTGTTCTGCAAAGCGGTCCCCAAGCCTCTGCCTGGTTTCTCCAATGTACAGGAAGCCACACAGGGTACAGCAGATGCAGTATACCACATTGGCAGATGTGCAGGTGAACATCTGCTTGATGTGTAAAGTCATCTTGGGGCTTGGGATGTGGGTGATGGAGGAAGTGTGGGGGCAAGTGTAGCACTTCCTGCGGTTGCACGGCAAAGTGACTGGTATGGGGTTGGAGGGGAGTGTGGAGTGGACAAGGGAGGCCTGGAGAGAGTGGTCTCTCCGGAAGGCAGACAAGGGTGGGGATGGAAAAATGTCTTTGGTGGTGGGTTCGGATTGTAGATGGCGGAACGGTCGGAGGATGATGCGTTGTATCCGGAGGTTGGTGGGGTGGTATGCGAGGACGAGGGGATCCTCTTTGGGCAGCTATTGCAGACGGGGTTTGAGGGATGAGTTGCGGGAAATGCGGGAGGCACGGTCGAGGGCGTTCTCGGCCACTGCAATCCTTGAAGAACGAGGGCATCTCGGATGTACGGGAGTGGAATGCCTCATCCTGGAAGCAGATGCGGCGGAGGCGAAGCAATTGGGAATAGGGATGGAATTTTTATAAGAAGGTGGGTGAGAGGAGGTGTATTCTAGGTAGCTGTGGGAGTCGGTGGGCTTGAAATGGACATCGGTTTCTAGGTGGTTGCCTGAGATGGAGACAGAGGGGTCCAGGAAGGTGAGGGATGTGTTGGAGATGGTCCAGGCGAACTTGAGGATGGGGTGGAAGGTGTTGGTGAAGTGGATGAATTGTTCAAGCTCCTCTTGGGAGAACAAGGCAGTGCCAATACAGTCAATGTAACGGAGGAAGAGGTGGGGTTTAGGGCCAACGTAGGTGCAGAAGAGGGACTGTTCCACATAACCCACCAAGAGGCAGGCATAGCATGGGCCCATGTGGGTATCCATGGCCACCCCCTTGGTCTGTAGGAAGTGGGAGGAATTGAAAGAAGTTGTTGAGGGTGAGGATGTGCTCGGCTAGGCGGATGAGGGTGTCGGTGGAGGGGGGCTAGTGAGGTCTGCAGAACAGGAAGAAGCAGAGGGCCTTTAGGGCATCTGCATGGGGAATGCAGGTATATAGGAACTGGACGTCCATGGTGAAAATGAGGTGTTGGGGACCAGGGAATTGGAAGTCCTGGAGGAGGTGGGGGGGGCGTGGGTGGTTAGGTAGGGAGTTTCTGGACCAAGGGGGAGAAAATAGAGTCCAGATAGGTGGAGATGAGGTTGGGGGAGGAGCAGGCAGAGTCAATGGGTCGACCAGGGCAGTTAGGTTTGTGGATTTTGGGAAGGAGATAGAAGCGGGCAGTGCAGGGTTGGGGAACAATGAGGTTGGAGGCTGTGGGGGGGAGGGGTCACCTGAGGTGATGAGGTTGTGGATGGTTTGGGAGATGATGGTTTGGTGCTCAGGGATGGGGTCATGAGCCAGGGGGCGGTAGGAGGTGGTATCGGAGAGTTGGCGTCTGGTCTCAGCGATGTAGAGACCAGTGCACCATACTACAACTGCGCCTCCCTTGTCTGCGGGTTTGATGGTGAGGTTGGGATTGGAGCAGAGGGCTGCACGTTCTGCAGGGGAGAGGTTGGAGTGGGTGAGAGGGGTGGAGAGGTTGAGGTCATTGATGTCTCGACGGCAGTTGGGAGATGAGGAGGTCGAGGGAGGGTAGGAGGCCTGGGGGGGGGAAGCTCAGCAGGTCTGGCAGCATCTGTGAAGGGAAAAAACAGAGTTAACGTTTTGGGTCCAGTGACCCTTCCTCAGAAGGGTGGTGAAGTGTCTTTCACTTCATAATTGACTTGTTAATTATGTCTTCGGATCTTACATTATAGATCGAAGGGAGTTGGTTCACAGCTTGTCCTTAATTCTACTCTCAGAAATTCAGTTAAATGCAGGATAGTTTCAGGATCTTGACCCAATGTCTTTTTTAAGAAGATCTAATTTCCCATATGGATGCATAATTTGGGAACATGCACCCAATCAATTATTGCTAGTGAAAAATACGCATTAAAGTAATCATAACAAGGTTGATATTTGCATGGGTCATGAAAACCTTACCTGAGCTACGTCAACGACCAATTCTACACTTTGCTTTGCTTTCTGATGCACTGAAGCCAATGGTAGAGTAGTAAACAGCCTGCTAATTCACTATTGATAATATGCCATTACCATCCAAGGTAACTTTCATCCCCAAAGATTGAGAAAAATTGTGAAGGCTTTGTGATTGTGAGTTTGAAATTAAAAATTAAGGCTCCATTAAATATGCCAAATACAAGAGTTAATTCAACCCTAACCTGTTAAAATTTGTTCCTACCTTCATGATGTCAGATCTGGCAGGCTGTGAAACCAGGCGGCATGATGTGACAAGAATTGGCAGGGTGTATATTAAACATGTCAACCTAACCCAAAACCTCTCCTGACCTCTCTTCTAGCCCTCACAAAAAGCTAAAGCAATTATTGATCAAAAATGATAGCATTTATATGAAAGCTAATAACACAGTAGCTGATATTCTCATTTGAAACAGGAAAATAGATAGCACTTACATAAATGTTAACAAAACCATACAAGCTGATGTTGTGCAAAATTAAACACTAGGGGTGAAATTATCTTCAGTGAAATTGCAAAACAGGTGACAGCAAGCCATTTGGACATCAATTAAAATGAACATCAGGCATAGTGTAAAACAAGCTGCTGTTATGCTATTGCAATTCCATGCTTTCATTGATGACCACTTCCACTCCCAATTCCTCCAAAGCTTTGGAATATCAATAAATAACAGTAAGATTTCAGGAATTTTTTTGGTGACTTTCACTGAATGTGTTAACATTTCTATACATACGAGAAATTTTAAACAAAGATATCCTTTCATAATTACTGACAACTATAGTTACGACCATAAACAAACACTGATCTATATTAATGACCATCACTTATTCTTTACTGCATGAAATAACAAACATTGTAGTAAAGCTCTGTGGAAAATTAAGACAGAATTAAACTAGAATTGTAACAACAACCATAAAAATATATACTTAGCATAAACTAATACATTTAGTGCAACTATGAAGTTCCCTGGCTCAAAGTCATTTAAAAAGTAAGAAATATAAACATTTGTTGAAACTTAGAGAGCAATTCTGGAACTAAATTTAACATTAATTTCATGAATTCACCAACTCGTATTGACTGGATGAAATCAAAATTCAAATAATTATTAAAATACTTGCCTTTTACTGAGAAGCACAATACACTTTAAGCAAAGAGTTCTATTTAATTGGGGTTCAATTGAACTTATTTTATCAAAACACAAGCAGTACATTCTGTAGCGTATCTTGAAAAGGCATCATTGTGCCACAGATTCCAGATTGTGCAAGTAGCTAACAATGAATACCAAAACTAATCACAATTCTGTTAAATACCTGCTCATACCAGCTGCTGTGAGATGGACAAGTACATTCAGACCACCAATCATAGTTGACACTCTTCATCTTAGAGACACTTTTGCTGGGGCTTTTCAGGGCACTACCACGTACTATCATAAATTTGGTCCGATTTTGAGCTGTGGTGATATCTGAATTTGGCAAGGTTTCAGTATTGTAATAGTATTCTTCTGGCTCATGCCACCAGCCACAGGAGCAGTGCGGTTCACTCACAACCATTGACATAGTTCTTATAGCTCTTAAGCTATCTGGGCCTCTGCAGCAGCTGTGATGCTTTCTCAGATAACTTGTCATTCTGTTGCTATCAGTTTTCTAGCTAGCTGGAAAAATATGTTGCACACGTGGATTAGAGTCCTCGTACCTACTCAACTATTTTTACTGCTGTTACATTATAGGAGAAAAGCAGCAGCTACACAGCATTATCTGCTGTCTTTGCGCTCTTTGTGGGTAGACGACTTAACACAGAGCAACTTGACAGCATCCTTGTTATAGGCAGAAGCAATCAATGCACTGTTCAGCCAGTTACAAACGTAGACACTACAGTATCAGTCTTTATGAGGAGAAGCATGTTAAACTGAACTATTTGATGATTAATGGAACTTGAATAAGTGGTTTTATACTAAACAAACCAGTGAACAAAATCAGAAATTAGAATACATCAACCTAAAATTTTCTTATGTATAAAAAAAATTAGGTGGTGCAAGGTTTAGTTATAATTTCAAAACAGGATTTTGTTACAACATAACTTGAAACTGATTTGAACTAGATTCAGTATTTGATTCATACAGTCTATTTTGAAACAGAGTTACTCAATATGACTAGAAGAAAAAGTCTGAAACAGACTGCAGTTCCCATAATCTCTGAAACAGAATGTGTGTTTCCATTAATTCTACAAAATTGTTGAACCATCATTCATTCTTTACTCGATAAATAACTACGGCAGTAAATCTTGGAGCAAAAATAAACACAATGCATTTGAAATTGGAATCAAAAGATACACTATAATCAACAAACATGTTAATAGCTCTATTAATGGAAAATTGTGAGTATGTTAGCTAAAGGCTTCTGTGAAAGCTAGTGTTACCTATGGAGATTACATTAGTTATTATTGTTCAATGTCAAATCTGATTTGTTAACCCTCAATGATTTAAACTTTCTTTAGGGTAGCATGTTAAAAATCAAGGCAACTGGGTGTGCAACACATAATCCTGAACCAAATTAATCCAAGGCATTTATTTGATCAGGGAAAAAAGTACAAAAGACTGCTGTTTAAGCAGTGCATGCCGACCTCAGAAACCAATCTTGGCTATTACTCGAGCCTTAAAGATTTGTTCTTAGACTGTAAGCATTGCTGACAATGCCTATATTTATTAACCCTCCCCTTTGTTAAACAAGAATTGCTGTTGAGCCATCTTCTTGAAACATTTCAGTCCTTATGGTGAAAGTACATCCAAAGTTATGTTAGGGAAGGAGTGTCACGTTATTGTCCCATTACAGTAGGAGAACAGCACTACAGTCCCCAATCAGAATGGTATGGGGTGAAACAGAAATTTTTGGGTATAATGATGAACAGAATCCCTACACTGTGGGAATAGGTCATTCGGCCCAACAAGTCCACTCCAACTCTTTGAAGAGCATCCTACCCTGTCTCACCACCCTATCTATCCCCTAACCCCACCATTTCCCATGGCTAATCTACCTAAACTACACATCCCTGGACATTATGGGGCATTTTAGCACAACCAATCTACCTGGCCTGTGGCCGTGGGAGGAAACTGAGGCACCAGAGGAAACCCACACTGACACAGGGAGAATGTGTGACCCAAGGCTGGAATTAAACATGTTCCTGCCACTGTGAGGCAGCAGCACCAAATGCAGAGATACAGTGTTGCCACGCATAGTTGAAGAAAATAAATGCTGTCAATGCTTTCATCATGTACATATCAGGCCAGATTCAAGAATGACAAATTCCAAGGAGACCGACAGTATACGCTCCATGGGAAAAGGATATTGATCGATTAATAAGTTGAGAGAGATAGTAGGAACCGCCGATGCAGGAGAATCTGAGATAACACGGTGTGAAGCTGGATGAACACAGTGGGCCAAGCAGCATCAGAGGAGCAAGAAAGCTTGAGGGCAGCTTCTTTAAGGAAGGCATCCTTAGAAGAGCTTTCACAGCAGGATTAAAATTGTCACAGAGGTAGTAGGAACTACTATAAGTAGCCATTTTAATAAGTTGAGCCTGATTGAGGTGTTGGCATAGAGAATGTTGGCATGTGAATAATTATTGTCATAGAATTCATCCAGGAGAGTAGGAGGCCATTCAAGGAACAAAACTAGAGTCTGAGCCTGCAAGACGTGAAAGGGCAATCAACAAGAGGGAAAAACCAATTTCTATTCAGACAAGGGAGACGCAATTGTAGTATGGTGCACTGACCTCTACATCGCTGAGGCCAGACGCCAGCTCTCTGACACCTCCTCCTACCGCCCCCTTGATCATGACCCCACCCCCAACTATCAAACCATCATCTCCCAACCATCCTCAGCGTCATCACTTCAGGTGACCCCTCCCCCCCACAGCCTCTAACGTCATCATTCCCCAACCCTGCACCACCCACTTCTATCTCCTTCCCAAAATCCACAAACCTGACTGCCCTGGTCGACCCATTGTCTCCACCTGCTCAAGCCCCACTGAACTTATCTCTACCGATCTGGACTCCATTTTCTCCCCCTTGGTCCGGGTACTACCTACATCCGTGACACAACCCACGCTCTCCACCTCCTCCAAAACGTCCGATTCCCTGGTCCCCAACACCTTATTTTTACCATGGACTTCCAGTCCCTATACACCTGCATTCCCCATGCAGATGGCCTAAAGGATCTCCACTTCTTTATGTCCCACAGGCCCGACAGGTCCCCCTCCACTGACATCCTCATCCGCTTAGCCAAACGCATCCTCACCTTCAACAACTTCTTTCAATTCCTCCCACTCCCTACAGACCAATGGGGTGGCCATGGGTATCTGCATGGGCCACAGCTATGCCTGCCTCTTTGTGGGATACCTGGAACAATCCCTCTTCCATACCTACACTGGTCCTAAACACCACCTCTTCCTCCATTACATTGATGATTGTATCAGCACCACCTCGCGCTCCCACAAGGAGATTGAACAGTTCATCCACTTCACCAGCACCTTCCACCCCAACCTTAAGTTTACCTGGACCATCTCTGACACCTCTCTCTCCTTCCTGGACACCTCTGTCTCCATCTCTGGCATCCACCTGGAAACCAAGATCCATTTCAAGCCTACTAACCCCCACAACCACCTAGAATACACCTCCTCTCACCCACCTTCCTGCAAAAAAATGCCACCCCTTATCCCAATTCCTTCGCCTCCACCACATCTGCTCCCAACATAAGGCATTCCACTCCCAGACATGCCAGATGTCCTTGTTTTTCAAGGACTGCAAATTCCCCTCCACAGTGGTGGAAAATGCCCTCAACCGTGTCTCTCGCATTTCCCGCAACTTATCCCTTACACCACCTACCCACAATAACAACCAAAACAGAAGCCCCCCTTGTCCTCACATACCACCCCACCAACCTCCGAATCCAACGCATCATCCTCCAACATTTCTGCCATCTGCAATCTGACCCCACTACCAAAGACATTTTTCCCTTCCCACCCTTTTCTGCTTTGCAGAGGGACCACTCTCTCCATGCCTTGTCCGCTCCACACTCCCCTCGAGCCCCACCACCCCTGGCACTTTTCCCTGCAACCGGAGCAAGTGTTATCCCTTACCCCTACACTTCCCCCCTCACCCCATCCCAGGCCCTAAGAAGACTTTCCATATCAAACAGATATTCACCTGCACATCTGCTAATGTGATATACTGTATCCACTGCTCTAGTTGTGGCCTCTTCTACATCAGGGAAACCAAGGGGAGGCTTGGGGATCACTTTGCAGAACACCTACACTCAGTTTGCAACATACAACTGTACCTCTCAGTAGTGAACCATTTCAACACCCCGTCCAACTCCTTAGATGACATATCCATCCTGGGCGTCCTGTATTGCCACAATGATGCCACCCGAAGGTTGCAGGAACAGCACCTCATATTTCGCTTGGGAACCCTGCAGCCCAAGTCAATGTAGACTTCATAAGCTTCAAAATAACTCCTCCCCCAAAAGCATCCCAGAACCAGCCCACCTTGTCCCCGCCTCCCTAACCATTCCTCCCACCTCAAGCCTCACTCCCATCTCCTACCCACTAACCTCATCCCACCTCCTTGGCCTGTCCCTCCTCCCTGGGCTGACCTATGCCCTCCCTAACTCCCCACTTACATTCACCTTTACTGGCTCCAAACCCGCCTCTTTGACCTGTCTGTCTCCTCTCCACGTATCTTCTCCTTCATGCATCTTGTATCCGCATTCCCCTCTCTCCCTATTTATTTCAGAAACCCCTTCCCCTCCCCCATTTCTGAAGAAGGGTCTCGACCTGAAACATCAGCTTTCTTGCTCCTCTGATATTGCTTGGCCTGTTGTGTTCATCCAGGTCTACACTGTGTTATCTCTATCTTCTATTCTGCCTGCCCAGCTTATCTGTCATTTAAGCGACCATTCATGAAAGTGTTGGTAAGAACGATCACCACATAGTCCCAGGGAGGCAAAGTCCTGTCTTCACTTTGAAGTTACCCTCCATTAGGTTGTGTAGCACTAGAAACTTGCTAATGGCTAGAGTTCAAATAGATCTAACAACTCAAAATTGGGTCAAGAGCCACAGTGGCCCATGAGCTGCAGTGGAATCATTTTCCAACCACATTGTGCAATCTCATGACCATGCATATTTCTCATTCTACCAGTCCCACCAATTCGTGAGATCAAATTTGGTTCAACAGAAAGTGAAGGAGGCCATGCCAACAGCAGCACCAGCACTTAAAAATAAAGATTCAACCTGGTGAAGCTATAACAAAGGACTATTTACATGGCCAATAACAATTTCAGGAAGCAATATACAGAGTTAAGCAATCACCAAACCAACACATCAGGTAAAAGCTCTGCAGTCTTGCCACATCCAGTCATACACCTACTAAGTTCACTAGACCTTAATCAAATACTTGCATATGGTGAAATGGGTGCAAACTTCAGAGTTCACTTCCCCTCCATACTAGAATGAAGAATAGGAAGGTGGTACACTTGCCACCCAACCTATTTTACAAGTCCACCTGTTGAAAGCATGCCCAATGGGTGGGGGTAAAATCCAACTTCAAGGTTGAAAGCAATCTGGATTGGCCATAGACATTTACCACAGAAATACATGGTGTCAGTGACCAAGTTACACATGTTGTAATGGGAACCAAAGGCTTCAGTCTTACCAATAATGATTTGCAGGAACTTTCTGTTTGTCCAGTAATGTATGCCAGGCAAGCAGTTTGATAATTCAGATTCACTGGAGTGATCAAAAGTGATGTTAGTGAGGTAGAGCAAGGCATCAACATGTAGCTGTGCAAACTTATGCAACATTTTCAGCTGAAGTCACCAAGGGCCACATATAGGCGAAAAACAGAAGTGCAACAAGGATAGGGAAGTAAATGGATCACACAACTAAAATAGCACTGGTTAACTTGGTCACAATGTAGAAAATACTAATGTCTTCTACATCCCTAAAACTTTCAGTGTATGAAGCATAGATATTTTGCTGTAACACAGCAACTTGCTTCCTAATTTGGGATATCCATAATCCTCAAAATAATGTCACGGTTTATATTATGTTGTCCCTGTCTGTGAATTTCATGCCTCTTATCAATATATATTTTTATAGTAAGGCAACCTAACCACATAACAATGATACCACCTTGTGGTCTGAATGCAATATTCATGCATTTTTCACACAAAGCACTTGGTGTCTCTCAATCGTTTGAAAGTAGATCAAGGAAAGAGTTTGGAAGATAAGACGAAAGTCAACAAATAAATTGTCGTTTTATTTCATACTCAATTATAGATGATGATTTTCATATTATATCACAAAAATAATAAACAAGCAATGCTCCCCCCATGTCAACAGATCATCTTGCTTGACCTAAATCAAACAACTCCGACTTTCAAACATTCTCCTCTGCACGCAGTCAAAAACCTGTTCTTAATTAACAAGGCATAGAGCTGGATGAAAACAGCAGGCCAAGCAGCATCAGAAGGGCAAGAAAGCTGACGTTTTGGGCCTAGACCCTTTCTCAGAAATCAGAGAGGGGAAGGGGGTTCTGAAATAAATAGGGAGAGAGGGGGAGGCGGACAGAAGATGGTTAGAGGAGGAAAAGTTCAGAGGAGGAGAAGTTAGGTGGAGAGGAAACTGACAGGTTAAAGAGGCAGGGATAGAGCCAGTAAAGGTGAGTGTAGGTGGGGAGTTAGGGAGGGGATAGGATGATCCAGGGAGGATGGAGAGATCAAGGGGGCGTGATGAGGCCAGTAGGATAGAGGTAGGGGTGGAGTTTGAGGTGGAAGGAGGGGATAGGTGGGAGGAAGGACCAGTTAGGGAGGCGGAGATAAGCTGGGCTGGTTTTGGGATGCAGCTGGGGGAGGGGAGATTTTGAAGCTTGTGAAGTCCACATTGATATCATTGGGCTGCAGGGTTCCCAAGTGGAATATGACTTGCTGCTCCTGCAACCTTCGGGTGGCATCATTGTGGCACCCAAAAACAGCCCAGTTCATCCCCACCTCCCTAACCTGTTCTTCCTCTCACCTATCCCCTCCTCCCACCTCAAGCCACACCCCCATTTCCCACCAACTAACCTCATTCCGCCCCCTAGACCTGTCCGTACTCCCTGAACTGACCTATCTCCTCCCTACCTACACTCACCTTTACTGGCTCCTTCCCTGCCTCTTTGACTTGTCTGTCTTCTCTCCACCTATCTTCTCCTCTATCCATCTTTGATCCGCCTCTCCCTCTCTCCCTATTTATTTCAGAACCCCCCTCCCCTCCCCCATTTCTGATGAAGGGTCAAGGCCCAAAACGTCAGCTTTCCTGCTCCTGAGATGCTGCTTGGCCTGCTGTGTTCATCCAGTTCTACACCTTGTTCTCTATCGAAGCCGGTCAAGGGTTGGATCACCATCAGGCCTGGGGTTCAGCTCAGTGAAAATCAATGGGCTTATCAGGGCTCAATGCTATATTAGGGACTTTAGAGGACTCAATTTGGGGGATTGGAAGCAGCAAACTAGGATGCAGATGGGGCAATAATTGTGAAAGGGACTTATTTGGCACGTGAGGGGATAGACAACGGTACATTAAAGAACATGGGATACTGTGGGAGAACAGCAATTATCAATGGAAACCACCACATGGCTTTGATGAGGGGAGATATGTAACATGGTGGTGGGCATAACTCAGCTGTAGAGCAGGGTCTAAGGGGATAGTGTTGAAAGTTGAAGACACAATTCCAAGTGTTGTGTGTGAACATGTGGAGGATCAGTCCTGGCTGGGCACCAAGAAAAAAGTGATGTGGAAGGTCAGGGGAGTCCAATCTGTGCTATCTTGAAAATTCATATGGCTTGTAAACATGCACTGCAAACCAAAAACAGCTGTAACCACACCTGGGAGTGAGCAGAGTTTGTTTCACTTCTGCCTAAACGCAGCATCAGTTTGTGAATAATGAGGCCATTCAAGGGCAATTGCGTGAATCAGATATTTTCAGTACAGCTTCAAGTCATCTGTAATTATCGCGTTCTAGATGTGAAAAGCATCCATTGAATCGTATTGTGGGTAAATTCTGATCACAATTAACTTTGACCATATCATTAGTCAAAGCAGAATGAAGATATTCATTTCTGTAAAGCTTAAATAATCACAGGTGATCTTAAAATTGCCACCTATGAGGCACAAACCAAAAAGATATTATAAAATTGTTTCGGCTGAACTTGAACATGGAACTGATTCCCTCTCAACTTGGACAGTAGGTATTTGGCAATAATGTTCTCACATGCAATGATGCCTTTTTGAGTGACATGGGGCCAGGGGAAGAAAGTGTCATAACTAAAACAGCACTTACAATCTCTTCCTCTCTCTTTGTAACATGATGGATGCAGCATTCTTCAGAATAAAGTCTTATGTCAAAGACCTATGTAGAGGTATTCCATGGCCCTCCTTGGACTTTGGTGTACATGGCATAGTTTCAAGATTTCAGGATGCTACAAAACTTAGAACCATTGTAAACTGTAGGGAGGTGAGAACAGAATGCTGGCAGAACATAGGTAAATTAGTGGTGTGCACTGGATGACAGAGTGGGGAGGTAGTAGAAGACTGTTAGTGTCCCAGAACACTGGGCTAATGTTCTGAGGGCAGGGGTTCAAATTCTACCATGGTAAATGGTAAAGTTTGCCTTCAATTAGAAAAAAATCTGAAGTAGAAAGCTAGTCTAATGGCAATGACATCACCGTCAATTGTTGTAAAATGAATCTGGTTCACTTGCACCCTTTAAAGAATGGAAACTTCCATCCAGCCTGGTCTGGCCTACACATGACTCCCAGCCCACAGCTGGACAATTATGAAAGAACCAAAAATGCTTCCTTAGCCAAGTTCACATCCCATAAACGCATTAAAAAAAAAGTTCAACATGGAAATGTATGAGGTTACACATTTTGGTAGAACTCTGAAGTGTATGCAGGAGCAGAGGAACATGGATGTCGATGTGTATAAGCC